>NC_134535.1:160176159-160483659 GCF_050624435.1 Tenrec ecaudatus | reverse complement strand
CTAGAGTGCTAGCGTGATGTTTGGGCTTAGCTCACGGGTCTCCTTCTCTGAATGGTCACACTCTTGCATTGCCCTTTTCCTAGTGACTACAAACACTTGCCCCGCGTATTTTGTCATGTTCCATGATTTTTTACACTAGGAAGGGACTAGTAATCAGTACAGAGGGCCCTTTTAAAATGCCTTTGTGTGTTCAAAAGGAATGTGTAGTTTTAATTTATACAGAGAAGACAGCTTTTAAAGATTGTTGTGCTTCAGGTCTCAGTCTCATAACTAACTTCCACCGTAACTGAAGCTTTCTCATAATAATAGTTTTTGTGTTATTTATCCATTGACTGTATTGTCTGTTTAGTCATTCATCCTTGAAATATTTAAATCTTACTAATAACTTTAAGTTTAGTCATGATATAGTAAATATTTCTGCCTAATTAAAAATTTAAATTAAGCAAAAGGAAGATATTTCATCTAAAGGATAATCAAGATAGCAGTCTTTTTAACAATAGAATCTGGGAAGCTGTTAATATTTTAATAAAAATTATCTTCAATAGAATTTTATTTCCAGTGACACTGTCAATTAGATATGAGTGGGGGGAGAGGGGTTTCACCAGGCATAATTACTCAGGAAGCCACTGTACCAAAACAGTAACAACAACCAAAAGAAAAAGCAAATGAAAATGAAACACCCAAGGAGGAATTTCCTGAGAAAACAGCTGGAATAGGCTGAAGTGTTTTGCCCAAGGTGATGATGCATTTAGGAGGTAGTTTAAAGAGAGCAAGTCCAGGTTGCCCAGGGGGATATAGTCCTTTAAGAAGGTGGTTTATTCAAAAAAGGAAGGAAACATTATGCTTTAAAGAAATGGCATGCTTGAACATAATCAGTGGAAATGTTGAATTCTCTAGAAAAATAACACGCAATTAATCGAAGCAGTTTTAAAGCCCGGGAAACATGGCGTCTTGTAAAGAAGGCAATGGGCTACCCGTTGTGGCTCAGCCTCGATCCATGCGTGTGTAAATAGTGCAAGACTGGATGCGGTCAGAGTCGGGGACTTAAAATAAATGTGTCTCTGTTATGGAGGGGTTTTTTTCTTTAAAGAAATACCTAAAACGTGTACAAGTATGCACTGAAACCCCAAAAGCAACATTTTTTCCTTAACCTAATACTCCCACATTTCTATACTGAAAAATACTGCATTAGAATTCCAGTACCTACATACATGAGTTTATTTAAAATAAAATGTGTTTACCCATGTCCCTTTGATCAGTGTGTGACTGCAGAGTAAGTTTTCTCAGTAATACACTTGTCTTAGTCTCATGTCACATGGACACTTTATATATACATATATATATATTAGCGCTTCATAATAATAGTTTGTAATTTGTAGACTTACAAGTTAGAACTGAAAGGAACTTTAGAAAGATAAGTACTATGAATTGAAGCCTTAGAGAATCTAAATAAATTACTTCCATATGTTTCCAGCTGATAACTATTTAAACAATAAGGAACATTTTATTTACCAAATACTATACAGAGTAGACTTGCTTCAGGTTAGTTAATTTAGCACTTCAAGGACGTCATCAAAGATATTTCTTTCCATCTGCTCTATCTTCAATGATCTATTAAAAATATAATTGATCAGCTGAAAATCCCCACTTGGTTATAAGCAGTGCCAGGCAACACATCTTCAGGGTACGAGAGTACAAGAAGATGAAGACAAGAGGTGAAGAAGTCCTTATCCTTTCATTAGCAAACTTTCCCAGAATACGCTATAGACTTCCATTCATATTTTACTGCGAAAATTGACATTTTTATATCTAAAATAATTACCAAAAGGCAGTGAAATTATCCTGGACTTTACAGTAACTAAGATCTTCCCTTTTACTTTCCACCCCTCCAGCTTCAATATTGCTATTTTTTTAGAGAATCTGTTAATATGTTTCATATGATTCCACCTCAAATCCTTTTTTTGGGGAAAAAAAAGTACACTTAAAAAAAAAAACCCAAACAGCTCATCCTTTAATCATTCAAAAAAAATTTTGGGCGGTGGAGGTTGAAAGTTTACACAGCAAATTAGATTTCCGTTTTACACTTCACACCAATTATTCCCTGACCTTGGCTGTGGTCCTTAGTATGTGTGAAGCGCACTCTTCCTTTCATTTCATCTGCCTCGTTTCTGCCCCGGCCCTTTATGCTTTATTTGTGCTTCGGTCACATACAGGTGGTGGTTTAAAGAAGCACATTGCTCAGGGTGGCTATGTTTCTTTTAGAGAACACTCTGTTATTTGGCTGAAAGGTGGTCTCCAGGAGTAGCTTCAGTGCCAGGTTCAAAGGGCAGTAACCTCAGGGGTTCCTTTAACCTGGTCAGTTCAGTATCTGTTTTATGAATTTCAGTTTTTTGTACTTTTCTACCATTCTATCGGGTCCCTATCAGTCAGTTTTTTTTTTTGTTTTTTTTTTGTGGTTATTTGGGACCATCTGTTGTGTCTCTGGTCAGAATAGATGGTACTGTACACCAGGCACACAAGTTCTTCTGGTTTCTGTCTAGAAGAGGCTGGTTTGTGTGGGTCATGAGTGGCGTGGACTGAGTTTTCCCTTGAGTCTTTGTTTTTCTTCACTTTCCTTTGCTCTGTGGTACTCTAAAACCATCCGTGATGTTTTTCAAGACGCCAGTTGAAATTCTCAGTGATTTGGAGAACACGATATTGTCAGCCTCTCATGAAAACGGGCAGCCTTAACACCTTTCTAATCTTTCTGTGGTATTTATTCTTCTTCTGTTTGAGCAGTCATGTCGGCAGTTTCTTAAGTACATCCTGCTTACTATATTTTTGTCTCTTTGCTCATAACAGTTTTATGGCCTGGAAAATTTACACACTAGTGCTATTTTTCTTTTTTTCCGCATTCAATTTCCCCCCCTCGTTTTATTGGGAACTCGTACAGCTCTTATACCATTCCATACAGCAGTTGCATCAAGCATATTTGTGCATATGTTGCCATCATCAATTCCAAAACACTTTCTACTTGAGCCCTTGGTATAAGCTCTTTTTCCCCTCCTTTCCCTGCCCTCCCACCACATGTATCCTTGATCAATTATATATTATATATTGTTATTTCATATCTTACACTGTCCATTGTCTCCCTTTACCCAACTAGTTCTATTTTTCCATGTCCTTATCATTTGGCTATCTACTCAGACTTCAAGTTATCAGTCTCTCTCTGAAACTTCTGTTACAAACCGTCCTCATGTAATTGGTTGAACCTGTATGTCCCCATTATATCATGTTTTTCTAAAACCTTTTTAAAATTTTAATAAATCGGGGGGAGCACCGAGGGAGGGGAAAAAATAAAGAGGACCTGATGCAAAGGGCTTAAGTGGAGACCAAATGCTTTGAAATGATTAGGGAAAAGAATGTACAGTTGTGCTTTATACAATTGATGTATGTATATGTGTGGGTTGTGATAAGAGTTGTATGAGCCCCTAATAAAATGTTTTAAAAAATTTAATAAATCATTTCATTGGGGGCTATTACAGCTCTTAAAACAATCCATACATATCTTCCTCCAGGTGCAGCCAAGTTGACACACAATGTAACAGCATTTTCCTCCAGGAAAAAAACCACAACAACAATCTATACATCCATTGAGCAAACATTTGTACATATGTTGCCATCATTTTTTCCAAAACATTTCTTTTCTACTTGAGCCCTTGGTATCAGCTCCTCTTTTTACCCCTTTCCTACCCTCCCACCCTCATGAACCCTTAATAAATTATAAATTATTTTCATATCTTACACTGTCCTCTGTTTCCCTTCATATTTCTGTTGTTTTGTCACCTGGGGGTCGGGGTTAGGGTAATATGTCGATCATTGTGATAGATTTCCCCCTTTCTCCCCCCACCTTCCCTCTACATGGTATCGCAACTACCATTACTGTACCTGAGGGCTTTCCTTATCTGTCTATAGCTGTTATCTGTACCAGTGTTCGTGATTTGGGCTAGCTGGATTTGTAAGGTAGAACTGGGGTCATGATTGTTGGGGGGAGAAAGCATTAAAGAATTAGAGGAATGTTGTATGTTTCATTGTTGCTATACTGTACCCTGGCTAGCTCATCCTCCTTTCCTTGTGACCCTTTTGTGAAGAGATGTCCAGTTATTTACAGATGGGCTTTGCAGCTCTGTTCCAACCCCCCTTGTTTGCAACGATATGATCATTTGTTTTGGGTCTTTTGAGGCCTGATACCTGCCCCTGACACCTCATGATCACACAGACTGGTGTGCTTCTTCCTTCTGGGTTTTGTTGCTTTGCAGCTAGATAAGCTGCTTGTTTGACTTCAAGCCGTTAAGACCCCAGACTATATCTTTTAATAGCCAGGCACCATCAGCTTTCTCTACCACATTTGCTTATGTACCCACTTTGACTTAAGTGATTGTGTCAGGAAGGTGAGCAACACAGAATGCCAGGTTATTAGAACAAAGTGTTTTTGTGTTGAGGACTTGAGTAGAGGCCTAATGTCTGCCTGCTACTTAATATTTAACATGGAAATATATGCACAGGGACTTATATCCTTATCATTGTATATTAATTACATATATTACATGCCAATGTTTATACCTCTATAAATGTCTTTTGCCTCCTAGTTCTTTCATCTATTTCCTTGTACTTTCCTCCTGTTCTACAATTATGTTCGACCTTCATTCGGCTCTCAGTAATTCTTCTCAGCTACATTGCACTTCATCAAACCCCACCAGTCATTCTACGCCCTCCTTGCCATCAATTTTAGATCACTTATTGTTCCCTTGTCCCTGCGTTTTTTGGCTCCCTTTTTTTCCTCCACCTCCCCTCTCCCATGGCCCCCCAGAACTGTTGGTCCCATAGTTTTCTCCTTGGGATTGGTTATCCTGCATATCTTATACAGGTACTCAGGGGGTTAAAAAAAAGCCTGTAAGTAAGAAGTTCCAGGTCTGTCTATTGACCCTTATGAATGTTTTGTGATTGAGTCTATGAGGTGCCATGCCCTGACCCCGAAGTCTGTTTTTGGGATTCCTCAGGGACTTCATTGCTTTGTTCCCCTTAATGCTCTTATACTCCTTTCATGTTTCGCTCCAGTATGTGGGGGTGGGGGGGAGGTCAGACAGGGCACATTTCCTGCACTGTGTCTCCAGTGGTGTCCCCCATAGTTGTAGCATGTTCTACATACTCCTACACATTGATAACAGTGGTTTCTTTATAGGTTTATTTTCCCTAGTCAAATAATTTTTTCATTGTGTAGTCTATTTCTCATTTGTCTTGCTGAATTTGGAATACAACATAGTACTAGAAACATAGCAGTCACTACAAATAGTTTTGTTAATTGAATGAATTAATCACATACTATGAATTCATGGAGGAGGAAAACTCTCTTATTCTACTTGATTTTATTTCCAATTAGTACAATAAGCCCTAATCTTCATTTTGAAAGTTTTTGTTTTTTCTTTAGTGAGGCAAAAATGATTCCTGTAAGTAAAGTTTATTTTAGTGAACAAATTTTCTTTAGAAGATAAAAGTATATTGGAGGAAAAGCATTTCAAATTATTAGTATTAACTGCTGGAAGAGAACTTTAGCCTTTAATTGTGGTGACTTTTCAAAAGGAGGTAGGTAAATAAACACTATAAAATTATACCAAATGTAAATTAGGTACTCAGTGAGCACCTGTTTATATGTTCCGTGAGCCCTAAATAGAAATGCTCATTTTGTTTTATTTTTTCCTTTTAGCACTTATACTAACAGCACACAGGACTGTGACAAGAACTCTGGGGGTATACTTGGTGAAAATGAACTAAAACCACCCTCCCAGCTACCTTCTCACTTAGAGAAGATCAAGACAGGGTTCATATCAGAAAAGAGTGGGTATTAAACGAAGTTATATAAATGTTTAATATTTAAGTTATGTAAAATCAAAGAAAATTATTTCCAATAACTACATATTTTTATAATCTTAATCTAAATTTGACAGGTGATTAAATTTTTCAGATTGCACGAACCAAGGAAATTATCAAATTCCTCTTTATATCTCTGAAATAATAAATTTTTGTTTTGAATTATATTTTGAATCATAGAAATAACGCTTGTCTAAGACTAGAAGTTGTAGCACAATGTAGTAGAAGGAAGAAATAGAAGTTCTTTTTTTATCCATCAACTTATTAATCTTAACAACATAGGTGTAACCACTGTTAAACATTTACTTTCCTATTCATCTAGATCTACTCCTACATACTTTTAAACACCTGATTATATTTTAGATATTTTCACAGAAAAGACATTATGTAATGCATTACTAATTACTCAGTAATAATGAACAGTCTTTCTGTGTCTGTATATTTCCCCTTTTTATGTAATAATTGCAAGTAGTTTTCTGTTGTCAACAATTTAGATGATCGCCAGTGTTTTTGCTGTGGTAGATGCCAATACGTGAGTATCCTTGATATATGTGCACTTATATAAATATCTCGAACTCGTAAACCAAAAACCAAACTCACTGTCATCGAGTAAATGCCAACTCATAATGACCCCATAGCACCAGGGTAGAACTGTGACTCTTTACAGGAATAGAAAGCCTAGTCTTTTTCCTGTAGAGCAGCTGGTGGTTTTGAACCTCAGACCTTGAAGATCGAAGTCCAACGAGTAATTACTATGCTACCAGGATGCCTAAGGAGTAGATTCCTAGAAAAGGAATTGTTATAGGGCATAAAGTCCGTACCCTAAGAAAGTTGTATTTATCGTAAACTCCCAATCCTTTAGTATCAAAAATTCTGAAATCCTTTTAGCATTAATAGGCTCTTCCTTCAACATAACACATAACCTATGCAGACTAGATAAAACATATTGGGATTGATGGTGTTATTGGATATGGGTTGTACTACTTCTAAAGAGAGCACTAATAAGAGCCTTACTGTACAGCTACTAAGTTCTTTGACATTCTCTCTCTGGTGAGTGCTCTTGCTGAGTGCTGAGACAGAATATGTGGTCATGAAAATTCTGAGGGAGATAAAGAAGTGGTTAGTTTTTGTTGGAATTATTCAACAACTTGAGGTTTAACATCTTAATTTTCAAATTAGTTCATCTCATCATGTTTTCAGACTAAATACACAATGGAAAAGTTACCTGTGGCACAGCATTAAAAGTTGGTCTCTACTTTTCTTACCTCTCATTAGAAATTAAGAACTAAGAAAAAATTCAAAACCCTGGCCACCAAGTGTATTCTGATTCATTAGCAACCCCTTAGGACACAGTAGAACTGTCACACAGTCTCCCAGGCTGTAAGTCTGTACAGCAACAGACACAGCCACATTTTTCTCCCAAGGGTTTGAACAGCAGGGTTGTTTCAATACTGTGGCATTGGGCTCCTTTCAGAAGAATTTGAGATGTCCAAACTGGATGAGCTCACTATCTCTCAGATGGATTTTGAGAGAAAGTGGAGTTGAGTGTAGGTCAATTTGAGCCGAATTTGACCTGTGTCAAGCTCAACTTAACTTTTTAAGACTGAACCCACAGACAGGAGACAAATGTGCCAAAGCCAGGGGTGACAGGAGAGAGTATTAACTCCGTTTCTAGAGCCATTGTGATTGAACTTAAGCCTCCATAGGCTTGTTACTGCTCCAGGGACTCTCTATACGTGCTTTTTGAGTTATTTGATGTTTTAGGGTTTTTGTTTTTTCGTTTCAGGGTTTTTTGTGAAATACTCCCCTTTTCCTTTCCATAACACTTGGATAACCTTGAATATGTAAATAAACCATATGTGTTGCACAGCAAAAATGGAGCTCCTATTGCTTTGGACATTAGTTAGATTTTATTAAAGTATATTGTGACTCCATGAAAGTGTACCATGTGAAGAAGAGAGAGTATCAGTTTTCTAAGTAATATTCTCCTCTCCTCACGGAGCAGAACACTTGTACTTTCCTGAGAGTATTATTGCGGCGATTTATTTATCTAAAATCATTTTATTGGGGGCTCATACAACTCTTACCACAATCCATACATACATCCGTTGTGTTGAGCACATTTGTACATTTGTTGCCATCATCATTCTCAAAACATTTGCTTTGTACTTGAGCTCTTGGTATCAACTCATTTTCCCCCCTCCCTCTCCCACCCTCTTTCCCTTCCTCCCTTATGACCCCTTGATTATTTATAAATTACTATTTTGTCATGTCTTAAACTGTCCGATGTCTCACTTCACCCACTTTTCTGTTGTCCTACCTGGGGAGAGGGTCACATGTAGATCCTTGTGATGGGTTCCCACCTTACCTTTACCTTCCTGGTATTGCTACTCTCATTATTGATCCTGAGGGGTTTATCTGTCCTGTATTCCCTGTGTTTCCAGTTGTTGTCTGTACCAGTGTACATCCTCTGGTTTAGCCGGATTTGTAAAGGTAGAATTGGGATCATGATAGTAAGGGGGAGAAAGCATTAAAGAACTAGAGGAGAGGACCTGATGCCAGGGTCTTGGGTGGAGAGCATACGTTTTGAGAATGATGAGGGCAATGAATGTGCAGATGTGCTTTACACAATGGATGGATGTATGGATTGTGATAAGAGTTTTATGAGTCCCTAATAAAATGATTTTAAAAACAAAAAAGAACTAGAGGAAAGTTGTATGTTTCATTGGTGCTGTATTGTACCCTGACTGGTTCATCTCCTCCCCATAACCCGTCTGTAAGGGGATGTCCAGTTGCCTATGAATGGGCTTTGGGTCTCCACTCCTCAACCGCGCCCCCCCCTGCCCATTCACAATGATATGATTTTTTTTTCTGTGATGTCTGATACCTGATCCTTTGACATCGTGTGATCACACAGGCTGGTGTGCTTCTTCCATGTGGGCTTTGTTGCTTCTCAGCTAGATGGCCGCTTGTTTATCTTCAAGCCTTTAAGACCCCAGACACTATATCTTTTGATAGCTGGGCGCCTTTAGCTCTTTTCACCACATTTTCTTATGCACCCACTTTGTCTTCAGCAATCCTGTCGGGAAGGTGAACATCATGGAATGCCAGTTTAATAAAACAGTGTTCTTGCATTGAGAAAGTACTTAAGTAAAGGCCCAATGTCCATCCGCGACCTTAATACTAAACCTGTAAATATACCCTATATTTATAGACTTGAGTATAAGCCAACCTGAATATCAGCCAAGGCACCTAATTTAACCACAAAACTGCAATAACAAGGTGCCAAAAACTCAGCTTATGCATAAGTATATATGGTATGCATATAGATCTATTTTCCCATTGTCATATATAAATATATTTACTTATAGACATGCCTGTATTTAGACCTTTATAAATGCTCTTTGTCTCCTAGTTTTTTGTGGTGATTTATTACAGTGTAAGACCTGTAAAAAACTCTGAGAGGGAAACCCAAATGTTTTCCACTGAGAGGAAAACTTGACACACCTGGAAAATACAAGTTCTTGCCCTCACAGGCTTCACTGCCATGAAAGATTCAAGACGTGCCTGGAGGTTCTAACAACCCCCTTGACCCGCTTCTCTCTCTGACCACTGAGGTTGTGCTTTTCATAAATAATACTGCTATTTGGAGTTTGCTGACCTAAAGAGGAAGCATTTTTAACTATAAGAAATGATTTGGGAAATAACATTTACGCATAAAATAGTTAATTTGCTTTACACTTTTCTTTGCGTGTTAAATCGGTTGTTTAAAGCCTCTGGAACAATTTCTCCACACTGATAAAAACAGGAAACACTACTAAAAGAGCCTAATAGATTTAAAAAAAATTTGATTAGGGACTCATACAACTCTTATCACCATCCATACAGACATCAATTGTATAACGCACATCTGTACATTCTTTGCCCTCATCTTTTTCAAAGCATTTGCTCTCCACTTAAGCCCTTGGCATCAAGTCCTCTTTTTTTCCCCTCCCTCATGTGCCCTTGATAATCCACAGATTGTTATTTTGTCATATCTTGCCCTGTCCGGCGTCTCCCTTCACCCCCTTTTCTGTTGTCCGTCCCGCAGGGAGGAGGTCACATGTAGATCCTTGTAATCGGTTTCCAGAGCTGAATAGATTTTTAAAACCTTTTAATTCTATTTCTCACAGTTTTCTACTTATTACATTGCAGTTTCACACTTAAAAAGTAGGGAGAGGTGTAGTATTTTGTAGTTCCTGAATCTCTTGTGGAATTTTTAGAGACGTTAGTAAACATAGAATGTGTATTTCCAGAGCTGTGTCAACATTTATTTAACTATTGGCAACAAGTTCTCCAATATTGAACTTTAGAGAACATTAAGGTTTTTGAAAATTATATTACCCTCTTAAAAAACAGTAAATATAAACTTTACAAAACTATAATCTCTAAAAAATTCTGGAGTAACCATGTAGTTTATTGGTAAGATGAATTTACAAATCACTAAACTTTGTAATCATTTTTGAGTAATGCCGTTTAAAAGACTGTAAATTTAATTGTTAGCACTGGAGCTGAGTTACTGGGATCTGTTTCGAATATTGTTATATCACTTCTCGGCCGTTTGGCTAAGATCAGGTGTGGAATGTCTTTATATATTTTACAGTACTTCTTTTACTGAAATTGAGGGGGAGCATGAAACCGAGCAAGAACGAAACAATAAGTATAACGGTGGAAAAATATTCTCAAACAGGCCAGATTCTTTCCTTCTGGGCTCTCTATCTTTTGATAACTGGATGATTTGTTTATTAAAGGATTTTTAATTGATCTTGATAATTAGAGTGTTAGAAGGTCGGGTTAGTGTAAATCTTACTAGGTTTTCCCCCTTCATTTTGGTGATACTCTGATTTTTTTAATATCTATTCAGTACTTCAATTAAAATACTTTTAATTCCTTAGATTTCGCACTGTAGTAAACTGGGTGCTAATCAAAGTAGGAAGCTATGTTAATGTATTCTATCTGGCTAAAATTTATAGAACTATACAAATTGCTATTATTATCGATAATGGTTTTGTACATTGCTACCCATCTTGGAAAGAGTATAGTGAAAATTGAAAGAGAATCATCTATCCAGATGGCTAAGTGTCACAGGCACTCACTAGACTCCGTTCTTGCTGAAAGGTAGACTTGTCAAAGCAAATGCATAAAGGTTGATCAAGAGCCCTGTTGAACGGAGTCAGTAATTCTCGGTTAGGAAGCACGCCTCTCCTGGACTGACCAGAACCCCTGGGATAATGCATAAGGATGGTTTGGGAAAAGTTCTTTCTAAAAACACATAATATGGTTTGGGGGAATGTACATTTTTCCTTTAAGTGAAAGTGTTAAGTGGAAGAAATACGGTTTTATAATAGAAAGTATAGGAAATAGTGCTCAATAAAGTCAGTTGGTGAGAGGAAACCGCAAAGATAAGATGATTTTTAATGGTGTTTATTGAGTGGACAGTAGTGAGCCTATAAAAGGAACTTAACAGTGTTACGTGGGGATTGGATGAGAAGACAAGAAGAGTAAGTTTATCAGAGTGTGGCAGATGTCTGAAACTTAAGAATGGGAAACATTGGTCCGGTGCTGGCTGCCAACATGATACTGCAGTAAGTGTGTCATTTCAGCATTCAACTTTAAACCAAAAGGCCTGAGGGCTCTGGCAGGGTTTGGTTTATAGCTTGGATGGAGGTTATTATGGTTAGTAGGTTATTTTGTTCACATGAGAGGTCTTTTAAGCATAGTTAAGATCCTTCCCACATAGTAGTCAAAACACCTGAATTTCTTGGTTGTGTACTTGGGAAATAGATTAAATACATATGGTAGTGATATTTAGCGTACCCTTTTAAGCCCCAGTCCTTCGGTTATCTTAAACATAAGTTGCATTATTTTTGTTTGTTTTTCAGTCTTTGAGACAGTGTCCTTGAGTTCAGACTCTGCCTTCCAGAGGGCAGTTTCAATTCTTCATACTTCTTACTTGGATTCTGCATCTGAGCATGGTTTTCAGTACAGTCAAGTCACTTTGGTGAAAAATCACATTTTCTTAAATGAGGTGAGGTAATTGGTACACACTGTGTGTATGGGTTAGTTTTATTTCAGTTTTAAAGGAAAGTAACCCAGCATTTTAGAATATAAGCCTCTTAATTTGAGTCATCTCCTTTCAGATGAGAAAAGATCCGTGGAAATATTCTCTTGGTGGGTAATATATTCCAGGAAATAGAAAAGTCATAGATTTTATTCATTCTTAGCAGAAGCCATTCAGATGTTACTTTAGAAAATTAATTTGCAGCGGGCATTGAGTTTATGTCAATGGTGGTATAATTTGGAAAGGGATATCAATAATGCTTGTACAGCATGAGGGGTATAATCAATGGCACTGAATTATACGTGTAGAATTTGTTGAATTGGAGAATGTTTTGTTGTGTATATATTTGCAGCAATTAAAAATTACAGAAAATTTGCAAGGCAAATAGTATGTTGATAGCATTTGGTCATTTTCTCTTTATACAGTACAAAACTTTTTATGAACAAAAAAAAGCAAGTAACTATACTCAGGAAGAACTTCAAGAAACTTATGGGTTTCTTCTGTTTGACACTGAAAATCAGGTAAGGGAATTAGGTTGGTGAACATTAATTTTGTGGTATGAATGCACAGAATTCATGGTGCCTTTAGTGTATGAGTTTTCTAAGATGTTGTAACTTGGCATGGTAGCAGTATGAAAACATTCAGAGCTCATCATTGGAAGAGATTTTTACCTTTTCCCCTCTTCAATATCGTTCTAAAGCTGATGGTCTAATGTGGATTAATCTGACTTCTAAAGTGTTGATATAAGACTTTTCTTTTAATAGCGTGAATGGTTAGTTCTCGATTCTGGGTCGTAGTTTATATAAACTTTTCTGTTTGCTGTAGAGATTTTTGAAACAAATCATTTATTTTGAAGGAAAAGATTAACAGTTTCTGTATCCTTATTAATTACTTGTGGAGGTTTTCATGTCTGCTATTGAAAATTGAGCATCAGTGTTATTTCTTGTACCTGGTTGTGGGAGTAAGAAATGAAAACTACTACATGTTGGGCATATCTCCTAGATAACAATTTTAGCAGTACTTGAGACCTATGATTAGAAACCTAAAATAATCCAGAGGGAATGCATTAGTTGGTTTAATGGTTTATAAAGAACAAAGATAGGTTTGCTTCAGAACAGCTAATATTAGCATATAATGCAAAATTATGAGGGTGATAGGGTAATATGAGAAGACCTTACCTCTTGTTTTATTTACTTAATCATCTAAATCCAAATAAGATATGTTGCAGGTTCTCACAATGTTTAGAGGTAAGAGCTTTTCAAATGTAGTGGCTATAAAGCTATAATTGGAAAATAGATCTTTAAGAGAGGACTCCTCTGTCACTAAACTGGTTTAACTTGGTTTTGCTGGTGACATTTTTGTTAACAGAAAGAATAAAATTTTGTGAAAACTTGGAACTATTAACCAGCGCATGATTGCTTGACATCAACTTGCTTTAATTCTGTGTTCTAGAAGCACAGAGTATACAGATTTTGTATTTATTTTGAAGCTAATGGAGCCTAGCATTGTTTAATTGTCTTTCTAAAGACTGCTAATGATAAACGCCTATCCTTTGTTTAAAGGCAAAGTTGGTATGCCAGCGTGGCCTCTGTGTTGGCAGCAGTGCACTAACCACTCTGGGTGATCCAGCCAAGGGTAAGTCTTTAAAGCATAAAGCCTTTCACACAGTGAATATAAGATAGTCTAATTAAAAGCTAGTTTCACTGAGTTAAATATAATCTTTAAGCAATTTATTTTGGGTTATTAACATTTTTATTGTAATTTGGTTTAAAGTTTCCAGAGCAAATTAGTTTTCCATTGAACAGTTTATATGTATTTTATTTCATAAGATTGTTTGCAATTCCCAAAATGCAGTAGCTCTTCCCACTTTTCCATGGGCTTCTCATTTCCACTTATCCTTTGTTCCTGTCCCTAACTGTCTTCTGCAATTTGTTTTTAGGCAGAGGCTGCTTTTTGGCCTCCTACAGTTGAGTATTCCGAAGAGCGTGTTCCCTCTGGTACTATTCCCTTCATAGCCCTTTCTGTTGTAGCCCTGGGAGCTGAGCCCCTGCAGTCTTGGGGTTTCCACTAGTCTCTGTCAGACCACCTAGTCTGGTCTTTTTATGATTTTGAATTTTGTCCTACTTTTAATTTTCTTTCTCCTTCTCTGTCCAGAATCGCCTATTGTGATCCTGAGCAGTGCAGTTGGTCGTGGTAGCTGGGCACAACTTAATTTTTCTGGACTCAGGGATTGGAGAACCTTGTGTTTTAGTTTATTCACTCTTGCTCTGCTGTGGATGGGGAGAGACCAGTAGTTAGTTGTTCCTTAGATGGCTTATTAGTAAGCTTATAAGATCCCCATTGCTACTCATCAGAAGGGGCTCTTACAGCTCTTATCACCATCCACGCATACATCCATTGTGTCAAGCACCTTTGTACATATGTTGCTGTCATTTTCAAAACATTTTATTTCTACTTGAACCATTGGTATGGAACATTGTTTTTATATGTTACATCAGTTAACATTAATTGCCCTCTGAGACTGGTCTTAAGTCCAATAATAGGGTCAGAATTTTTCTTTTCTTTTTTAGTGTACAGTTTTTTTAAATCTTTTTATTGGGGGCTCATACAACTCTTATCACAATCCATACACACATCCATTGCATCAAGCACATTTGTACATTTGTTGCCATCATCATTCTCAAAATATTTGCTTTTTACTTGAACCCTTGGTATCAGCTCCTCCCTTCCCCTTCTTCCTTGTCTCACCTCCCTTATAACCCTTGATAATTTATAAATTATTATTATTTTGTGTCTTACACTGGCTGACATCTCCCTTCACCCACTTTTCTGTTGTCCCTCCCCAGGGAGGAGGTTTTATATATATGGATCTTTGTAATTGGTTCCTCCTCACTACCCCACCTTCCCTCAACCCTCTCGGTATCACCATTCTTACCACAGGTCCTAAAGGGGTCACCTGTCCTCCTGGATTCCCTGTGTTTCCAATTCCTATCTGTACCAGTGTACATCCTCTGGTCTAGCCAGATTTGTAAGATAGAATTGGGATCATGATAGTGAGAATGTTAAACATACTGAAGAACTTAAAATTTGTTTTTTTTTATAGCAATAGCAGTTACATGATTAAACTTTTAAAAAGCATGGTTGAAAAGATGCTAAAATTATCTAGGAACAGTCCTCCCGCTATTCTAAACTACCATAATGGGAATGGGAATAAACAATAAATAAAACTGGCCAAGCCTAGCAACGATGGAATGCAAAGGGTAGAGAGTAAATAATTGCATAGATTTTAAACTTAGCGTCTAGTGATACTAATCGTAGATAAAAGACACAGGAGGAGTGAAGCTGGTAAGTTGAAGAAGGAGGTAATCTAATCATTAAAAACATGGGTTCATACTAAAATTTACTTTAATTTCCATAGCAGTAAGATACATAAAGCCAGTATAATGAGTTACTTGGAGAACTAAATGGGTCTTTGTAAAGTGGCTAGCTCAGGAGCTAGTATACAGTAAACTTTTTGGTGACTGGAGATTACTACTTTTGTGAGGTAAATTTTAAAAATAATGAAATCTTCATTAAGTGCTTCTGGCAGATATCCAGCCAGTTACATGGCTGGTTGGTACAAATAATCGGGCAAGAGATTGGACTTGGCCTGGGCCTGAGACTGGAGTTGGTAGAAGTGTTGTGTTAGCTCTCAAGACACTGTTACATGGGACTATATAAAAGGAAGAAATAGGGGGAAAAAAACACTTGTGGATCATTATGAGGATGTGGAGATGGGAAGGTGAAGATAGGGGGATGGGATTGAGTAATGAGGATGGAGAATCAGGAAGTAGTTTTACAAAAAGCAGAAGGACCTTAAGGAAGACTATTTGGTGGTGCTGGATGGTACAACATTTAGAGAAGATCAAGAATGAGAAAGATCCTTGGCTGATGAAGGGGGAGGAGGAGTGGATGGTACAACATTTAGAGAAGATCAAGAATGAGAAAGATCCTTGGCTGATGAAGCGGGAGGAGGAGAGAATGGAACTCATCCTGGCCTACCAGGCCTTGAGGACTATGACCCCAATTAGAGCAGCCAGTCCACAGAGAGGACCACATGATCAGCCCCCCTGTGAGACATGACACCCCTCACTGACCCATAGCTCTACAGAGGACAATGCTGGAGACACAGTGGGAATTGTGCTCGATCTGATGCCGCCACACTGAGGCAAAACACTAAGTGGATGCAACAGAGCAGCAAGGGAACAGAGTGGCGGGTCCCCAGGGAATACTGAAGGTGGACTTTGGGCCAGGGCGTGGTGCCCTAACAGACTGGACTGGAAAACACTCCTAAAGGCCAACAAACAGTCCTTGAACTAACTACCCAAAAAAGATCCTTGGGCTTGATAGTAGATTTCTGTTGACTTGTTTTGTTAATAGCAGTTGTATTGTGATATAGTTCATGTAGCACACAATTAACATATTTAAAGTATACAATTAGCATCGTTAGTCTATTCATAGACATGTGCTAACCATCATCACATTTTATAACATTTTTTGATGCCACAGTGAAATCCTGTGCCTCCATTAATTTCCCCTCTGGTAGCCCCGGGCAACCACTACTCAACATTCTATCTTGCTTGATTTGCTTATTCTGAACACTTCATGTCCTGCTCTCTTTTGACTGATGTCTCTTACTTAGCATAATGTTTTCAAGTTTCATGTTGTGATAGTACTCCATTTCTCTCTACTGCTTACCTAATATTCGGTCAGATGTCTGTCCCGTGTTTTTTAAATCTCTTCATCGGTTGATGGGTGTTTGGGTTATTTCCATTTTTTGCCTATTAGAGATAATACTACTATAAGCACTTGCATGCATTTTTGTGGGTGTATCTTTTCATTTCCTTTGAGTGTACACTCAGTAAAATTCTAGGTTATGTGTTTTATTATTTTTTTGTGTGTTTTATTATTTTTAATTCTGTGTTTTTTAAACATTTTTTATGAAACCTTGACTCTTCTGCCCCATTTTCACCCTACTCTCTTCACTATGAAAAGTTTAAACATATTGAAAAAGTAGAGAATACAGTATAATACTTATCATGCAGACTTAACAGGTAATGTTTTGTATTTTTTTTTCTTTGCTGAAGAATTTGAAAATGTAAATAAACAACTCGACTTGCAGCTCTAAAAATTAAGGGTTTTTTTTGGTTTTGTTTTTACTTAGTGAGCATTCTCATTTTGTTAGACTGGCAGTCAGAGTTGATATATTGCAGCTGATAGTAAAATAATACTTTCCACTGTAGCTATCTAGATGTTTTTGGCTTGAATTAAAATGGCTATATTATTATTTTATATTACTGTAGAGCCTTATAATTAAAAAATATTATTTAAAATCTTTTTATGAGACGCTGTCATGTATGTTTCTATGACCCACACCTGGCTGAGAGATCCTTACCACTTAAGATGGCACACTCAAAAGTCTTAACAGTTATTCATTAGCAAACGTGGAACTGAAGCCCAAGCACCCGACCACAGTTGTTGCTTTTTTACCACTATCTCTAAGTTTCCTCAGGGCCTGCTCCACTCTCTCCTCCCCCTCCATCTGCTCCCGTGTGCTCTGATCAGATTTGTCCCTCTCCCGGAGCTGCAGATTCAATGCCGTCCTTTGTAACAAATTCTTCTGGGGGGAGTCTACCTATCACTTTATGACATTTAATAATACTTAAAAGGTACTGGTTCTGTTTTTGTGTGCCCTCAGCCATGTTGGGCAAATGTTTGTCAGGTGCCTTCTGTTTACTGGCTACAATAGTGAGGGAAACAAATGTAATCCTTGCCTCAGTAAAATTTTCAATGTAGCAAAATAAGCTGCTAGAAGGCAGAGGCCATGTATGCAGCTTCTATCTATATTCAGTATAAAATGAAATGAGTATTTACTGATTTTTTAAAACATAACTTTCGATTAGCATGGTTAAATAATTACATGGAGAAAGGAGACAAATATAAGCCTTTAGAAAAATACACCCTTTTCCCTTTTCCAGTTGCTGTGCCAAACTAAAATATGACAAATATTTGTCATACTTTATCTTTATTGTTTCCATCCCATTAGAATATCACAAATAGTGATTTGTCTTTCTTAAGGGAGTTATATCAAAACAAATTTTGTAAGTTGACTTATATTTGTTTTTTGTGTAGTCCTAGTTAGCCTTACTTGTGAATTGGATATGTGTAATAGTGTTTTCAAAGTATAAATTAATCTGTATTTTTTACTTTTACAGGTGTATACGTTTGTAAATATTCAGACTATCTTCATCCCAGACCTTGGTACGATGGAAAGTCTGGCTATGTTGTAATTTTTAATCTTATTAAGGTACAGCCCAGATATACATTATTTTTTTAAAAGGAAGTAAGCTATGATGATGTTCTTTGCAGATCAGTAGTTATGTATAGTTCTCCACCCAGATTCAGAAAAAAATAACAATATTTTCTTAAGACAAAAAGGTTTTTGCTACATTTTATAGTTCTGCTATTGAATCTTTGAACGTTAAAAACAAAAGAAAACGACAGTATTTAGTGATATTAACAAATCTTTCCAACCCTCGCTGTATTAGGTTTTAAAACACAAAATTACAGAAAACAATTCAAGTGTTTAAAATTCTAAAAGAATAATTTCAGAAAGCAGACTTCGTTGTCTGGTTTAAATAACAAAGAAATTTTGAAGCTTTAATTTCTTTATCCATGAAACCTCTAGGATTCAGCATGGTTGATTTTCTAAATATACTAGAGTTGTTCTTGAGAAGTGATTGATTTTCTAAATATCTTATTTGTTCATGACTTCATGTGGCGCCTAAAAAACAGAATCCTGCCATTAAAATTTTCTCCTGATTTTAGAGGCTGTTGGGCTTTTGCTGGATATAATCTGCTGTAGAAACTATGCCTTCAACTTAGATAACAAATATGGACTTGTTCTTCATGTATTGTAAACGCCATCAGCCTTGGAGGAGCCCTCGTGCATAGTGGTCCACAGGGGCCCACAACAACCCCTCACTCCACGGGAGAAAGACAGGCTTTCTACTCCCAGACAGAGTTAACAGTGTACAAACTCTTCATAGCAACAGTATCTTAAATTCTGTCATTGGATACGTTATTGATGTTTTCAATGCAATTGCCTTTTCCCCCAGGGGGATGATTGACAATGTTTTTCTTTTGGGTATCTTTGTTTTTCCACCTTTTCTGGTTTTTCGAGGGGTTTTTTTTTTTTGCTCTTCTTGTTGGTTCTAGTTTTTGTCATAATATACCGCCGAAGTAAATCAGAGTCTTTTATAACCTGTGGAGAACAAATGGATTCTGGGCTCCCAGTTAATTCTAGCCACAAGCCAAGAAGAGTTAGTTTTGCAACATGGCCTGCTTGATACTTGCCTTCCTACTTGCTTGAAGCTAAGGGTGCTACAGCAAAATGTGAAGAGAGCAGATGGTGCCCAGCTATTAATTGGAATAGTGTCTGGGGTCTTGAAGGCTTGTATTCAAAGAAGCAGCCATCTAAGTAAGGTGGTCAACTAAGTCCAAATCGAAGAAGCACACCAACCTGTGTGACCCAAAATGACAATAAGAAAAGCCAAATATGACGAAGGGACAAGTCTCAGAGCTTAACTTGTGAACACCCAATTTGTAGAAGGCTGTGGAGGACAGTGAGAGTCCAAAATCTAGAGAGTATCTATTCAGATTAAGCCTCTGGCAGATCTAGCCAAAGGCAAGGGTCTTGTACTATCAGACAGATATTATTGTAAACTAGATTATGGTGGATCGAACCATGGTATAATAATGGTACTTGGTCAGTTAACCTCCTGTTTGACCCACCCTGAATTTGCTCTAGACTCAAATATTTCTCACTTGTTTCACAACAGAGATTTCTTCTCTGAATTGTTAAATATTGTTGTTGGTCTTTTCTTTCTAAGTCTTTAATTTTGTCCTTATATTATTTTCTTTCTGTTTTTTTTTTATTGTTTCTATTGGGCTTCTCAGTTTGTGAAGCACAGAAAGAGTGGATGCATACAGACAAGAACTGATGCAATGGTTATTGGGGACATAGGTGTTATAGGGGAAAAAGGGGATTTGGGAGCAACCAATGAATGTAGAAGCAGAGAGAGAGAGTATTATAACTGATTGTGATGATGTAGATACAAGTCTTTTAAAAAGAGATTTAACTATGAAAGTGTATGATATGTGAATATTGTATCAAAAAAACAAAAAATGAAACCAAACTTGACCAATGATAGCTACCATGGGTGAAGGAGGAAGAGTTGTTGCATCGGGGCCAATGAGTTTATGTCAGTGGTGGTAGAACAATTTAGAAAAGGATGTCAATAGTGGCACTGAATTATACATTAGAAGTTGTTGAACTGGGGTTGGGGGAGGCGAAGAGTTTCAAACTCACAGGCGCAGTTCTCTGCTGACCTATGGGGTCACAAAGAGTCAGAATTGACTTAGATAGCTGTGAGTTTGGTTTTGAGTCCTCAGCCTTGACTTTTTGCCACTGTGTCCTGTTTGAGTGGATACTGCTATATAATTTAAAAAATTAATTTCTATGTGATTTTGCCTATAGCTGTAATTCTTCCATATTTTATTGCTCAAACACCAGCACACGCAGGTGTTTGTTGGGCAGAAGATGAAGGGTGCTTACTGAGAAGGGCTATTTTTATTCTTTACTTTATAAATATAATCTTTTTGGGTTGATAACAGAAAAGGTAGGACTTTTGACACATAATATTCATTCTGTAAATTAAAAATTAATATTTGGGATAGAATGGGACTTTTAAAAGTTCATGGAAAAATAGAATTAAAAGATAATGTAGTTTTTTCCATGAGCATTTTGAAGGCTCTTAGTATGTTTCCCACCCAAAAAAGATTTATTGATTTTTTTTTTAAACAACCCATAGCTAATTTATATTGTTATCTCCCATTCTGTTTTCAAACTTAACCTTATATCATGAACATTTTCTAATGTTATTAAATATTATTTAAAATAACTTAAAATTATCCCATGATATTTCAAGTAAGCTTGATTTTTTTTTTTTTAAACTTTTTGGAGCGGCTTGCAACCCTTGATGAAAAGAATTCTATAATGGAAATACTACCAGTTGTTCAGTAATCAAGGCTGATGACTTGCTAAGAACTTGAATTCTAGTTTGCTCTTTGTTGATTCACTAAGTTCTGGATGAATGCAAGCTACTCTTGGTTTATAATTTACAACTGAATACTTCAGGGTAGAAACTCGTCTTTTGAAAATTTAAGTTTTATATGTCTTCTGTAAAATATAACAGTTATTGAACAGTTATGTTTCTGGTAGGCTACACAGTTTTTATTTTAAAACAATAGTTCTCTTAAATTTAAGGTAATTCCTATATATTTTTTGTTTTTGTGATAGATGCTATGGACATTTGCCTCAAAGAGGCCCAAGCATACCCATCTTTTTAAAAAAAATTTATTTTATTGGTGCTCTTACACTCTTATCACAATCCATAGATATATCTATTGTGTCAAACACATCTGTACATATGTTGTCATCTTTTTCAAAACATTTTCTTTCTACTTGAGCCCTTGTTATCAGCTTATTTTTCCTCCTTCCCCTCACTTCCCATGTCCCCTTGATAATTTATATATTATTCTTTTTTACCTATGTCTTGTACCTACCGCTGTCTCCATTCACCCACTTTTTCTGTCCATCCCCCTGGGAGGGGTCCATGCATCGATTATTGTGATTGGTTCCCTCTTTCTCCCCCCTACCCCTTCCCTTACCCTCCTAGTATCACTGCTCCCCTTATTGGTCCTGAGGAGTTTATCTGTTCTGGATGTCCTGTGTTGCGAGCTCTTCTCTGTACCAAATACATGTTCTGGTCCAGCCAGATTTGCAAGATAGAATTGGAGTCATGGTAGTGGAGCCAGCAGAGGGGAGGTGGGAAGGAGGAAGCATTAGAGAACTAGAGGAAGTGATACACTGCACCTTGACTGGCTGGTCTCTTCCTCATGGGCCTTCTGACAGACGGTGTCCAATTGACTACTGATGGGCTTTGGGTCTCCACTCTGCCCTCCCCCTCATTCCCATTGATACGATATTTTTTGTTTGTTTCTTTTGGGTCTTTGATACCTGATCCCATCGACACCTCATGATCACACAGGCTGGTGTGCTTCTTCCATGTGGGTTTTGAGCTTCTCAGCTGGATGGCTGCTTGTTTATCTTCAAGCCTTTAAGACCCCAGATGCTTTATCTTTTGATAGCCGGGCACCATCAGCTTTCTTCACCACATTTACTTATGTACCCAGTTTGTCTTCAGTGATCGAGTCAGGCAAGGTTGACATCACAGAGTGCTGTGTTAGTAGAACTAATTGTTCTTGCGTTGAGGACATGCCCAATGTCCATCTGCTACCGTAATACTTTATAATAAATATATGAACCTAGATCTATTCTCGTCATTATATGTGTGTGTGTGTGTGTGTGTGTGTGTATACATGCCTGTATTTAGATCTCTAAATGTCCTTTGCCTCCTTGATCTTTCCTCTATTTTCTTTTACTTTCTTCTTGTCCCACTGTCATGTTCAGCCTTCGTTCGGGTTTTGATAATTCCTCTTGGCTACATTGCGCTTGATCAAGCCCCACCAAGACTCTTAGGCCCCTCTTGCTATCAATTTTAGATCACTTATTCTTCCCTTGTCCCTGGGTTTGTTGGCACTGCCTCTCTCCTTTCCCCCCAAACCATCGGTCCCATTGTTCTCTCCTCTGGATTGTTCATCCGCCTATCTTTTCCAGATAGACATGCATAGACAATAATATGCACAAAAAGCAAAGCAAAACATAACCAAAAAAGAAGACAAAAAAATAAATCAATAGCTAATACAACAAAAGGGAAAAATAAAACCAACAACAAAAACTGAAAAGCCCTCAAACAGTTCCAGGTCTGCCTTTATGAGTGTTCCCCAGTGGAGTCCACTGGGGCGCCACGCCCTGGCCCCAAAGTCCACCTTTGGCATTCCTCAGGGACTTTGTTGCTTTGCTCCCCTTGCTGCTCCGCTGTACGCCTCCCCAGTGTGGTGGAGTCAGATTAGGCATCTCTCCCATACTGTGCCCCCAGTGCTGGCCCCCTCAGTGCTCTGTGTCACTGAGGGATGTCATCGTGTCTTGTGATGGAGCTAGCCCTGTGGCCCTCTCTGTGCATTGGCTGCTCGGAGCCAGAGTATTGTCCTCAGGGGTTGGAGTATGTTCAATTCTCACCTTCCCTCTTCCTTTGCTCCTGATAAAGATGTGCCCCACTTCCTGAGCTGCACCTTCAGTGCTGTCCTCTTAAGTGCATTCCTTTGGGGAGGGAGGGAGGGAGGGAATGCCCATGTAGTTGGGATTTGGGGCTGGCCCCGCAGACCTCTTTATTGGTTCCCTGCTTCATGACTGTATGTTGCATTCACACCTTGGTGCACTGGGTTGAAGTCTGGTCCCTCTCCCTCTCCTGTGGAGACACAAACAACACCCTTCCCTTGGGTGGGTTAGTGCCCTGTTCCCCCACTACCTCTTTTTCCCACCCCCTCCTTATTAGTTGGCTGCCATATGTATCCCTGGGTTGGGTTTGGCACCTGCTGTTGTAACTAGACGTCACCCTGGGAATGCATGTTTCTGTTTGCTTTTCCCATATGTTCCTGTTTGCTTTTTTTTTTTTTTGCTTATTGGACTCGTGTTGCACTTGTCCTTTTGTGCTTGGCTTACTTGACTGCTTAATTTCCTTCAGTTCTTCTCAAGCGATGGTGTGTTTCATGCATTCTTCACTGCTTTTTAGGGATATGTAGTACTCCATTTTTTAAATAGTTTTAAGGGGGTTATGGATGAACAAAACTATTACTGGTTAAAAAAAACTATTGGTCTTTACATACGTGTAGAGTATTAATTGCAAATTATATAAGCATAAATCTTAGCACAGTTAACTATTAGTTGAAACATCTCTGTTTTTATTAGAGTATTTACAGGAACTCTAGAGTAAAGTTTACAACTACCTGAATATATCTGATTAATCTTGACATTTAATTCTAGGGAAAGGTAAAGTTTGTGCCTGAGAATTACACAGCGAACTATCCGAGGCCATCTTCTGGCTGTGATTGCCACGTGGCTGCACATCTTTACCAGGTTTCTCCTAAGACAAGTCATTTTCGTGCCTTTGAACTAAGTCAGGTATAGTCACCTATGAATACGTATATTTCTGAATCAAATGTGGTAAATTTCAGGGTGGGGTAGAGTTGAAACAAATGGTGCAACACTGATAATACTTGTGTTTCTTCTTTCAGTACTACCTCTATGAAGTTTCAGGCAGCACTATAACTGAGCGCCCCAGACAGGTCTGTCCGTATGTCATTGTAGCTTTTCAATACAGGGAGCCTAGAAAGATGGAGCCTCATAAAAGCATGTAAGTAAGTGGGCACATTCTTTGTTTCACTCATTTTGTTTTATTTAATCTTTTAAAAACGACTCTCTTTTTCCCCCTAGATATGAACTCTATGAAAATGGTAAGAAATTCTATTTCTTTGGGGGTTTAGTTAAAGTAATTACATCATTGAAAATAATACCTTTCTTTATTATCTTTATTTTTTTAAGTTCTCCTCACTCCATGGAAAGGGAAATTCATTGTTCAAGGCTATCTGCTTTGTGATATAACTCTTTTGTCTACCTACGGTACAGTGATACCAACTCAGCTGTAAGTATTGAATTTTATGTCTTTTCCTAATGGTTAGATTTTTTTAAAAAATTATTTTTATTCTTATTTTGAGGTCTTGATGGTAATTCCAGGTGTGAAATTAGTATAAAGTAGAGCAGATGTGCTTGGTATTTGATTGGGTGCTTTCAGACAGGGAGCAGTATAGAGGACAGGGCATGCCAGAAGATCTAAAGTCTGATCTAAATTCTGTTCTTGGCTTTGAAATACATTTTAAAAATAAATTTAAACTACATTTTCCATCTCAGTATCCTAATCCCTTAATGGGATAATGACTGCTCAAGATAAATATTTGATACTAAAAGTTTGACTTTCCCATGAGACAAGCCCGTTTTGCCTAGAGAGCAGATGTAGCAGATTGTAGCCATTTTATCTCATTATTGATTGATGGTCATTACTAGGATTTTCAATGCCCAAGTTTCTAATTTTCCTTGAACAGCATTAACTAGAATAGTTGTTATGGGTATCTATAATATAATGAATTATCATTGATGTCTTTCTCTGGAGAACTGTGAAGGTTATCTTATGGAGTTGTTTTGCTCAGTCTTTTCTTACATTGTCCTCTTAATTGAAAAATAAAGGTAGTGTAACTGAAATGTTAGGGCAAAAATGGGCGTGCTGTCAGGATTCATTATCCTAGTATTAGAGTCTAATCCATAGAAGAAAATCAGATTTCAGTGGGTCACTAAATAGAGCATAAAAGAAAGCTCTACCTCATCACATAGTGGAACTAAGAAGTAAAGAAAGAATGATGAAATCAGACAGTCACATAGTTATTAGTCAGGGGCTCTCTGATCAGATCTGCAGGATCAGCCATTTCAAACCACCAGCCCCCTCCCTCCTCCAGAGAAAGGTAGGGCTTTCTGCACAGTAGCTCATAGGGGAAGTTCTACTATGTCTTACAGCAGTGGTTCTCAACCTGGGGGTCGGGTCACGGCCCCATGGGGGGGTGTCAAATGACCCTTTCACAGGGGTTGCCCGATTCATAATAGCGGTAAAATTACAGTTGTGAAGTAGCAGCGAAAATAATTTTATGGTTGGGGAGTCACCACAACATGAGGAACTGTATTAAGGGGTTGCAGCATGAGGAAGGTTGAGAACCACTGTCCTATAGGGTCACTCTGACCCAACATTTTCTTGATGGCAGTGAGTTTGGTTTTTGGTTTATAGTAATTAGTCATTAGAAGCTAAGTGTAGTAGTTGAAAATTTGATAGTTTTGCAGTCTCAAAGTATTTCCCCATAACTTGCTTAAGAATCTCAAAAGGAAAAATATAGGCTTCATAGGAGAGGAAACTGACAGATACCATCTTAACCAAGTGGTTAAGTTCATGTCACCAGTTATGTACTAGATATCATGTGCCTCCTGACACGCTCTGAAAAACGACAGTATATCACTCTGTGGCATGCCTGCCAAAAACCCAATCAAGAAGACATATCTGCTGTTTCCAAAATGAGGTATATATTCTGCAAAATAAATGGTCTGTATTTAAAAATACCCAAATCACTCATTAAAGATGACTTAAAAATACATGAAAAGTGAATGCAGTGTGTATTACTGGGTTGGAGCCTGCACAAGGAAAAGCAGTCATTTCTTTTGCTATTATCCAAAGACCAAAGCCATTGCCACTGAGTGGTACCCCCCCGAGTGTTTCAGAGGTGGTGAATCTCTGTGGAAGCCGACTGCCATGTCTGCCTCCCGCGCAGGAGCTACTCGGAGGCTCCGGTTGCTGACCTTTTTTAGGTAGCACCTGAGTGCATAGCCACCAACCCAGTGGGGCTTCTCTTTGGCTGCAGAGGACAGTAATGCGCCAGTTGGGAGCATTAATAATATCTATAGGTTAAGTCATGTTGTTGCTCGGTGCCGATGAGTTGGTTCCAACTCGTTTCCTTTGTACAACGGAACAACTGCCTAGTCCTATGACAACAGCCTCTCACTCATTGCTATGCTGGTCTTCAGTGTTGTAGCCACCCCACCAGTCAATCCAATTGTAGGTCTTCCTCTTTTTCACTGATCCTGCACTTTGCCAAGCATGATGCCATCCTCCAGCGACTGGTCTCTCTGGATAAGATGTCTAAAATAAGCGGAGGCAAAGTCTCACCATCCTTGCATTCTGGCTGTACTTCTGAGAAAGATTTTTTTCGTTCTGGAAGTCCATGGTATATCCAGTGTTCTTCAGCACCATAATCCAAAAACATCAATTTCTTACTCATCGTTCAGCTTGCACATGCATGTGTACTAAGCAATGACAGATACTATGGCTTGGGTCAGGCACACCTTAGCCTCAAAGTGACCTCCTGGCCTTTGAAGACTGAAAGGGTCCTTTGCAGCAGAGTTTTCCAGTGCAACGTGTAGTTTGATCACGTCACTGCTGCTTCCATGGCAATTGATTGTGGATCCAAGTAGAGCAAAATCCTTGATAACTTCAATATTTTCCCCATTTACATGATGTTGATTATTGGTCCAGTTGAGAGGGCAACAACATCACAAGAAAATACTTTTGGAGTTCTCCATTGGCTAACACCAGGGGCCAGGCTTAAACAAAAAGAAAATACGTTTATTTTAGAAACACCTGGAATTATTTAGCGTTAGAGGCATACTTCGTTTATGGTACTTTACTGTATGGCCGAGTGCATTGTTTACAAATTAAAGATTCTTCGTCGTCGGGATCAAAGAACGTTACTGGTCAAAAAATGCACAAATTTTTAACAAAACTCAAGTGGACATCGTCTCAATCATTGAAGCTTTGCTGCAAATTTATGAGAATGCTGTCTCACAGAAACAACAGTTTTTAGATGGCCTGAGTGGTTTCGGGAAAATTGGGAAGATCAGAAAGATGAGCCAAGAGAGGAAAGCATGTCATTCTGGAAAAGGAAGAAACTGTGTCTGAAGTCTACAAATTTATGGAGGGAGATCATCAAATTACCATTGCATCAATGAGACTGAGACTGGGAACATACATGATTCAGCATTTTTTATTTTAAGGGTATATCTTGGCCTCGGCAAAGTTTTGGCTAAATGAGTGTCAAAAGTTCCCAGAAAATCAGCTAGCTCAGAGCTGATCTTTCTATCCGTTCTTTGATCCAGATGGAAGCTCATGAAGACTTCAGGGAATGAATTGTTGGATAAGATCCAGAGATCAAGATCAAATGAAACAATAGCTTGGGGGGATGGGGGGGTTTGGAGGCCAGTTAAATTCAAGGCGTTGAGGTCACGCTAGGAATTACGGCAACAACTTTTTTGAGATTGATTCCAAGTGGTTAATGTTGACAGAACTACCAAGAGGGACTTATCATGAAGAAGTTTTATGAAAATTGAAAACTGCATTGGTGAGAAAAGGCTAGAAAAGTTATGTCAAGGAATTTTTTTCCCCATCACAACAGTGCACGTGCTGGTTCTTTGAAGGTAGCAAGGACTGTTTTTTTTTTTTAAACATTTTATTAGGGGCTCATACAACTCTTTTCACAATCCATACATATACATACATCAATGGTATAAAGCACATCCGCACATTCCCTGCCCCAATCATTCTCAAGGCATTTGCTCTCCACTTAAGCCCTTTGCATCAGGTCCTCTTTTTTTTTTCCGCTCCCTCATGTGCCCTTAGTAATTTATACATTGTTATTTTGTCATATCTTGCCGTATCCGGAGTCTCCCTTTCCCTCCTTCTCTGCCCTCCATCCCCCAGGGAGGAGGTCACATGTGGATTCTTGTAATCAGTTCCCCCTTTCTAACCCAGTCACCCTCCACTCTCCCAGCATCACCCCTCACACCCCTGGTCCTGAAGGTATCGTCCACCCTGGATTCCCTGTGCCTCCAGCAAGGACTGTCTTATATGAAACCTTACCCCGTGAACCCTGCAGCCCTGATCATGCCCCTGGAGACTTCCTTTTGTTCCTTAAACTGAGAGCATGTAAAAAAGAACATGCTTCGATCCCATTTAGGATGCTACACCTTAAATATTAACACATTGTAAATCGAAGAGCACAGCATTCTTCAGGGAAGGGTTGGAGAGATGGAAACACTGCTTTCAGAAGTGTGTAGACCTAGATGGAGGCTATACCAGGACACAATAAGTTCACATTGTGATGTGTGTTTAATAAAAGTTTCTCGCAATATGTATTTTTTTTACTTACCTTCAAATGCATTTAGAAAATGCGAACATATTAGCAGGCAATGAATTATATGTTAGGTAGTTGAAAATCTATAATATTTACTGCACAGTATTTGACCTGGGAATTTAACAGTTGAAGGGCTTTTTTGTAATTATTATTTTTTTATGTTTGTATTAGAAATAGAAAATAATAGCATTTCATGCATAGTTTCAGTATGTTTTACACCACTCTGTACTTTTTTGTTTTTATTAGACCTTTGGAACTAGATTTTACGTATGTAATGAAAGTAGCGTCTTTGAAAGAGAGACTACCAGAAGCTGCCTTTAAAAAACACAATTACTTGGAGCAAAAAGGTATGTTGGAAGGTATACTACATGGCTCAGACCCTGTTCCAGTTATTTTCAACACTCTCTTTGAAATATGGGACAGTGTGACTCTGTCTTCTAGGGTCACTTGATGACAGTGGATTTATTCACCTTTTCTTATAAACACACACATCATTACCTGTTTTGCCTTTTAAAGACAAACCCAGAAAACAAAAAAAAAATTACTCTGCTATCATATCACTTCTGATTTATGAATGATTTGTAAAAAAGATCTTTTGTGAAAGTGTAACAATATTAGGTTGTTATAGTTCTTCTAGGTCACTTAGAAACTGGTAGGTAGTTTCATGGAAGATGGTACTGAGGGAACTAAGCCAAAAAATGAAAACTCATAACATTTCTAGCAAGAATGGAGTTGTTAATACTTTTACTAGTGTATGTATGTAGTTTTAAACTCAAAAAGTAAAAGTCAAAACATATATGAAGGAAATTTCTTGAATATTTGGATTATTTCACAGAACACTGATGTTTATGTTATTTAAGTATTGTTTGCTTTGTTAATCTACTACAGTGGTTTTGTATAAAATGACAACTTTAAAAAATGATTTATAGTTTTATTAAAGTGACTTAAAACAAAGAATTTTGAAATATAGTGTTTCTAGTTTGTTCATCTGATGTATAAAATAATTTGATTATTAAAATATAATAGCATATTGAGAATAAGAAATAGTCTCTTTGGCATCTTTTCTGGTTTTTCTCTACAGTTTGTCACCAAGATATGTGCTTCAATTTGTATGAGGTGGAACTATCCAACAAACAAGGGGAAAAAATAGATAAACTAACGGAGTACATTAGAAACCAAGAATTGGTAAGGAACAGAATATTAATAGATTTTTCTTAAATTTAGCAATTGAAATAAAATAAAGTGGCTATGCTTAGGTTGAATTATGTTAGCTCGCAGGATTTTCATTGTTGACTGTTTCCTGATCACCAACATATTTTTATCTTCTTCTTTTCTCAGTAGTCAGTATGAAACACAAAGATACAGTTGCTTCTCTGAAACTTTTTTTTTCCTTTCTGTTGTTTGGCAGAATAATGGTGTAGCTATCTAGAGGTTCAGCTTGTGGCCTGTACCTTAATCCACTGGTTTACAGAAACAAAAAAAGTTGTCTCCTGTTTCTGTAGTATTGAAAGTAAGACTAGGGAAGAGTCTACAAGGACCCAGAGAATTCCCTCCATTCATTAGCCAGGGTGCCTCAGTGGGGGGATAAGAATAATGCTTACATTAGAGTCTCATACGGACTTTCTAGTGATTGCCTCCTAATCACCACAAAGGAACAGGAACAAATGAGACAGTGACCACTGTTGAATGTTCATGCCCATAGATGGCAAGAAATTAATACATTATATAGAAGCTGTAACGATAATTTGGTTTTGTGGTAGTACCAGTTGAGGAACTTCAGATTGCGTGTGACAACCCCAAGCTGACTTCAACAGTAATGGGAAGAAATTGGCTTGTATAACTTTCATTCTAGCTGGAAAGGCAGGTTCAAGTGTTGCTTGTTCAGGACTCTGGCTTCTTTGCCCTGTGGCTCCCGCAGCTTTGTCTTTCTCTGGGGGCAGTCCTTGTCTAAGGAAGCTGGCAACCTCCTCAGTTCCTCAAGCTTCTTTTCGGTTAGGAATATTTGTAGATATCTGTCTTCTCATGTAGACTTGGAATTCCTTGAGGGCAAATGCCATGTCTTAATCATCTTTGGCTCATTTGTGCCCGTTATATAGTGGGCACATCATAAATGAATAAAGTATACATGGCATTGTACCTGGCACCCTGAACTTCAAGAGCAGTACAGGGAGAGAGCTCTTTTAACAAAAGATGTATTTTCCTGGGTGTATATAGAAAAGGTTAGAAATACATTTTTAAAAGATTTTATGATTTCTCCCCTCGAAGATTAACATGGGAACTTTATACAACCGTTTCAGTCTATACTTTGAGACACTAATGATAAGATATAGCATGCTTGGGAGAAGGTCAACAAAAAAGAGCAATATAGATGGACACATAGCTTCAACAATGGACTCAGACGTAGGACAGACGGTGAGGATGGTGCAGGACGAGGCAGTGCTCCATTCTGTCTTACATAGGATCACTATGAGTTGGGGCTGACTCAGCGACACGTAACAACAGTATGTCTGCTTGAACATAGCATTGCATCTTTATTTGTGCGTATGTAGTTTTTGTAATGGGGAACAATGGGCAAAAGACCGATGACTTAATGACTTAGAATGACAGCTATCAGATCTTCAAAGGCTGTAGATTCTCTCTGACTGGTGTTTGTTAAAGGAGCACAAGCTTTCTGACAGCTAGAGCTGTCCCATGTCAGACGCTTGCATCCACTGCGGCGTGGATACAGAGCTTGCGCAGTTTGTGGAGGCATCAAGGCATTAAGACTCTCTTTTCTCTTGAGTTCAAGGTTCCACCAAAGACTGTAATATAAAGTAGTGGAAGAGAGGAAGGATTTATTTTCATATGCATTTCTTTTTTTCTCATTATTTTCCATCTCTTGATTTCCATCTACTGATTATATTTTGGCAGATTATCTTCCAGTCTTTTCAGTTTCAGAATTCTGTAATGTGTTTTGATTAAACATATGTTTGATTAGTCCTAGGTTTGATTCATAGGGACTTTGTTGTGGCTGAAGGATAACATTGGCTGTTTGGGCAGCAGTATGAACACTCAACTATCTCAATATAAAAACGCAGTGAGGCTTTTCTGATTGATCTGTATGCAACTGAACACTACTCTAAAATGAATCTTGACTGTTGGCAGTTATTATATGTAGTCTCAAGACTGTCTGAGGGCATAGGAATTTGCAGTTTTTTATATTGGGCCAAAATTCCCCCAATTCCCATGAACATTAAAAGTTTCCGTCATCTTTTTTTTTTTCTTTCAATGAATTTAAAATGTGATTGAAACAGTGTAGTAGAGGAAGAAAGGAGAAGGTTGAAGAATCTTTCATGTGCATTTTACTTTTTGTTTTTAATGTTTGTGTCAGGCACTAATCAAATGCTTAGAAGATCGAGGTGCTTTGATTTTACTTACATCATCAGCCATAATGTCAGATACAGGTAATGACAACTTCATTGAAATAAAAATATTTTCCATATGCTTCTTTTTGCTTTCCAAGGCCAACAGCTTATAACTTCTGATCCTCCTTCATACAGGTTTGGAAGATGAACAGATGGGTCTACGTGGGTTGCATTTATTCCGCCCATCTCCATCAGAAGGTAACATACAATGACTAAATCTGTTGGCTATTTATCTTGACCTCTCCGTGGCATATGACACTGTGACCTTCTGCTTTTCCTTGATCCTGCTTTTATTTCTTTTGTAGGCTTATTATGTCCTTTAAATTTCAGATACATATATACATTTACGTATTTCAAGCGTACCTCAAATTCAGCATGTCCACAGAAATCTGCCCTCTTTCTTCAATGTTCCCTGTGTTTGTGAGTGACTTCACTATCCAAGCCAGAAACCTAGGACTTAATTTTAATACCTTCTTCAGAACTAAGTTCTAACAGTTTAACTTGGTAAATATCTTTTGAATCTTTTGGGAACATTTTCCCACTGACATTGCTACACTCTGTCCATACTATTGATGTGCCTCTCCACTATCAGGAGAAAGCTCTGTGGTCATAGAATATGTACTTTTATTACCCTTATTCAATCTTCTCTGGATATTATATTTACCCTATTAATAACAAGTCATTAGCTTGCAATCGTTCTTATGCTAAATTCATACCCTTCTCTTTAACAAGGCCTTCAAAGCCTTGTGTGATTTGGTCTCTGCCTAGATTTCCAGCCTTATTGCCACCTATGTCTTCAACCTTTTTTCCAATTATTAGGTGCTTTAGCCGTATTGACAATCATTCAGTTTCTTGACAGTATCAGGCTTATTCCCAGCTGCAAGATTTGTATACCCTGCTGTCTTTGCCTAAAGAAAGTTCACAGGCAACCTCAAATATCATCAGGAAAAGCTGTCTTTAAAATCTACCCTTCTCCTTCCTATATTCATTTCTTCTCTAATGTTAAGATTTCATATACTTTCTGTTGATCTAATTATATAAGTGTGTGTTTACCACATATACTGTCAGGGAAAAGACCTTGATTATTTTGTCTTCCATTATATTTACAGTACTTGGCTGATTGTTGGCTCTCAATATTTGCTAAATGAATAAATGCATAAATATTATTTTCTTATACTCCTCAGAGTATAATTGTTTTATGCTATAGGTTTTCTTGGACTTGGAAATAGAATTCCATATTTTCTTTTGAACTGATTATATTTTAAATAACTCTTTTCCAATTCTGTGTGTGTGTGCACGCGTCTCTGTGGTGTAATATGGTTTTAAATAAACATTTAAACAAGAATACCCATAAGTCTTCTGTTAATTGCCAATACTATGGAAAAATACAGGAATGTATTTACAGAAACAGGCAGAAAAAAATGAAATTGAAGTAATTTTTAATGTATGTATTTTTATTTTAGGGATGGAAGATTCAAAAGTTGAAGAAGGCATCTCATTGAAGGTGACACCTATCATACCCACCCTCCACCGTGCGCTGCTGGAAGCACAGAAGTCCTTGACTGAAGGAACTCCTCTAAACAAACTCATACAGCACAGGATCCGAGAGCTGTGCAAGGTGGACAAAAGTCCATCATCGCTAGCTGCTGCTGCTGCTCAGGATGGAATTAAAGAGACTGCGCTCCGTGGCAGACTGCCCGATGACTTTGACTTGGTTCCTCCAGCTGAAAAGTGCCCGTTACAGTCTTTGACTCAGTTAGAGTCCTATCTTTCAGATCCTGGTCACTATGTGCTGGACGTGTGTACTGCTTTAGATTTAATAGCAAAGCACCCTCAGTCACCTTGTTTTTCCGATGGAATTTGTGATGCCGGATTTTCTCTATCTATGACTCCAGAACCTGATTTTCATGACTCCGAGGCAGAATTTAGAAAAGAAACAGAAAAGAATTCTGAGGATATTTTTAAAGCAAGGAAAAGAAATGTGGTTCCATTAAGTTCAGCTGCAAATCTGAGAGTTCAGCCAAAGAGGAAGGCAAGCACTCCCCTTGTGGTACAGAGTGAAGGGATGAACATGTGCTGCCCATTTCCCAGAAGAACTGCTGCGGGAGCAAACAAGGGCTCGGACTTAGCAACAACCCTAAAGTTAGCTAAAGGGCAGTTTCCTCAAAAAAGAAAAAGAGGTAAGCAGTCTTTTTGTTTTTTAAGTTACTATTTTTTAAAATTTAATCATTTTATTTGGGTTTCATACAACTTACCACAATCCATGCACGTATGCATTGTGTCAAGAACATATGTACATTTGTTGCCATCATCATTCTCAAAACATTTGCTTTCTACTGAGCCCTTAATATCAGCTCCTCATCTCTCCTCTCCCTCTCTGCTGCCCCCTCCCTCATGAACTATTGATAATTTATAAATGATTATATTGTCTTATCTTACACTTTCTGACATCTTCTTTCACCCACTTTTCTGTTGTCCATCCTCCAGGGAGGAGGTTATATGTAGATCCTTATAATTGGTTCCCCCTTTCCACCCCACCCTCCCTCCACCCTCCTGGTAGTGCCACTCTCAGCACTGGTCCTGAGACAGAGCAAAACCAAGGGAGGTGAGCACACAATGATTTTTTTGTTCTTTGATGCCTGATTAACTGATCCCTTCGGAACCTCGTAACATACAGGCTGGTGTGCTTCCTCCATGTGGGCTTTGTTGCTTCTGAGCTAGATGGTCGCTTGTTACCTTCAAACCTTTAAGACCCCAGATGCTATATCTTTTGATAGCCAGGTACCATCAGCTTTCTTCACCACATTTGCTTATTCACCCGCTTTGTCTTCAGCGGTGTGTCGGAAGGTGCGCATCATAGAATGCCAATTTAATAGAAGAAGAAAGTATTCTTGCATTGAGGGAGTGCTTGAGTGGAGGCCCAATATCCTTCTGCCACCTTAATACTAAACCTATAAATATATGCACATAGATCTATTTCCCCATCTCCTTGTATATAAATATATTTGCATATGTACATGTCTTTATCTAGATCTCTCTAAATGCTCTCTGCCTCCTAGCTCTTTCCTCTATTTCCCTTGACTTTCCCCCTGTCCCACTATCATGCTCAATCCCCACCAGGGTTTCAGCAATTTCTGTTTGTTATATTACCCTTGATCATCCCCTACCAGGCCTCCCACACCCACCTCACCACCAATTTGGATCACTTGTTCTTCCCTTGTCCCTGGGTTTGTTAGCACCACTTCGTTCCCCCCCCTAAACCCCCTTCTCACATGTTCCCCCGGAACTATCGGTCTCATTGTTTTCTCCTCTAGATAGTTCATCCAGCCTATCTTATTTAGACAGACCTGCGGAGATAATAACATGCACAAAAACAAGACAGAGCAAAATCAAGCAACAACATACAACAAACCAATGACAAAAAAACAAAACAAGAAAGAAAAGCTTGTAGTTAGTTGAAGGATCGTTTGTTGGCCTTTTGGTGTTTTCCAGTCCAGTCTGTTGGGGCACCATGCCCCTGGCCCAAAGTCCACCTTCAGCATTCACTGGGGACCTCGCCGCTCTATTCCCTTGCTCTTCTGTTGCACCCCCTTTGTTTTTTGCCCCGGTGTGCGGGATCAGTTCGGGATAATTCCCACACTGTGTCTCCAGTGTTGTCCCTTGTAGGGCTATGGGTCAGTGGTCAGGAGACTTTCTGTGAGTTACTAAATTTGCAAGTATAACTAACTCTTAAAGCACTCCACCTGTCCAGGTCAGTGCTCTCAGATGTGTGGAGGATGGCTTGGCAGTAACAGGTAGGAACGTCTTAGAATTGCCAACACTTCCAGGTGATTTGTCTGCTTGCTGAAGGTGGAGAAACAGCTCTGGATATTTGATAAAAACAAAGAAATAGGAAACACTATACAGCTCCTCCAAAGCTTATGTTTTACTTCTAAAGCTCTTCAAATGTTTACTCTCTTACCATCAAGTACCCTTTTAAGAAAACCGTTTATCTCGTTGCTAAGCCGCCTCCTGACAGTTAAGAGTATAAGAAGATTTTTTAAAAGCAGGTATTCCAACAGTAGCAAAAGTGATCATGTAGTCACTGGGTCCTCGCACAGACCTACAGCTTCCATTGGCCTGGAAATATGTACATTGAGAAAGTCTCACAAATGGAAATGGAATGAGAATCAAACCACACAGTCACTTATTGCATAACAAACACATAGCCCAGCAAACAACATGATTTTGGCTTATCTAAAAAAGATCGGGAACCATATTCAGTCTATGTGAGAAGAGGTCAGCGCCCTGTCGTCAGTGTGTCTTTGGCCGCTTTCAGCTTCTTTGGGCAGTTGGGTCTTTGTGACAAACCATATGACCTCCAAAGCTGAACATTTTTACTGTCTGACTCTTGCTAGAAAGTGCTTGCCAACTACTGTTTCAGTGAGGTTCCATCTCTAGCGATAATATTCTGAATTAAAAATATTGATGGCTAAAGAAAAAAAATCTAGCATGTGCAGATTCTCAGGATTATAGATCATTAAGATCCTATGCTATGGTTTCACAAGCAGTTGCTCTTTTCTTCTTATGGTGAGAACTCTTGGGATTGTGGGTGAGGCAGGTTGTATTTTGTAGGAGAAAGGAACCCATGACAGTATAAAGCAGTGAATCAAATTATACAGTTATGTAAATATATTGCAACCAAACCGTACTGAGTTTTGTTCCATGTAAATCAATATTTTAAGGTGTTAAATTACCTATAATCCAGCACATACATTTCCATTATTTCACAAACTTTCTTTATTGAAATCTATTATAAGAAATCATTTTTGCCTTATAGCCCATGCTCATACATGACTGAAACAAACAAGAATTGTAAGATGTATCATTTGACCTACCTGTAATCCAATCTCATTGTTTTCTATTCTTTTGTTTTACAAAAAGAAAGTCTTAATAGGTTGTGACCTATTAAGTTGATTTTCCAGTGTGTTAGTGGATTACTCTGTGTCGTCTGAGAATCATGGCGTTGAGTGATGCACAGATAGAGCAATCCTTGCAGGATCACTTGTTTCATTTTCCTATTCCTGAGCCTGGTCTAGTGAGAGAGATTTCCTTCCTCCATGTGCAAATGTTCCACATTTCCTCTGGCCTAATCATGTTTTCTTCCACTTTTAATTTGATCTTACCTGCTTTCCTGCTTAATTTATGTTTTACCTCCCCCCTATGTAGTTTTTAGAAAGTGGACCTGGAATAGTGTAGGATATCTTATTCTTTAAAAAATCAGACAAGTCCCCTTCCCCTCCCCAGGGTGGGGTGGGGGCGGAACACATGACCAACAGAAACATGAGTGAAGGGAGACAGTGGACGGTGTAAGATATGAATAAGGGGAGGGCAGGGAGGGAAAAATTGGAACTCTTATGTTTGAAAATGATGATGGCAACATATGTACAAATGTGCTTGATACAATTGATGTATGGATTGTTGTAAGAACCCCCAATAAAATGATTTATTCAAAAAACAGAAAACAAGCAAGCAATAAGCTCCTTAAGGAATAAAATGTGTTTGTGACAGCTTTGCTACCTGAAATGGTTTAATAAGGAGGAAAACATTTAGACCCAGGGAAATGTGTAACATTAAGAGAGTCTCTTAGTTTTTATGGGAAGGATTCATTTCTCTAATCCCCAAAGGAAAAACACCCCACCCCACCCCCCGCCAATTTTTTTCAGTGAATTGAATCTCTTTTTCTGAGTTTCATGATTAAGCATCACAATTTTTCCCCACAATTTTTATTCTTTAGTATCATGCTTAGTATTTTCAGTTAAAAATAGTGCTTTGTATATACTTGCCAATATTCATATTGTGATTTTTCATGCTAATTTTTTTCCTCTGGGAGCAATTGAATTTATGAAAAGTCAATGAGAAAGCAAGTTTTCAAAAGAGTGCTCTTATTTATACTTTGAAAAATCTGAAAGATGAAATCTTTCTATTATGTAATACAAACAGCTTAGGGTGGCACATAATAACATAGTTCAAACATTATAAGATATCATATTAATATCATTTAAAAGCAGTAAAGACGTAGCAATAATTTTTTCAATAATTCTCAAGTCTTTAATTCTATAACTATAAATACTTTGAAAGTTCAAATCATTTTATAGAAGTCTTGTTATCTTTAACTCTTTGTTTAAAACAATTTTTAATAGAATACTCGAAACTTTTAATTTTATTCTCCATTCTTAAAATTGCATCGCTCCCCTGCCCCCCTACAAAAGAAAAAGAAATAGAAGGAATAAATGTTCTGATAAATATTTGAGCTTCCACCCGAAAAAAAAAAGTTGTCTTTTCTATGTCAGGTGCTGAAGTGCTGTCTGCACAGTTTGTACAGCCAGCCCAATTGGATAGGAAAAGCCAAGAAGCTCCTGGTCCAAAAGCTGTGCCCGTGACAGCGAATTCCAAAAGGACTAGGAAACGAGAGAAATCTCCAGTCAAAACTGTTTCAAACGCCAAGCCAGCAGTGAAGAAGTCTCCACCCAAGCCAAGGGCAAATGTAGGAAAAGGCAATCAGAAACGCAGAAGCAGAAAGCAACCACAGCCTGGTAAGAGATAACTCTTTCTACAAAAGAGATAACTCTTTCTATAATTGTGCATGGGCAAAATTGTGAGGGTGGTGCAGGCCTGGGAAGTGTTTCCTTCTCTTGAGCATAGGGTCGCTGTGGGTCGGAACTGACTTGATGACACCATGCAACAACAACTTACACCAGAGATTGTAAGGATATGTCAAGATAAAGCAGTGAAAGATCTACCACTAGTTCTTTCTGTATTCTTTAATTCAGACACAGGATTAATGAACATCTTTCTCCTGTTGTACACAAATTAGGAAAGTGCAGTTTTAAGCCTTCACAAAACCAGACCCTCCTTAGTAGTTTGCAAAGAGCCTGTCTGTGAATTGAACTGTCTACAAGAATTGAAGTTTAGATGACTTTAATTATTTGTTGCTATTGTACTCTTACAAGGAAATTGTGTCTTGAATATAGAAATAGGAAGTTGTTTGCATAAAAGGAATTAATTGTAAACACAGGCTGTCCAAAATAATCGGTAATCCATAGTCCCATACTTGGTTTTAAAAGACAGTAAATTTTTTTTTTAGTCTCATAAAATTTATTAGGGGCCCATACAACTCTTATCACAGTCCATGCATATACATACATCAATTGTATAAAGCACATCTGTACATTCTTTGCCCTATTCATTTTCTTTTTTTTCTCCTCTTTTCTTTTTTTACATTTTATTAGGGACTCATACAACTCTTATCACATTCCATACATATACATACATCAATTGTATAAAGCACATCCATACATTCCCTGCCCCAATCATTCTCAAAGCATTTGCTCTCCACTTAAGCCCTTTGCATCAGGTCGTCTTTTTTTTTTTTCCCCTCCCTCCCGGCTCCCCCCTCCCTCATGTGCCCTTGGTAATTTATACATTGTTATTTTGTCATATCTTGCCCTATCCGGAGTCTCCCTTCCCCCCCTTCTCTGCCGTCCTTCTCCCAGGGAGGAGGTCACATGTGGATCCTTGTAATCAGTTCCCCCTTTCCAACCCACTCACCCTCCACTCTCCCAGCATCGCCCCTCACTCCCTTGGTCCTGAAGGTATCATCCACCCTGGATTCCCTGTGCCTCCAGCCCTCATGTACCAATGTGCAACCTCTGCCCTATCCAGCCCTGCAAGGTAGAATTCAGATCATGGTAGTTGGGGGGAGGAAGCATCCAGGATCTGGGGGAAAGCTGTGTTCTTCATTGGTACTACTTCGCACCCTAATTAACCCATCTCCTTTCCTAAACCCCTCTATGAAGGGATCTCCATTGGCCGACACTTGGGCCTTGGGTCTCCACTCTGCACTTCTCCCTTCATTCAATATGGTGTGTATATATATATAATATATATATATATATAATATATATACACACACACATATATATACATATACACACATATATATATATTTTTTGCATGATGCCTTATACCTGGTCCCTTTGGCACCTCGTGATCGCACTGGCCGGTGTGCTCCTTCCATGTGGGCTTTTTTGCTTCTGACCTAGATGGCCACTTGTTCACCTTCAAGCCTTTAAGACCCCAGACACTATCTCTTTTGATAGCCAGGCACCATCAGCTTTCTTCGCCACATTTGCTTATGCACCCATTTGTCTTCAGCGATCCTATCATGGAGGTGTGCAGCCAAGTAGAGTGCCAATTTAATAAACGAAAGTATTCATGCATTGAGGGAGTGCTTGAGTAGAGGCCCAAGGTCCTCCCGCCACCTTAATACTAAACCTATAAATATAGACACATAGATCTATTTCCCCATCCTCATATATATATTTGCATGTACATGTCTTTATCTAGACCTCCATAAATTCCCCTTGCCTCCTAGCTCTTTCCTCCATCTCCCTTGACTTTCCTCCTGCCCCACTACCATGCTCCGTCCCCACCTGGGCTACAGCTATACCTCTTCTTTACGCAACCTTACCTTTGATCATTCCCCACCAGGCCTGCCACTCCCCCCTCACTACCATTTTGGGTCCCATGTCGTTCCCTTGTCCCTGTGTTTGTTACCACCACTTCCTTACCCCCCTACCACCCTCCCTCCCCCAAACCCCCTCCCCCCCCACCCCCCCAAACCCCCGTCGGTCCCATTGTTTTTCTTCCAGATAGTTCATCCAGCCTGTCCTATTCAGACAGACCTGTGGAGACACTAACATGCACGAAAAAAAGACAGAGGAAAACAAAGCAACTGTATACAACCAGACTACAAAACAACAAAAGCAAATTACTGACAAAGAACAGAACAAAACAGTTCACGAAAGAAAAGCTTGTAGTTAGTTCAAGGAGTGTTTTCCAGTCCAGTCTGTTGGGGCACCATGCCCTGGCCCCAAAGTCCACTTTCAGCATTCCCTGGGGACTTTGACACTCCATTCCCTTGCTGTTCCGCATCAGTAAATTAATTTTAAAAGCAGTTTTACCCGGCTTATTTTGCTAAAGTAATAGTAAAATTCAGTTTATGAATAAACAACTGCCTGCTCTGCTCCCATATTCTAAGCTGTAAGATATTTCTTGTTATTGGAAAGTCCTGTTATGACCTTGGAGTTGATCTTCATGATACTGAAGACTTGACATCTTCTCTCCTACTTATAATTCCTTTCTCCATGCTAACCTGCACTTTCTCTTTGCTCAATAAGTCAATTGTTACTGAAACTAAGAACTTTCCTTCTTAAAAGTTTTTAATGCAGTGTTTTATCCATGGAATGAGCTCTCTATCTTTTAAAAAAAATCTAATTTAGTATCATCTTTATCTTCTAAATATAGATTCTTGGCATTCTATCTCTCCCTGACTGAAAAAAATTTTTAAATCATTTTATTGGAGGCTCGTACAACTCCTATCACAATGCATATATACATCCATTGTGTCCAGCACATTTGTACATTTGTTGCCATCATCATTCTCAAAACACTTGCTTTCTACTTGAAACCTTGGTATCAGCTTTTCATGTTTTTTCCTCCCTCCCCGTATCCCCCTCTCTCATCAACCCCTGATGATTTATAAATTATTATTATTTTATCATATCTTACACTGCCCGATGTGTCCCTTCACCCACTTTTTTGTTGTCCATCCATTCCCAAGGGAGGAGGCTATATGTAGATCTTTGTAATTGGTTCCTCCTTTCTACCCCACCTTCCCTCCACCTTCCCGGTCTCACCACTCTCACCACTGGTCCTTAGGGGTTTATCTGTCCTGGATTCCTTGTGTTTCCAGTTCCTGTCTGCCTCAGTGTGTATCTTTTGGTCTAGCCAGATTTTTTTTCTTTTCCTTTGTTTTATTCCCAGCTTTTTTCTTTAAAAAAAAAAAATTTTATTAGGGACTCATACAACTCTTAAATCACAATCCATACATACATACATCAATTGTGTAAAGCACATCTGTACATTCTTTGCCCTCATCATTTTCTATCTAGCCAGATTTTTAAGGTAGAATTGAGATCATGATGGGGTGTGGGGAGAAGCATTTAAGAACTAGAGGAAAGTTGTGTGTTTCAGTGATGCTACACTGCACCCTGACTGGCTTGTCTCCTCCCCACGAACACTCTGCAAAGGGATGTCCAATCGTCCCACACTCCTCCTCTTTCATGATATGATTGTTTTGTTCTTTGATGCTTGATACCTGATACCTTTGACACCTCATGACCACACAGGCTGGTTTGCTTCTTCCTTGTGGATTTTGTTGCTTTTGGGCTAGATGGCCTCTTGTTTACCTTCAAGCCTTTATGACCCCAGATGCTATATCTCTAGATAGCCAGGCACCATCAGCCTTCTTCACCACACTTGCTTATGCACCCATTTGTCTGCAGCGTTTGTATGGAGAAGGGGAGCACACAATGGTGATTTTTTTTGTTCATTGATGTCTGATACCTGATCCCATCGATACTTCGTGATCACACAGGCTGGTGTGCTTCTTCCATGTGGGCTTTGTTGCTTCTGAGCTAGATGGCCGCTTGTTTACCTTCAAGCCTTTAAGACCCCAGGCGCTATATCTTTTGGTAGCCGGGCATCATCAATTTTATTCACCACACTTGCTATGCAAACATATGTCTTCAGCGATCATGTTAGGAAGGTGAGCAACATGGAATATCAGTTTAGTAGAACAAAGTCTTCTTGTATTGAGGGAGTTCTTGAGGTGAGGCCCAATGTCCATCTGCTACTGTGTTAGTCTGTGTACTTTAGAGAAACAAATCCACAGAAACTCATGTATAAAAGAGAGTTTTATATAAAGAGTAAATGCACATCAAGAAAACATCCCAACCCAGTGCTGCCCAAGCCCATAAGTCCAACATTATCCCATTGACCCATATGTCCGACACCAGCCAACAAAACCCTCCTCCATTTCACAAAACACACAGTATGATGCCGACTGCAAGAGAAAAGCCAAGTCAGTGAACGTGTAAGCATCTCAGCGCTGGCAGGGGTCTCCATACAGCTGCTCCAGCACCCAGGGCTGCCCTGGGGTAGGTCCATGTGGCTTCTCCTTAGGGATGTCTTGCAGGAAATCAGCCTTGCAAGCTGAAGCAAGGAACTGCTAAGGTAGCTGCACGCTGGTCCGACCATCAGAAAGCAAGAGACCCCAGAACTAGAAAGGCAAGGCTCACTGAGCCATTTATCTCTCTGCCCTTCAATTAACCCCACATGTGTTTATTGGCCTGGTTGGCATAATAAACTACCTACCTCAGTTACCTTAATACTAAACCTATAAATATATGCACATAGATTGAAAATTAAGAAATCAGTAATTAAGTAATTTAGCTGAAACGCCACATATTTATTAAACTGAACAAAGAATACTAAGTTCTTCTGACTTCACTACAGTATTTTATATAATACTTGTAACTGACATTCTGTGTAACAGATATTAAAGGCATAATTTTAGCAAGGTTAGAATGAATTTTATATCAATAAATGCATCAAATCATACAATGAATTAATTTTCTATTTCTGATATACCAGTGAGGCTAAGAAGAGGATTCTTTGCTTTGGATCATTTTCTCCCACCTGACCTCCTTGCATTTGCAGTTTTAAAAGAAAACTAGGCAGCCATTAGCGAATTTTAGCCTCCTACCCATAAGGACACTTCCCCAAATCGATGAAATCTATTTAATAGCCTCATTGGCCAAAATCCTTTTGTCTTTAAATACGTTTGTCATTGGCTTGTGCAGATTCATTTCAGACCTGCCCTGGTGGTGTCGTGGCTGATGCTTTGGGCTGCTGTGTTCCAGGTTAGCGCTTTGAAATTACCCGCTGGATCCAGCGGAGAAAGCTTGTGCTTCCTACTCGCATGAAGAGGTGTCGGCTCAGGAACTCACAGGGGCTGTTGTACCCTGCCCTACAGGATTGCTCTTGAGTCAGAATCGGCTCGATGGCAGTGGAGTTGGCTTGGATGTTAGCAATTATAGCAAAGAGCACAGCTGCCTTCCGTGTTCATCCACCTTCCTGCAACAGGGAATCATTGTCTAGCACGGCGTTTCTCAGCCCATGGGCCACGACCCCTTGGGGGGGGGGTGTCGAACAACCCTTTCACAGGGGTTGCCTAAGACCATCAGGAAACACTGAAATATTTCACAATATATCATTACTGTGTATACTCATGTATAGCCGTTTTTCAGCGCAGTTTTTGTGATAAAATTAGGTGCCTCAGCTGACATTCGGGTCAGCTTATACTCAAATATATGCGGTATATACTGTTTTGTAATTAATCACTATCACTATACTTTACTTACGTTTAGTTATGTTCAACTTGTAACAATGAAAATACATCCTGCATACCAGATATTTACATTATGGTTCATAACTAGCAAAATTACAGTTATGAAGTAGCAACTAAAATAATTTTATGGTTGGGGAGGGGAGTCACCACAACATGAGGAACTGTATTCAAGGGTCATGGCACTAGGAAGGTTGAGAACCACTGGTCTAGTACAATGGTTAACTTGATTAGCCTTCATAGTAACAGCTTTTAAGAACTCTTAGTGAATGCTTTAGAATGCCTTGGTAAGCCAGATGAGAATGTAATCTTTTTAGGTTAGGGGGATTTAGATAGATTTGATTATTTTCCAGAGGGAGAATTAGAACGTACATGATTTGCTATTTTGTGAATAAAGTGAGGGGAAATGTTTTCATTGCTGAAAATGGAGTTGTAAAGGTAATAAAATTGGTGATTCTAAATGCTCCTGATATTTCTAAGTTTTTTATTCTTAGTACATCTGAAACAAGTTAACGTGGATAAAACTCATGGATTTAAGTGGTTTCTATAATCATTTTTTGAAGAGAGTAATATCTAAGAAAATATGTTAGCATGCTATAATATCTATTTTAAACTTATGAATTCTTAGATTTTATAAATTCAATATGTTATAACCTTCCTGAGAGCCAGACCTCTGGTTTGGTTTGGTTTCTGGGTTTTGGTTTTCCTCTCATCTTTGTATTTTTTTGTAGCTTAGCAATGTGTCTATTTTTTTTATCTCAATGTGTCTTATGTGTAACTCGATGCATGCATTTTGAAAGGCAACTTCTTTTTAAGTTAGCATACACATGTTTGTTTTTTTAAACAATTTATTGGGGCTCATACAATTCTTATCACAGTTCATACCTATACATACATCAATTGTATAAAGCACTTCTGTACAGTCTTTGCCCTAATCATTTATTTCTCCTGTTTTCTTTTTTTACATTTTATTAGGGACTCATACAACTCTTATCACAATCCATACATATACATACATCAATTGTATAAAGCACAGCCATACATTCCCTGCCCCAATCATTCTCAAGGCATTTGCTCTCCACTTAAGCCCTTTGCATCAGGTCCTCTTTTTTTTTCCCCCTCCCTCCCTTTTCCCCCCTCCCTCATATGCCCTTGGTAATTTATACATCGTTATTTTGTCATATATTGCCCTATCCGGAGTCTCCCTTCCCCCCTTCTCTGCTGTCCCTCTCCCAGGGAAGAGGTCACATGTGGATCCTTGTAATCAGTTCCCCCTTTCCAACCCACTCACCCTCCACTCTCCCAGCATCGCCCCTCACACCCTTGGTCCTGAAGGTATCATCCACCCTGGATTCCCTGTACCTCCAGCCCTCATATGTACCAGTGTGCAGCCTCTGCCCTATCCAGCCCTGCAAGGTAGAATTCGGATCATGGTAGTTGGGGGGAGGAAGCTTCCAGGATCTGGGGGAAAGCTGTGTTCTTCATTGGTACTACCTCGCACCCTAATTAACCCATCTCCTCTCCTAAACCCCTCTATGAGGGGATCTCCATTGGCCGACACTTGGGCCTTGGGTCTCCACTCTGCACTTCCCCCTTCATTTAATATGGTATATATATACATATACATATATACATATACAAACATATACACATACATACACACACTTATATCTTTTTTTTTTTTTTTTTTTGCATGATGCCTTATACCTGGTACCTTGGCACCTCGTGATTGCACTGGCCGGTGTGCTTCTTCCATGTGGGCTTTTTTGCTTCTGAGCTAGATGGCCGCTTGTTCACCTTCAAGCCTTTAAGACCCCAGACACTATCTCTTTTCGTAGCCGGGCACCATCAGCTTTCTTCACCACATTTGCTTATGCACCCATTTGTCTTCAGCGATCCTATCATGGAGGTGTGCAGTCAATGATATGATTTTTTTGTTCTTTGATGCCTGGTAACTGATCCCTTCGGGACCACTCGATCACACAGGCTGGTGTGTTCTTCCATGTGGACTTCGTTGCTTCTGAGCTAGATGGCCGTTTGTTTATCTTCAAGCCTTTAAGACCCCAGTCACTATCTCTTTTGATAGCCAGGCACCATCAGCTTTCTTCACCACATTTACTTGTTCACCCACTTTGGCTCCAGCCGTTGTGTCGAGAGAGTGAGCATCATAGAGTTCCAATTTAATAAAAGAAGGTATTCATGCATTGAGGGAGTGTTTGAGTAGAGGCCCAAGGTCCTCCCGCCACCTTAATACTTGACCTATAAATATAGACACATAGATCTATTTCCCCATCCTCCTATATATATTTGCATGTACATGTCTTTGTCTAGACCTCCATGAATGCCCTTTGACTCCTAGCTCTTTCCTCCATCTCCCTTGACTTTCCTCCTGCACTACTACCATGCTTCGTCACCACCTGGGCTAGAGTATAGCTCTTCTCTAAGCAACCTTACCCTTGATCATTTCCCACCAGGCCTGCCACTCCCCCCTCTCTACCATTTGGGGTCCCATGTTTTTCCCTTGTAGCATACACATGTTTTAAAACTTGCTCCTCTGGTCATTAATGTATAATAGACCTTAGAGCTGCCCAATGGTGAAATTTTTAAAACGCATTATATGTAAGAGGTTTTTGTTGATTATGTTCATCTAATTTTCAGTAAAGCATAATTGGTAAAGAATTAATCCTTTGACTTTTTTTCCTTTTTTCCACCATTAAACTGAAGTCAATGGAGAGTCAGCTTCACAGCTTCAGTCACAAATTTCATCAGCTGATCAAGGAGCCACTGGCATACATACAGCCCAACGAGTGGCTCCAAAAGATCATCCGGAAAACTCCACGATCCACTACGACTCCCAGGCCCTCAATTTGCTAGCTGATTTAGCCTTAAGCTCTGCTACCTCTTCCACAGCATCACCAGAGCCTAGAAATGTCACTTGTTTCTCTGAATTGCCACAAAATGATACTTTGTTTTCTAAAGAAAATTCTTTGCGTGGTACATCTGACCATGAATATCACAGAGGAGTTAAAAGTAAAAAAGGTGGACTATTACCTAAGCCACCCACTGATACAACAGCTGATTCCATGCCAGATTTAGTCACTATTGGCCAAGAGGCTGAGAACTTGGTTCCTGGTAACCAAGCTCCACCGAAAGCCCCATCAGCACTTCCTGAGGAAACACGAGAAACTACAGATGCGAGCCAGAGCTCCTGTGTGATTGTGGAGCACTCATATGCCCTCCTCTGTGGGGAACATTCAAAGAAACCTCTACAGCAGAGAGGGGTGCATGGCATTGCCTTTGCCAAGGGTGGAACTAAAGGCTTGGCGACAAGGACCCCCGTGGGAAAAGTTATACCATTCCGGCATCAGTGCAACACCTCCCCTCTGAAAAAGGTTTTTGATTCATTGGCAAAGCGCAAGAGTAAATTGATGCCTTCCAGCCTGAAAGGCTGTACTCGCTCCCACACTGTGTTCAGCCATAATGAGTCAGTGAAGGTCACGTTCAAATGTGAAGAAGATTATGTCTTCAACTTGGATAGTAAATATACCAACAACTCACTGGAAAAAACTGTAATACGAGCTTTACATGGGTAAGTATAATTTAAGCTCTTCGAAGTAGTTTTATTGCCATATAATTCACGTTTGATACAATTCCATGAATCAGCCTTATTAAAAAGAGTTGTTTGATCATCACCACATCAATGTCAGTCCATTTTCTTCTACTTGTTGGTAGCTTCTCATTTCACCACACCCTCCTGTTCCATAGCCCTAAAATAAGAAACTATTAACCCAGCTAGTCTTTATATTTACTTACCCTGGATTTCGTGTGTAGAAAAGAATATCAAACAAACAAAACAATAGTAAAATGAGACAAAAATCTCAATAGAAAAGAAAGCCGAAAGCATTAAACACTGGAACAAATATAAAATGGGTCAAAAGGGAGATCAAATGATAGCGTGTCACATTTTAACCTAATCGCCTCTGCGGTAATCCGCTGTACGATGCCCTCTGTCTGACAGCAAGGCCAGTTTTACAGCTCTGGTCCATACATAGGGTTCACTGGAGACTTCATCCACATGGGGGGGGACGACCCTAAGCATAATTGAAACTTGATGAGGACCAATGTAACATTTTTGTTGAGATAAAATATCAGGGGAAGGGACACTTGTGGTAAACCTAAGGGAAAAGAAGTGTTATGTGTAAAACCAAGCACTAATTTCATCACTGTCAGTGAGCACACAGAGAAATCTGAGGATAACTTCCGCATTGTGAAAGGCTGTTCACTTTAAGGTGCTGTTTCTTAAAGTGTCTGCATTAGAATGTGTAGATGAGATCTTAATACACAACAGGGAGCTCCAGAGCTAATGTTCAACAGACTGAATTCCAGAAGAAACATTTAAAGGGTAACTTCCACCTTGCTGGAGCAGATCAGATTGAGTGAGCAGCCTTCGACAAAGATGGCTTATACATGTGAAAAGGGATCAAAGCTCTAGCAGAGAGGTTTAGAGCACAGGTGTTGGTATCTGGACCTAACCAACCTTTGTGACCTTGGGTTTCTGTGCTCTGCATTCAAACTGTATGATGCTATGTCTCATCTCTGGACCTCATTGGACTGCAGATTTCGACTCTGTCTAAGGTTGGACCAGAGAGTTGATGTAGCAACGCGATTTCCAGGTGATGCCAAGGAAGGCTGATTATCTGTAGCAGATAATCAGCAACCCTGTGTACAACAGAACGAAGCAACCTGATACTGCGCCATGCTGCCAGTCATCTTCGTGTTTCAGCCCTTGCTCTAGCTGCTGTGTCAGGCCATCTCACTCAGGGCCTTCCTCTTTTTTTGATGACTCTCTCCCAAGCAGGATTTCCTTATCCAGATACTAGTCTCTCATGACACCATGTCCAAAGTACATGACTTTCCATTCTATCTTTGAAGGAGCGTCCCAACTGTACTTCCTTAGAGACAGATTTGTTCGTTCTTCCGGCAGTCTACAGATGCTCCATAGTCTTCACAACCCCATAACCCAGATGCACCCGCTTTCCTACCGTTGCCCTCATTCGTTGGTCGCTTTCACGTGCATATAAGGCTACTGAAAAATACCTTGCCTCTAGAGATGGTTTAATTTTTAGACTTTCCCAACCTTTCGGAGAGAGACACAAAATTGATGAGAAATTGAGAGCCAGGCAAGGAAATGATTATTGGGGTAGTTGCTAAAACCAGTATTCACATGCTGGGAATATTGTGTTTATGGTATAAAAGGAAATTATTAGACTAGCTATTTGGAGGCTCTGTATTGTGGTCCTAACTGCATATAGGTTTAGTTGTTTGGAGCCAGCCACTTACATGTTGTGATCCTCAGTTCTCTAGAATGAATGGACTGGATGCATTGTAGTGTTTTCTTCTTTCATCCCTGTCCTCTGGTGACAGTGGAGCCTATCCTCAGCTCTGAAGGAAAGCAAGTAGGAAAAAACTCGTTACAGTATGTTAGTGATGTGTTAAATCAGCTTCATGCTTACCTTTCTGTATTTCATGTTGACGAAATTCCAAAAACAGCTTAATACGGTCAATAGAGCATTTTAATTACGCTAATAAGATCATGAATTAAAGTAACCGTGCTTACTGATTTTTGTGCATTACTGTTCTCAGGCCCTGGAACACTGATTTGCCTGATGATGTGGAAGAAGTGAAGCTTCTACTTCACATGTGGGTAGCTCTGTTTTACAGCAATCAGAACAGAGTCCTACGGTCGTCCCGGAAGGTGGTGGAGCACAGCAATCCGGCAAAATATGTGTCCATAAACAGCACAGTGGGCGCCTTTGAATTCAGTGAAACTGAGGAGCCCGACAGTGTGGAAAGGTGTCCACCAGACCCTCTGCTGAAGACCAGAGAAACTTCCAAGGGTCAAGCCACTGAACTGTCCCTGTCTGACACTAACACACTGCTTCCTTTCATCAAAACACCACCTCAGCGAGGCCTGGAGCTCTGTGTCCAGAATGAGCAGGAAGAACGTCTTGTAAGAGAAGGTCCTGATAGCGGGGGAAGACAGAGCCTCACCGCCCCGTGCAGTCGCGAGGTGAGTAAAAGCTACAGCATGCTGCAATTTTAAACTACCGTGCCTCTTTTCCATACTGGTACAGAAGTGCCGTGCCATTACCCAGCTTTCATACAGTATCCCTGTGATGAGTGTCCTGATTGAAGAAATCTCAGGGGCCCAGGGATCTGGGTGCTGACCCTGACTTTGCTGATTTTTAGATGAATGTGTAGAGCAAATTCCTTGTTCTCGCTGAGCTTAGTGTCTTTTAAATGAAATGAGTGATCCCTGTCATCCTTCAGCTGGAGTATTCTTTAGGGATCAAATGTAGTAATGATGCCAGAAGTCCTTTGATAAGCCGTAAAGAAAAATCGATTCTTAAACATTTTTTGAAGAAATTAGAATGCTAAGCAAAATGTTGGCCCTACGAGAGAAGAGTCATTGCAGATACCTATTTCTCAGTGTGGAAAGTACATTCTGTCCTGTATCATTGTTCTCATCTGATACGCATCCGGTCCGTCTAACCCAGATTCTAACTGAGGAGATTAAAAAGGTAAGTCAGCATTCTAAGGAGATGAAAAGGAAGAGAAGGGCGAGTGAGCTTTCACCGTGTGTGTGCCCGTGAGCAGGAGCCCCTCAGTCTGTCTGCCAGCCACGCCACAGCGCTGACACTCCCCGTTCAGGCGCAACTTCTGTTCCGCAAGTTCAAAAACAATGAAAAGCAGCACGGTCTGTGCCGCCCCAGGATGCTAAACTGCGAATTTGACGTGGAGTAAATTGGAGAGCACAGAGTTCTTTTGGGAAGGGCTAGGAAAGTATAAAACTGCCTCCAGAATCTTACAGGCCTAGATGAAGGATGTATAGAGAAACAATGCCTTCAGATTTTGATATTTTTTGTTGAACAGGTTTCTTTGGTTTTGAAGTGATACTTTATCATTATACTTATAAAGTACTTTTTTGTTGTAATATGTAATTAACGTATGTGCGTTTGTTTTAGGAATGGCTTGGCACCCATGAAAGTGTGTAAAGCCATATAAATGTAGAGTATCAAGATTAGTGCTTAACAATTTCTCTAGTATATGCTTGCCAAAAAGTTTCCTGTCATCTTAGACACCATGCCTACATTTGAACCACACACACATCCATGGTGTACTACATGTTTGTTTTTACAAATCAGTTAGGATACATAGCGTGACAAGCATTTGAAGCCAATAGTAGCTTGCTACTTCTAGTCATTTGTTTAATGTAGTACTTCTTTTAAATCAGACTTTCTGTTATAAACATTACATGCTACCTGCATTTAAAATATAAATGTCTATACAAATGCATAAATATAAAGCAGAAGATTGCCACAATTTGCATTTCACTAAGACTCGATACATGAATACCAACCAGAACCAAACTCAATGCCACCAAGCTGATTCCACGCCCAGTGGCCCTAACTAGGGTTACCAAGAACTTCCAAATCTTTATGGGATCTGACAGCCTCATCAAATCCACCAGACTGAGTGGCTGGTCAATTTGAACTCCAGTCTTGCAGTTGGCAGTCCGTGTTTACTGTGCCGCCGGGACTGGCATCTACCAAGGCAAGAGATGTAAGAAAAGGCCCCAGCAGGCGTGGTGAGTTTCAGGACTGTCCAAATGTTAGCAGGCAGAGCATCGTTGAGCAAGTCACGGGAAAGTTAACAGAATGGCTTCCACCAGCAGCACGGATGCTGCGCTTTGTGTCTAGTCAGTCACATCCTTTCAAAATTTCTGAGTGTCGGCTTTAACCCTCTCTCTTCCATGGGTTGGTGTCTTTCCTTTGCTTAAAGCAGAAACATGTTTAACAGTAAGTTGGAAACACAGGCACTGACTTCCAACATGTTTGCCTTGGGACATAGTAGGAAATCTGTGAACATAAAGTTTCATGGATTATCAGTATAAAGCATGGCCAGTGTGCACAGGCATTTTGGTTGTTGATAATATTGTAAATCTTTAGAAAAACAAATGGACAAAGCCCTAATTATAAAGTTAACAAAATTTCTGTTACTAGTTAAGTCCATTGTGTTACTGTGTGAATCAGAGACTTGGTGATGCAGTGGTTAAGCACTTGGCGTTTCAAATCCACTCGCTATTCTGCTGGAAAAAGCCACGTGCTCTTTACGGAGGACAGCCTTGGGAGCCTTGCTCTGACCTTGGCGCTACCTCAAGTCAGAATTGTTTTTAATGGAAGTTACACTGATAAGTTTGCTTTAGCTCTGGGAAAAGAGGTATTATAACGAGAAACTATAATTGAAAGGGGATTAAGGGTACTCTTGCCACTGAGTGGATTCAAAGCATAGTGGAGCATTGGTGGGTTGGAAATGCCGACCTTTCCATTAGCAGCCAGGCACTTTAACCACTGTGCCATTAGGGCACAAGACGAGTTTACTGGACTGATAGAGTAGGAAACCTGCTAATCATTGTATTCTGAATATAGCACACAGTAATTACTTTACTCTGTTTTCTCATAGTAAGGCTCAAGAGTACATTGTATTTATAATCAAAAGTTGATGTTAAAAAGGCTTATACTTATCTACTCATACTTTTAAAAACAATTGAGTACTTTTCGCTAGTGCTGAATTTCTGAGCTAAGTGATGTAAACAGATTGCCTTTACGTCTTTGAAATGTCCACTTTTTATGTTGTCATCTGTGTATATTTCTAAAGAACCAAGTTCCTACATTGAGAATATTTTAAGCATCGCAGAAGAGAAAGATTAACTCCCCAAATGATAGCCTTAAAATAGAAGAAAGAAAAGATGCAATTGATCCTCATCTTTTCTATTCTCCATATCCCTACATAATTGTAAAAAAGAAAAATCTTTCTGATCATTTGTTTTGTCATTTCAGGTCATTGGGAACTCAGGACAAAAAGCATCAGATAAACTAGACACTTGTAATGTTGTGCTCTCTAGTATTGGAAGTACCCAAACGTGTGGACCTTCTATTCCTGATGAAGATAAAACCTCTGAGCCCCTTGATGACATAAGAATGACTTCTCCTAATGCTACTGTCACACAAACCACCTTCACCAAGACTTGGGACGGGATCAGCAATCAGTCAGCAACTTGCCAAAAGTCAGTGGACAGCACTGTTGAAAATGAAGTTGATACTTCTCATACAGCCATGCAAGTGAAAACTGGGCCTCTGCAGGGTCTTTCCCAGCCTAACAGTTCCACGAACAGAGCATGTCAGCCTTCATTGGACAGGAAAGATGATAATACGGGGTATGTAATGGTTAATCTGGAACCAGTTACTCTCGCTTTTGAACAAAATGTACCAGTACAGACAGAAGTTGTAACTAGCGCTGATAAATCTACAGCCTTTAATATGGAGTGGATTCAGCAAGTGTCACCTGGCACGGGTCCTAGCCACCCTGTGTCCACATCTGAAAAGGCCCAACCACAAGGCCTTAGGGACATTGCATCGCTAGCAGTGTCCGGACAAAAAAGCACTAAGTCCCTCTGTGCATCCTCAGTAAGCAGGGAAACACTTGCTAAGAAATCGTGTTCATTACAGAAAGCGAGTCCTCTCCCATTGTCGACATCTGATAATTTGGTGGTACCAAAGGCAGTATCATTAGCTACCAGTTCTAGTTATGCATTATTACCCAGCGAAGAAGTGAGACTCTCTCAAGGCCTGCAGACTCAAAGTCTCGTCAGCACATCTTCAGAAGAGGTGGTACAGCCATCACAGTTTGAAGATGTTGTCCCGACATGTGCCTCTGTGCTCTCAGGAAGAAGCCATCCACTTAAGTGCGCGTCATCAGATAGTAATATAGTGGAAGTCCCTGTAGTACTAAGGAAGAATGAGAAGAGTAGTCTAGACAGTGAAGATAACAATCTTGAGTCATTTAATTCCGTGTTCGCCAAACACACCATGAATAGAGAGGAGGTTAGCGCAGAGTTATCAGAGGAGGATTCTGACATCGACCTCACTTTAGCATTATCGCCATCCACAAGTCCCAGTGAGCAAACTCCAGCTGACGAAACAGAGCAACCTCAAGAGGCTCCATTATCAAGTGTTGTACTTCGAAAGAGAGCTGACCAAATAATTGACCCAGGAGAGGTGACACTCATCGGAAATAGAGAAATGCATTCTGCACATTGTCCCTTAGCATCAGAGGAGTCACTGGAAGACGAGAGGAAAGGTGATGGTTTGCAACCTGTTCCTGTAGCACTTTCCAAAGACAGTTGTAACCCGGAGTCTTCAGATGGCATCAATGTTGTCTCAGAGTTTCCCTTTTCTTCCTTAATTGAAGAAGTGTCACCACCTTCTAGCCCTGACCCTCTAGCTCCAACTGAGGAGAACACTCCACTGTCTAGGGCCATTGCTCCCTGTAGTTTAAAACTCCCTAATACCCAGTGTGAGAAAGGCAGCAAAGCCTCCCAGGTGGAGTCAGTCCAGTTAGCCATAACAGAAAAAGAAAATTCTTTTGCTGGTCAGACCCGACCAGTGGAAGAAGATGACTTAACTCAAGTACATCAAAGGCAGCAATATGATAAAATACCTCTAGTATTAGAAAGTCATCCAGGAGAAAAAGATAGGCACTTAGCCCTTCCTGGTGAAGTCACTGAGGAAGGGGTCCAGAATAAGTACGGTGAGGTCCTGTCTTTCCCAGAAAAGGTGCAGGGCTGTGAGGCAGAATTAAAGCAGTCTGCCACAACGGCCAGACATGGAACTGATGTTGAGCTATGTCTTGAAAAGCAGGTGACATCAAACAGTCCATTGCAGCCGGTTAATATCAAGGATAGATGCTTGAACTTCAGGCGTCTTTTCTTGGAGCCCAAGGAACCACCACTTAGTCCTAGAACGAGTGTTGGAAATAAGTCTTTGGCCGACACATTTCCTTCGACAGCGGCTTCAAGTAGTGTAATGGATGTGTCTTTAAAACGGCGAACTAGCTCTAAGCGCATTAACAAAAATCTACTTAGCAGTGATTTGAAAACCAATGAAGGAGCTTACTTGGAGATCAGGTCCTTGAATTCTGACTCTGCTGATGGAGCTGTTATTACACAGGAATACACACACCCAGAGATCCCAAACTGTGGTTTTCCACCAGACAGTGCTACATTAACTCACTCTGCAAGACCAGTAAGTGTAGAGGAAAGGGTTCAGACACAGGAAATCCCCATAGTAAAAATGGCCAACTTGCTTAAGAATAATGACATGAACGCCGAGTTCTGCAAAGAAACCATAGACGTGGGAGCTATTGGTGTACAGTTTAGTGCCGCATCATCTTCACAAGGTGAACTTACAAGCCACACGCTGGAAGATACACCCACATGTAAAACCAAAGGTCTGTTGAATAGTGGATTTCCCCCCGTGTGTGCTGGGTCCAACCACAATGCAGCAGGCACCAGTGACTGTACCAGTAACCAACCTCTTGCTTGCTTCAATTCAAAATCTCATGACTCGCTTGTTTGTGGACTCTTGGAAAATAAGAGGACCAGTGAAGGACTGGTAGCTGAGGAGGGCCCTGAAACCCAGCAAAGAGACATGGAGCTCATTGTAGACGCCGACTTGCATTATGAGCCGCTTTCTGGAGACTCTGACGAAGACTCTCTTGGTGCCTACAGAAGTACCAAATCCGACGTGGAAGACTCTTGCACCTCGAGCGGTAGACACATCCGGAAAAGGAAAGCTGCCGCTGCTGATGCTTATCCCTCTTTAGTGAGCCTAAACCCTAGTGAGCAGGAAGACTGGCGCTACTGTAACAAAATATCAAAGCTGGAGACCAGCGTTTCTCCCAGAAACTGGCCCAGTGGCTCCAAGAAAGATAAGTGTGTGCCATGTTACATCCAAATCCGAGACCTTCACGGTATACCCAGGACCTACACCAACTTTACTGTAAGCAAAGAGCTCAAAGACACCACGAGAACGCTCCATAGCTTGGGGAGGCACCCCAGTTTCAATGCAAAATGTGACCTGATCAGCTCCTGGACAAGTACTTGGCAGGTAGCAGATGACCTCACCCAGAACACTTTAGATCTGGAATACCTGCGCTTTGCACATAAGCTAAAGCAACTTTTAAAGAGTGGGGAGTCTCAGCATCGTGCCTCTAGCCCCAATGCTTTCCTGAAGCAGTCACCTATGCACGTAGCGGTTGGTGCTTTCCCTTTGACAAAGATGCAGGAGGCCCCCGTACTACTCCCTGCATCCAAGAACAGGAGCCACCTGCAGGTGACAGTTGTGCATGCAGACCGTAGACGGCTAAGCCAGCCCACGAGAAGCTGTGCACCTTGCAGCGTGGACACTTCTCCCTCCTTTTGGAAGGAGAGAGGTAGTCACAGCCGACCTCGTCTCCCAAATCAGACCATGTCATTCCACCTCAACAAATTGAAATACAACAGTGCTTTGAAAGACTCGCGGAATGACATTTCCCTGATTCTCAATGAATATGCTGAATTCAACAAGGTGGTGATGAGTAACAGCCAAGATCAAGATAAAGAGTTCAGTGTTGCTTCCGGAGAGCCCACATCTCGAGAGAGAGACTCCCCTTTCCCAAGGAAGTCATCCGCTTACGAAGATATGGTTACAGACTTGTGTACCAGTTTACATGTCAAACTAAGCAATGTTATGAAAGAGGCTTGTGAAAGTACCTTTCTATTCTACCTTGTTGAAACAGAAGACAAGTCATTCTTTGTAAGAACAAAGGTAAAGTGCCTGGCTTTTCTTATAGTTGATAGTATTTTGGTTGACTTCTAATTTTTGCTTCTTTTAGAGTAATACGTTTAGAAGCCTCGGCTTCAGAAAGCAAGCATGGAGTGAGATGGCATTTTCACCCCACACGTGAAATTTCACAGCTCAGCCTCGATCTGTGTAGTATATGTGCTCCAGGATTCTCCCATCTGTATTCTATTTAAAGATTTGTAGTACGCTTTAGAATTTGGTTCGAAAGAAAATTTCTCCGTGCACTGATTATTTTTCATAAGTTATCAGTGTAGACATGCCCAGAGTCTGATGTAAACAACAAGCGTATTCCAAAGCTAAATTAGAAATGTCAGTGTTATTGCCTGCGTTCCCTTAGTGTATGTAGCTAAGGTCCCAGGGACCCTTTTTGGTTTAGGTTGAATTTTCAAAATTTGAATGTTTGGGTAACCAATGTACGTCCATGGCCCCTAAATGCCAGTGCCACATCCTTCCTGAACTTGTGCCTTAGGAGGATCCCGACTCTGGAGTGGTTCACCTCAAGCCTCTTCATTTCAGCCCCTCGGGGTGGATGTTCCCTTCTACTGGGGGGATACTGTTTCCTGATGGCGTTTTCAAAGTGGCTTTTACTTAACACAGAGAAACACAAATTCTACGCAAAGGTAAAACCAAACCTCAAATGAAAAGGAGACCCTCGGATGATAATTCCTTTGTCCCGGAGAGTCAGGCAGCGTCAGTGAACTGAGAGTTGCTAGATAAGTAAGCTAGCTAAACATACTTCATCAGAGTTTTTGATTAGGCTCAAGGCCAAAAGAAATACTGTCTGTAATGATTTTTTGAAATGTATGAATTAAAATGGTGAAAACTTAAGGACTTCTGCACTCCCCAGGGAAAAAGATCAGAGTAACATTTTAGAAAGGGAAACGCAGGTACTGGTCAGACCCAGTGGTTTTGCTTTAGCCGGGAAACAAAGTCTCAGCATGTGTGACAGAAACCGCCGGAGTCCTCAAGACAGAAAGTGCAGTGTCAAAATCACCAGGGAAGGAAGGCAGGCAGGAGGGCTAAGGAATTTCTGTGACTCTTCAGGCAAACGTATTACAGAGTTACTCTGTTTACTGCAGCAGTCCACTGCCTCTCAGCCACCTCACCTGCCTGATTCAAGCGCCTGCATTCCTATTAACAGGCTCAAAGAAATGCATAGGTATTGAGGGGAGTATTAAAAAGAAAGGTTCTAGAAATGTTTCAACTAGTAGCATTTTAAGAGTGCATACTTAACACCCAAAGGTATTTCCCTTGAAGAAGGTGAGACTTGTTTGTGTACATTACTCTGATGGTTTTGTTTTGTTTTTAAAAACACAGCTCATGTTACATTATGGACATAAAAGATTACAAAATGCCTCTAAAATAGACTTTTAAATTCTTCATGACACCAGAATCATTTGTTATACAGAAAAAAGAGCTTATTTAATACTCACAAGTTACCATTTGTGTTGCTTAGGTAAGCTATCATTTAGCAAATAGGATAAATTGTCCTTTTCTCATGGATTTTTTCGTTAACTATGAAAGTAGTACCACGCAAGTATCCTGTTTTTTAGTAATGACTACTTACAATCTTACAGAATATCCTGAGGAAAGGTGGTCACAGGGAAATCGAGCCTCAGCATTTCTGTCAAGCTTTTCACAGGAAGGATGATGCGCTCGTGGTCATTATCAAAAACGAGGACATATCTTCACATTTGCATCAAGTAAGTTTAGAAATATATTTCCTAAAAGAAATTCTGTAACTATCAGACACAGCACTGCCGTCTTCATTTAGAGACGTTAAAGTGCATTCCCATGGAATGTTTAATTGGGAAAACACTGAGATCCTGGATCCCGTTGATGAGACGTGGAGTGGATATCAGGAAATGCTGCTGCTGTCTGTAGGTAGTAACCCTACAGACCCTTACGTGCTGATGCCGGGACAAGGGGAGAATGGAGTGGACTAATGGTCCCCGAGTCCTCAGATATGCTCTTCCTTACTGGAATTACTGTCATTGCCACCCCTTCAGAGTTTTAGAGGCCTCTTGTAAATTACTTTTGCAGCCATTGCTGAGCTCAATACAAGGAGCTTCCAGTAGTTGATAGGAAAATTCTTGTTATCGTTTAATTCCATTTTTTCCCACAAGCTTTTTGAAGGGTTGAGAGATATTTACGGTTATTCTTCCTTGCGGGCCCGACCCCAGTCCCAATGACTTGAACATCCCCCCACACCCTCTACCCCCAGAAGAATGTACTTAAAAGGGGGCTTAAGTGGAGAGCAAATGCCTTGAGAATGATTGGGGCAGGGAATGTATGGATGTGCTTTATACAATTGATGTATGTATATGTATGGATTGTGGTAAGAGTTGTATGAGTCCCTAATAAAATGTAAAAGAAGAAAAGAGAAAAAAATGATTAGGGCAAAGACTGTACAGATGTGCTTTATACAATTGATGTATGTATATGTATGAACTGTGAAAAGAATTGTATGAGCCCCAATAAATTGTTAAAAAAAAAAAAAAAGGACAGTTCTGAAGCTACAGCTTAGGGAGTGGGGCGCATCTGATGAGAGCACACAGGAGCAAACAAAGAGGGAAGGAGAGAGAGAGTGGAGCACATCCTGGCCCACCAAGCCCCGAGGACGGTATTCCTGCTCAGAGCAGCGAATGCGCAGAGAGTACCATAGGGTCTGCTCCACAACGAGACACAGATGACATTCCCTTACTGACCCACTGACTATGGGGGACAACACTGGAAACAGTGAGGGAATTGTGCCCAATCTGACCATATCACACTGGGGCGAAACACTGAGGGCGTGCAACGGAGCAGCAGGGGGAGCAAAGCAATGAACTCCCCGGGGAATATAAAAAATAGACTTTGGGGCCAGGGTGAGGTACCCCATCAGACTCAACTGGAAAACACTCCTAAAGGTCAACAAACAGACCTGGAACTATTTCTAGACTTCTTTGTTTGTTGTTTTGTTTTGCTTTGTCTTGTTTTTGTGCTTCCTATTGTCTCTGCACTTCTATCTAGATAAGAGAGGCGGGATAAACAACCTGAAGGAGAAAACAACGGGACCAATGGTCTGGGGGGCACACGGGAGAGGGGAAGGCAGGGGGAGTAAAGTGGGGATGTCAACAAACCCAGGGACAAGGGAGCAACAGTGATCTAAAATCAATGGCAAGGAGGGCATAGGATGCTTGGTGGGGCTTGATCAAGGGCAATGTAGCTGAGAGGAATTACTGAAACCTGAACGAAGGCTGAACATGACAGTGGGACAAGAGGAAAGTAAAAGAAAATAGAGGAAAGAACGAGGAGGCAAAGGGCACTTATAGAGGTCTAAATACAGGCATGCACATATGTAAATCAAAGGACATTTATGTAGGTCTAAATACAGGCATGCACATATGTAAATCAAAGGACATTTATGTAGGTCTAAATACAGGCATGCACATATGTAAATCAAAGGACATTTATAGAGGTCTAAATATAGGCATGCACATATGTAAATAAATATATATATAATGAGATAGATCTATGTACATATATTTATGTGTTAAGTATTAAAATATAGCAGATGGACATTGGGCCTCTACTCAAGTACTACCTGAACACAAGAACACTTTGTTCTAATAACTTGGCATTCTGTGCTCACTGAAGCCAAAATGGGTGCATAAGAAAATGTGAAGAAAGCTGATGGTGCCCGGCTATCAAAAGATAATAGCCTCTGGTGTCTTAAAGGCTTAGAGATAAACAAGTGGCCATCTAACTGAGAAGCAATAAAACTCACATGTAAGAAGCACACCAGCCTGGGTGATCATGAGGTGTCAATGGGATCAGGCATCAATGACCCTGAACAAAAAATCATATCATTGTGAATGAGGGGGAGCGTGGAGTGGAGACCCAAAGCCCATCTGTAGACATTGGATAGCCCCTTAGAGAAAGGTCACAAGGAAGAGAGAAGCCAGGCAGGGTGCAGTATAGCACTGATGAAACATACAACTTTCCTCTAGTTCTTTAATGCTCCTCCCTTCCCCCCCACTATCATGACCCCAATTCTACCTTACAAATCGGGCTAGACCAGAGCATGTGCACTGCTACAGATAGGAACTGGAAACACAGGGAATTCAGGACTGATAAAAGCCCTCAGGACCAATAATGAGAGTAGCGATACCAGGAGGGGAAGGGGAAGGTAGGGGGAGAAAAGGGGAGCAAATTGGGAACAGATCACAATGATCTAAATATAACCATTTCCCAGGGGGACGGACAACAGAATACTGGGTGAAAAACTATAGTGGTTGGTGTAAGACATGAAAAAAATTATAAATTATCAAGGGCTTATAAGGGAGGGTGAGTGGGGGGGGGGAACTGAGCTGATAGCAAGGGCTCAAGTAGAAAGGAAGTATTTTGGAAATGATGGCAACATATGTACAAATGTGTTGACAGGATAGATGTATGTATGTATGTCAGAAAGAAAGTTACTCTTGCTGAAAGCTTCCCCAGAAAGTAACAGAAGAAAGTGTTCTGAAGCAGTAAACCATGGCACAGGAGCCCGTCTTCACCGGAGTGGGGGTTGTTTTCTTTTGAGCAGATCCCTTGCTTGCTGAAGCTGAAGCATTTTCCCAGTGTCATCTTTGCTGGAGTAGACGGCCCTGAAGATATTTTTGACCACACCTACCAAGAGCTCTTTCGTGCTGGAGGCTTTGTGGTATCCGATGACACATTGTTGGAGACTTTAGCGTTAGGTTGGTCTATTATCTTGCTGTTTCGTTTTTCTTTTAAATGTAGTCACTCAGATATTTCATCAAAAAGAAACTCAACTGAATAAGAACTTCCACCTACTGATGGTTTATATGCTATGTGCTGTGTGGAGAGTTTGTTCCATAGTTCGATGTGGTTCTCATCCCCCAAGGTCATAGCTTGTGTTAACTAATTTGTTGTTTTAACTAATTGCCTCCCCTGCTCTTCAACTACCCCTCCTCTTACTGGGGCTGAAGTCTTAGTGCATACAGATGTGAGATTTTATTGTTAAGGCTGACTCTTTAACACTTGCCAATTCAAGTCAGCTACAGATTAGCATTTTTGTTTAGAACCAGCCCTCTCCTGCATTTCTTCTGCCATCATCATCCCCCCGCCCCCCATCTCATTGTTACTGTAGCCATCTAAACCAGACTGCTATGGTATCTGCTAGAGTAGTGCTCAGTAGTGTATGGAATTTATCAGAGATTGTTAAGGCACAGGGCAGATGCTTTTATCATACAATCCAAACCTGCCCCAGCTCTATTACCATATTAAAACTAAACCTGGATACCACATCAGTATTAGGAGATACACAGTAAGAAAGAAAAGCATGAATTCTTTATGGAAACTAGAGTGTACAGAACTTTAATTGCTAGTGATGATGGTGCCCGCGCTTCTGCATGGTTCTTACCTACTGTAGTCAGCGTAGCTGGGACCAAGTTGACGAGTGCAGTTGCTGTGTCTCTGAAATGCACGCTCTGCTTCGGAGAGGGGATCTTACCCGTCCACCGAAACGCACGCTCCACTTCTGAGAGGGGATCCTCCCCATCCACCGAAACGCATGCTCTGCTTCTGAGAGGGGGATCCTCCCCATCCACCGAAACGCACGCTCCTTTTCAGAGAGGGGGATCCTCCCTGTCCACCGAAGTGGTGGTGATGGTACACACTCACATATGGTGGCGTATTTTGATAAGTAACCCTTACTTGGCTTTGCGTGAACACCCCAAATCCCTAAAACACACCTTCTCTTGCCACACTTCCATTGTTCTCTAGTTCAACTGAAGGAAATTGTCAAAATCCTGGATAAACTCAATGGAAATGGAAGATGGAAGTGGCTGCTTCATTACAGAGAAAATAAAAAGCTGAAAGAAGACGGGAGGTAAGACTTCTATGTAAGCTACAGGGTTTTGCTTTGTGTGCGTTCTTCCTTCCCATTTCTTTTTACCCAGGGACTTGCCCCTGTGACTCACCCTGCCATGTCCAGTCCACTCGACACTCGTGTGACTGCAGCTGGGGTTGATCTGCAGCAAGATAAGCTTGTGCTGGGATGTAAACCACCTGCAGCACTAAGCAAAACATGTAGGTCTGTTGACTGTATTTTGAATTTTTTTTTAAATAGAGCTTTCAAAAAGGGAAACTGTGTTTAACTGTAATATAGTTCATTGAGAAATACTTTTCTAAACTAATAGAAGTAAAGAATTCAGAAATGAGTCCCACATTTCCCATAAGACTTTTACCAACAATGAATGATAAGCTGATTAGTGATCTTTTTGACATTTATTCACATAGTAACTTGCCAGAGTTATAAAAAGGGTGGAAACATTTAGGCCAGAGCCTGTGCTTAAATCAGGTTGACCCTTAAGCTGCCGTTCCCCGGGAAATCAAATCAGTTCTGAATCAGAATGACCCTATGTACAAGACAACACAGTCCTGCCAAGTCCTGCCCCTTCACTGCCATTGCTGTGTTGGAGCCCAGTATCAGTCCGTCTCAGTGAAGATCCTCGTCTTTTTCACTGATCCTCTACCAAGCATGGTGTCCTCCTTAAGGGACTAGGCCCACCGGATAACCTGCCCAAAGTATGTGACACACAGTCTCACCATCCTTGCTTCTAAGAAACATTTTGGCTATAGTTCTTCCAAGACAGAGTTAGTTGTTCATCCATCTGGAAATGCATGGTAGAGTCAATAATCTTTGTCTACACTCTAATTCAGACGCATGGCTTCTTCTTCAGTCTTCCTCATTCATTGTGAGCCACTGCAGTATAACACACTGCCAGAGGAGCGAGCAGCGCTAGTCTTCAAAGGCAAATCGCTCGAAATGTCTAGTGGTGGGTTTTTGTTTTGTTTTGATATTTCTTAATTCATTGGCTGAAAAGACATGGGGGCCCATGGGTTTCTCCCTATAGGTAACAAATCCACTGATTAAAAGAAGAATAGAAACAGATTTGGGCGGGGAGATTTCAGTAATTCCTTTCTTAAATAAATACACTGTTTCAGGCACTGTTGCATGTTTTCCACCGATTCCTTCCATTAAAATTTGTACTTAAGAGGTAAATAGCTTATCGCCACTTTATTGATATGGACCGGATAAACTCCAGAATGTTTGTGTAATGACTTTTTTTTTAAATGACTTATTTCTTTGTGTGTGTGTGTGTGTGTGAGTGAGAGATTGAGTTAGTGTGAGAAAGTGAGTTAGTGAGAGAGTGAGTGAGTTAATGAGTATGAGAATGAGTGAGTCAAAATGACTTATTTTCTATTTACCATTCTGCATTCTCCAAAATCAAGCAAGCATTAGAGATAAGCTGAAATTGTGAAAGTGCATGAGATTTTAAGGAGAGATGTCAGGGAATAGAATTTTTACTAAGGAGACAGACCCACTGCCATTGAGTCGATTCCGACTCAGAGCATCCCTCTAGGGCAGAGTAGAACTGCTCCTGAGGGTGTCTGAGACTTTAAAGAAACACAGGAACAAACAGCCTTATCCTGCTCCCGTAAAGTGGTTGGTGGGTTTGAACTGCCGGCTATATGATGAGCAGCCCAACATGTAACCCACTGACTGCCAGGGTGCAGAACAATGGGTGCAGAGGGAGTAGGAGAGCTTAGAGGAAGGAGGGTTTAAGGAGTAGACCTGGATGGAGGAGATGATGGCCACTCTGCTGGGTAATCCCAACTTCAGTAATAACTAGGCAAAAACAAAACTCAGGGTGCTTATACCACACATACACAATCGGGCAAGTATAAAATAAGGTAATATAGCATTGGCTGAACTTGGGCAAACCAAAATACATGCATTATTGTTGATATATCTAGCTTCGTGTAACAGGCAACCAGAAAGTCATCATATCCTTTGGTTTTGGGGAGTGGGGGTGAATTTATTTTAAAAATAACCCCCTAGCTATTTTTACAAAGACGTTTATGGCTTTGATATTAGTAATTGCAAAACCAACCTCAGGTCGATCGCTAGGCAAAGCTAAGGGGACAGACATAGGTACTCTGTGTGTATACACATACACATAGCAGTTAATATAAAATAATGCTATGCAAAAGTTACACAGTAAGTAAAAGCATGTTTGTGCATAGTTTGATAAGTTTGACATGATGACTACAGAAATGATCTGAAATGTAAACCCACACCTAATTCACAGTAAGTTAAAAAAATTATATAAAAAGAAACAAAAGTTGTCTGATCATTCAGACCTTTATATACTTGGTGAAAAGTCTGGAAGGCAGTTTATTTTCTTGGTGTTAACATTGTTTATAGGTCATCTCCAGGGATGTGGGACCCATGATTTTGGTTTTCTCTGGCATATAGGAAGGAGACTGTAAGTGATAAGCGAGTAGAGATGAAATTAGAAGCAGAGGTGAGAGGTTAAAAAAATTGAGTCTAATAGAGACCTAAATGCCTATCAGTGAAAGAACAGATAAGTAAAGTTGGTATATGCATACAATGGACAACGATGCAACACTAAAAAACATAACATGGATGAACCTGGAGGACATTGTGCTGAGTGAAATTCATTAAAAACAAAAGAACGGTCATTTAAAAATAAAGTTGAATATAGAAAGGATTAATTCTCACCTAAAAGAGGAAGAAAAAAAATTTTAATCATTTCATTGGGGACTCCTAAAACTCTTATCACAATCCATACATACATCTATTGTGTCAAGCATATTTGTACATTTGTTGCAATCATTGTTCTCAAAACATTTGCCTTCTATTTGAGCCCTTGGTATCAGCTCATTTTTCCCCTCCTCATCTCCCCGCCCTCGTGAACCCTTGATAATTTATAAATGACTATTTTGTCATACCTTACACTGTCCGACATCTCCTTTCACTTAATTTTCTGTTGTCCATTCCCCAGGGAGGAGGTTATATGTACATACTTGTAATTGGTTCCCCCTTTCCACCCACCCTCCCTTCACACTCCTGGTATTGCCACTCTCAGCACTGGTCCTGAAGGGATCATCTATCTTGGATTCCCCATGTTTCCAGCTCTTAGCAGTACTAATGTACATACATCTTCTGGTCTAGCCAGATTTGTAAGGTAGAACTGGGATCATGATAGTTGCGGGAGAGGAAGCATTTAGGAGTTAAAGGAAAAGTCGTATATTCCATCATTGCTACGACTGCCTCATCTCCCCGTGACCCTTCTGTAAGGGGATGTCCAGTTGCTTCCAGATGGGTCTTGGGCCCCCAATCTATACTCCCACCCACCCCCCATTCTACAATGATTTGATTTTTTGTTCTTTGATGCCTGGTAACTAATCCCTTCAGCGCCTCGTGATTGCCCAGACTGGTGTGCTTCTTCCTTGTGGGCTTTGTTGCTTCTGAGCTAGATGGCTGCTTGTTTACCTTCAATCCTTTAAGACCCAGACACTATATCTTTTGACAGCTGGGTACCATTAGCTTTCTTTGCCACGTTTGCTTATGCAACCACTTTGTCTTCAGCGATCGTGTCGGCAAGATGAGCATTATGGAATGCCATTTTAATAGAACAAAGTGTTTTCGCATTGAGGGAGTACTTGAGTGAAAGCCCAAAGTCCATCTCAGGTAGCAAAAAATTTTAAGGAGGTGAAAAGATCTACTATCATGATTCTAATGAACATGGCGGTGATCTGTGAAAATACATGGTGCCTATTGAGTGGATGTTTTGAAGTGACTGCTGCGAACGATTGCTTTATTGTAGTAGAGAGTACAGAAAGATGCCACTAGAATTTATGAAAAACTTGGCAACAGTAAGGTGCCATTGTGGTCTATTGGAGTAAGAGCATTATTTCTAGTCTACAAAAAGAGTAAGTATGGTTTTGATGGTTTTAGGCAGTTTGTAACTCACAACTCCCTTGAAGTGTGTGTATCAGACTCTTCTCTCACAATGCATGTTTGAGTGTTCAGTAGTTTTTTGTTGTCTAGTGCTGATTACTGCATCTACAGGACTGCCACTGCCAGGCTTTCAGGAAGCCACCTGTCTCAGGAAAAAGAACAAAAGAGACAAGAGAGGAGCTGCAGAAGTGAATATTTTTACATAGGTGGTTAACAGAGAATGCCAGGAAGTTTAGCAGGGAAATCACTGAACATTACGATCTAGTCCACACTAAACGGTTGGAAACATCTATGGAGCGTGAACTCAACATTTCTGTGTTTTCCAGAGCGGATCCTGCCGCCCATAAAAAGAACTCCATTATGAAATCCTGCCAGAGCGCAAGGATCGTTGAATTGCTTCCTTACCACCATTGTGACGCTGTGCTGCCGACGACAGCAGAGCACGTGACGTGCCTGTTAAACCTGCAAGTTCAGCACTCTGATGCCAGGCTGGCTGTGTTCCTCACAGGTAAAGTCTCAGCCTGAGTGCCTTCTCCAGTGCTGACCAAACTAGGTCTGCTCTAGAATGCTCTTTGACGTGCCCTCACGAATAGCACGAGGTGAGTCTGTCCACCCAGTGGCAGCCAAAGCGAGCATTTAGCCCGGGCTGGGCATCCGCCTATGGTGCAGGGCTGATGAGTACTGCTGGAAACGCCTGTCGTTCTCCCTGCGTTTCACCAGCTCCTGCTCAGACTTAGCGACTTTGTACGCTTACGTGAGTTTTACCCAGTGCCGCATCCTCCTCAAAGAATGACTGTAGCGATGGGTGGTTTTCAGTATGTCACCACCACCTCAGCCACTTCTTCCACCACGACCGCAGCCCCTTGGAGGCAGCTGCTCGTAAAGGTTCAAATGTTTCCTACGCTTGAGCCAGATACTTTTCCTTTTATATGAAGTACTAGAGCCTACAGATTCGTTTTTTATATGACGTTCCTGCTTTTAAAACATGTACTAGTGCTCCTTGTCTCTCTCTCTCACACACAAAATGGCTTCTTTTCCTTTGTACAGACAAACCTGCTGCTTCCAGAGAGCTATTTGAAAATAATGGAATCCTGGTTACAGATGTAAATACCTTTATTGAAAATATACCCAAAGTAGCAGCTCCATTTAGGAGTAGCTATTGGTAAGAACATTTTTTAATCTCTCCTCCTTGAATGGAATTGCTTACAGCAGATAATGATTTATGTGTCTTTGAGGGAATGAGCAGTTTTGAAACTGTATTGAATATACATCATGCTATAAGTTTAAAATGCTTATTTGGGTGAGAACTGCTATTAGTTTGGCTTAAATGAAAGTTTCTGGAGTATAATTAATAACTGAATTACCTCGAATTACCTAGTTTGCTTTATGGATACTTAGTTGTGCTTTCAGGAGAAATGATAATGTATTCTTAATGTCGTCTTCCCTATTAAGGAGCATGCTCTTTGCAATACTTCTTAGTTTTAAAGACAGAATTGTTAATTTTGTGTTTATCCAGGTGATTCAGCTGCAGCTTGCCCAGGCATAGACGACGGCAAAGGATTAGTGTTTTCACTTTTCTTTGGAAAACTCTGGAGTGCAAATGAACCATCTTCTCATATTTGTAAAAACCCCGTGTTGTATACTCTAATGAAATTCTCCCTTTCACTTTAGACATGTGGCTTCACAGTGCCGCACTAGCTGTCTGCTAGCTTTGGGTTGCTGTGTTACATCCAAATATTTTATTTCCATTCTTACTGCCTTCAAAGCTATCGATTGAGTTTAATATTAAAATAAACATAGTAATAGGCTTACTCAGTTGAAGCAAAAATAAGTCTATTTTAATAATTAGCACTTTTTTGGGCATGGTAATGTCAGCCAGACATACATAATGCATGCAATGGTTTCTTTCTTTCTTTTTTTTTTTTTGCAATGGTTTCTTTTAAAGATTGCGAAACCTGTAAAACCTGTCATCAGAAATGAATTCAGTTACCAATATTCAAGGAACACCAACACTACACAAATGGTACAGATTTATAAATTGTCGTTTTTCACTTACTTGGTTTTTGTACATTGTGCACTACAAAATCAACCTTGTAGATGAAATAATTGTATTATTTATGATATTAGAAATAATTTCTACAGTACTCTTTAAAAACCCAAGCAAAGAGTTTGTAAGATACATATATCTATTTGGAGCAGAGTTTTTTTGTAACTAATTTGTTTCCTTTTTTAAAATAAAGACAACTTTAAAATTGTTTTTCAGTCAATACTTTTTATAGTGACTCTATAGCAAAATTAACATTATACAGAATGTCATCGATTTTTAGGTTATTTAGCATGGAAAACTATCTTCCGAAGGATCCCTTCCATCTACAGCATTTGGCCCTACTGTTTTGTGTCCATACCAGACCTGCCGGTGCTTTGTCGTGTGCACCTGCCTTCCCAAAGATAAAGTACACGAAGCAGCAAGTGTGCACTTAAAATTTCTAACTTGGCTTTATGCAGGGCCTCAAAAAATCCTTGAAAAAATGGAATTAAAGGATAAGTGTTTCCCACCAGCATTATGAAGTTCCTTTGTGTTACTAGGTGCCAGAGTTGGCTCTGACTCCTCATGACCCTGTGCACAACAGAACAAAACTCTGCCTGGCCTTGCGCCATGGTCACATTGTTCCTCTGCCTGAGCCCATTGTTGCTGCCACAGTGTCAATCCATCTCGTTGAGGGTCTTTCTCCAGGGACTGGTCTCTCCTGAGAGTACGGCCAACGTGTGTAAGAGAAGTCATGCCATCTTGCCTTTCAGGAGCACTCTGGCCATCGTTCTTCCAAGGTAGATTGGCTTGTCCTTTTAGCAATCCACCATATTTTATTCTTCTCCAGCACAACTCAAATATAGAAACATCTTTTATTCTCTGCTTAGAGTAGTTCCTCCCCTAAACAGATATGCTAATTTTAGTATGTGTTGTTTTCTCAGAACTGTTGTTTTTAAGTTTTATTAGCACTTTATCCACATTCCATACATATAATTCAGTTATATCAAAGAGTTGTATAATTATCATCATATTCAATTCTATAACGTTTTCTTCGTATAGTCATTGTTATTCATGTAATTACTTTTTTCTAATTGTGGCCAAAAGGCACACGAGAGAGCATTCTCCAGTTCTACAACTTCTGCTGGTGTAAATCCCTGTCATTGATGATTCTCTGTGCTGGACAGCCACTATTTACATCCTTTTCCAAATTACTCTACCACCACTGCCATGAACACCATGCCCAGATGCAACTTGTTCCTTCCCCTCTCGGAATCACTGGTCACACTTGGCTTCTCTGCTTTGCTTCTTCTTGGTTTTCTTGATAGAGTATTCACATATCACATACTCCTGTGGTTAAACTGCTTTTCTTTTTATTATAGATCATTTTATTGCGGGTCTAGTAAAACTTATCACAGTCTCAAGTACATTTGTTGCCATCTTTCTCAAGACATTTTCTACTTGAGCCTTTGGTATCAGCTCATTCCCCTCCCGAACCCTCAACAATTTAGATGATTATTTTTCCATGTCTTACACTGTTTGATGTCTCTTCACCTTTTCTGTTGTTCGTCCTCCCAGGGAGGGGTTATATATAGATCCTTGTGATCGGTTCCCCTTATGCACCCCACTTCTCCTTACCCTCCTGGTATCACCACTCTCACCACTGGTTCTGAAGGGATCATCTGTCCTGGATTCCCTGTTTCCATTTCCTGTCTGTACCAGTGTGCATCCTCTGGTGTAGCCAGATTTGTAAGGTAAAATTGGGATCATGATAGTGGGTGGGAGGAAGCATTTAGGAACTAGGGGAAAGTTGTACGTTTCCCTCATTCCTTCATTGTACCCTAACTGGCTTGTCTCCTCCCCATGACCCTTCCGTAAGGGGATGTCCAGTTGCCTACACACGGGCTTTGGGTCTCCACTCTGTACTCCCCCTCATTCACATTGATAGGATTTTTTGTTCTGGGCCTTTGATGTCTGATAGCTGATCCCATCAACACCTCGTGATCACACAGGCTGTGTGCTACTTCCATGTGAGCTTTGTTGCTTCCGAGTACATGGCCACTTGTTTACCTTCAAACCTTTAAAACCCCAGATGCTATTATCTTTTGATAACCGGCCACCATCAGCTTTCTTCACATTAGTTTATGTACCCGCTTTGTCTTCAGTGATTGTGTCGGGAAGGTGAGCATCATGGGATGCCAGTTTAATAGAATAAAGTGTTCTTGCATTGAGGGAGTACTTGAGTAGAGGCCCGATGTCCATCTGCTACCTTAATAGTAAACCTATGGTTAAATTGCTTTCAAAAGTTGTATAGTCTCACTCAGTTCTAGTGCTCCCTCCCCCTCCTGCATAGTTTGTTTCCCTAATCCTCCCTCCCTCTCTAACTCCCACTCCCAACCTCCCCTTTAAATAGTTGCATCAGTTATTAACTGTATGCTTTTACTCCTTTTGTGCTTCACAAACTAGAAAATCCAACAGAAACCATAAAAAAGTGGTAATAATAATAGCAATATAAAAATACAAATAATGAGTAAAGAAAAAAAACAACCAATATTTTAAAAGCCAGGGAATAACATTTTTGTCATGGAATACACAAGAAATACCTGCGTCTAGAACAATTTCAGGTTGGGTCAAGAGGGAAGTCAACTGATCTAAGTATCATGTTCAATCCATGACAATCCAGTTTACAGTGATCTGTCTGATAGTAAAGCTGTTTGAGTCCTTTGTGTGTGGCTACATCTGCCAGAGGCACAATATGACTAGATTCTTGCCAGTGTCCTCCATAGCCTTCTACAAACTGGGTGTTCACAATTTCAGCTGATACTTTGCCCATCATATTTGGCTTTTGTTATTGTCATCTGTGGATCACACAAACTGAGGTACTTCTTCCATGTGGATTTAGTTAACTCCTCACTTGAGTGACTGCTTGTTTGAATATAGCCCTTATGACCCCAGACACTATTTCGATTGATAACCATCTGCTTTCTTCACCACACTATTCTGTAGCACCCTTTTCTTCAGTGATCATTTCTTGATGGTCTCGAGCAGGATCATTACCAGAACTGTTCTTGGATTGGGGCTAGAGTTAAGTGGGAGCCCAGAATCCACTTGCTTGTCCACAGGTTATGCATGACTCTGGCTTGATTTGGAAGTTGTATTACAACAAAATCAAAACCCTTTATGACCAACTATACCAAGAGCAGCAACAAACCAAAAAAGGTGACCAAAACAAGATCACACAAAAGGCAGGAAAACACAAACCCATAGAAACAAAAAACGAAACCATTATCAATCATCCCCTAGAGTATAAAGCGATTACACTGATAACATTAACAATCTTTCCAATGACACAGAGCTGCAGACACTCCCTATGTATGCAGGAGTCTGAGTACAGTTCTACCAGGACCCGAAGCCCAGTTGTTGCCCTGCAGTTCTGTATCCCCACTGATTTCCGTTTCCCCTGAGCATGGGGATTGGAGCCAGGGGGCACTTCAATTCTTTCAAGTGCAGATCCCTGCTCAATAGATCAAAACCTGTCATATCAGTGCAAAAGGGGGTATTGAGGTACTAAATATATGGGGCTCTTTCCATTGGACACCCACGGGGTTCCTCCAAAGGTGTAGCGACCACCACCTGCAGTCCTGAGGTGCCCATTCTCTGCTTCCTCTCCCATCAGTCCCCCAGTCCCCAGACCCAGGATGGTTAGGTATCTTTGAAGCAGGGCTTAGTTCATTCAGTAGAGCCTCTATGTTCAGTTATTCCGGGTGTATTCCCTGGCTTATGCTGTGGTACTTGCTGCCTGCAAGGTCAGTGTTCCATGTCCTCATGGTGCTTAGTCCTTGGCATGGTTCAGTGAGGGTTGGGTAGAAACATATCTGTACTGTGTACCCAGGAACATAATATCTGGTCCATTGTCCCCCTAGGTTCCTTACAATCATTTAACATCCCTTCTCAATGTGAGACTGCTTCTCCCCATTCACCCACCATACTCACCAACAGAAATGATCAGTGTCTTCTTCAAAGTGTAAATAAATGTGCCCCTCCCCTGGTCTTGATTTTCCAGCAAGGTTCTCCTTCCAGTCCTCTGGCGGGCCCATTGATCTGTCACAGCCTGGCCTAACTCTTGTACAGCATCAAGTGGATGATGGTCTCTTCCCTTTCTCCCCTTGGGGTGATCCCAGAAAATGAGGCTGTTTCCTCCAAGGTGAGTCTTGTGAAGTGCATTGCCTGTAGCTAGCCTTTTCCCCTTGTTCAGTATTGGTCCCTAAGATCATTTTGCCTGATTTACATGTCCTTTTGTGACTGACTCAGCATAATGGTTTCCAGGTCCCATGTTCAGGCTTTCTATGTTGTAGGGGTGCACAGTATTCCACTGGTTGTTCTATAGCTTATCCATTCTGACACATTTAGGCTCTTTCGTTTCTTTCTTTTGTGAACTGTGCTAAGAACATGGGAGAGCATACATTTACTTGTCCCTGCATTTCTCTAGGGGACATGCCTACCAGCGATGTTGCTAGATCATAAAGGATTTCAGTTCCTGAGAAATGAGTTTATATAAAAGGCCTTCGGACACCTATAAGTCCCATCTTTGGTTTTACATACCACCTTTTTATCGTTTCAGTACTTAAACCATATTCACGCCATCCTTAGGCTATGAATTAGTGCTCCAGAGATTATACCGTAATCTCAGTGAAGGAAATGTGTTTCAGTTTATTTCATTCACTTGTTACTAATCCCACGTATCCTTTGCCTACAATAGTTCACAATATGAAGTCATATGAGGCGCAAGCAAGCATTTCCTGGAATTATAGGTAATTTTAACTAGACAGTTAAGGTAGTGGACCCTCTGAGTAACTGTCCCTCGAAGTATCTGGAGGCACGGGCTAGAGAGGGGCTACTGGCATCCAGTAGGTAGAGGACAGAGATGCGAAATACCCAAGCACACAGGACAGTTCTCAACTCAAATGTCCAGGGATGAAAATAGTCCCTTTGATGTCTGAATTTCCACCAAAATTACTTTCCCAATTCTTTTAACGTAAAAACTACATAGATCTGTCTGTATCCAAATTCTGACTCAACAGGACCCTACAGGGCTTGGGCAGAGCTGCCCCTGCTCGTTTCTGAGACTTAATCTTTGCAGGAGCAAAAAGCCTCGTTTTCCTCCCACTGGCTAGCTGGTGGTTTCAAACTGACCATGTGGCCTGCAGCCAAATGCACAGTGCATAACGTACTATACCACCAGGGCTCCGAGTTAAAATTCTGTTTGGGAAAACTTAAAGGTTCTTAATCTGTGTGGAAAATAGCATAATATTTCTTTATATATAACTTTCAAAAGGGAAGAGTGACCAGCAAAAATTATAGCATCAGTTGTGTGAAAATATTAAAGCAGTCATGATTTTGCTATAGGCAAACCATCTACGGCAGTATTTGGCTTTGTGTGGAACAGATTATGGTCAGTCAAGAATATAATTTGGAATCTACTCAGTGAAGCCAGGTGACGGGCTTTTTATCCCCAATGAAGCTAGAACGTGCATCTGTACTCAGCTACTGAGTCGATCTTCTTCTGATATCTCTGGCAAGTGTCAGCAGCTCTATTGAAGGATGCTAGCAGTGGCTGTCTTAAACGCTGTCACAGAAAGGCCAATGAACAGAGCCAGGGTATTCGTTTCCAGAGTTTGGCTTTATTTTGCAGTACAGAAATCATGTGGAGCCATGTTGAGGGAGACATCATGGAAGCAGAGGCTCTGTCAATACTGCATTGCAGCTTGGTCCATTGAAGAAGCCACACCTGGGATACAAAAGATGCTTCTACAGTTCACCTGCTTGATGTTAGGTTTCTTACCACTTTCATGTACCAGACTGGAACACCATATGGAGCCATTAGCCACAGAGGCGTCCCCCACATGACTCCCCAAATCAGAATTCTATGCCCTCAAAAACCAAATGTGTGGCTATGCTTTTTGGGCATTGTCATAATACTTAAGATAACACAAAATATAAAGTTCCGAGGAAACCGTGAGGGATGCTGTCCCAAATATGCAGTGTTGAATTTAGAATCTCCTTAATGTCGAGAGGACAGGTGGCACCATGAGTTGTACTGTGTACTGGTCCAGCTCCGCACATAACTGCAGAGGTTACACTGATTAAAAGATACAAATACTGTATCAAGATCTCTGTATCAGTATCACAATGCTGTTTTAAAACTGATTCATCACTAGGGGGAAAAAAAGCCCATAATGGGTTAAATGGAACAGAACATGGTAACCTGCCAAGTCTCAATAGCCACTCCATGAAAAAGTTAATACATGATATTAAAAAGATGAAGGGAGGAATATTTACTGGTATAGTACTCTTCAATATCTCAGTTCTGATTACAAAAGCAGGCCTTAGAATATTGATTTCATACAATAAGCATTGTTTGCCAAATTGTAAATCTGTTCTAATTAGATAGTAACATGTACTGCTGTTAGTCTTCCCCATAGATGTCATTTTTCTTGCGCTTCATTTCTTCAAAGTCAAACTCTGATCCTGTCATCCTCATATAGATGTTCTTAATGTCATCACAGGTGGTCTCAAAATGAGTTGTCGCATCATAAGTACGGGAAATAAAGATCTGGAAATAACAATTACAAGACATAAGCCTCTGTAAGGATGTCTCCCCAGAAGAGCCTTATGATACTTACTTCTGACTCCACACTCACCTGGCTTTCGGTTCCCAAATCTTTTGGTACAAGCAGGTCACTGATACTAACAAATCTGGAGAGGAAAAATAAGAGGTTAGCAGACTGCATCCTCAACCACTGCTCCCTGTGAATTTCAAAATCCAATAGGATACGACTGGTAGAGATAGGAAAATAGGATTCCACCTAGCAGCCAATTTTTTCATGTTCACCCGACCCGGGGGCCCAGATGCAATGAATTCCATCAGTATGTGAACTGATTGAAGTGGGAATGTGCCACTCACTTCTGTTCAATTGGTTCCAGGAGCTCCAAAGCCGGTCTGATTTCTTTCTCCGGCTCCTTGGTTTCCACAGTGGTGCTAACTATGGCAATGTACTTCCCTTGCGCTGCCACGTTGTGTGCAGAAGAAATCATGCAGACATAGATATCTGGAGACAAATGAAGGCGTCTCATTCCTCAAGTTTGTGAACCTCAGACAAACACTTGTACACCTAGGTTTCACCCCGATTCACTCTGGTGTGAGTTCTATCTTTCTGAGACGGGCAGTAACTTCTAAGCTTATATTCCACGTGGCAGTGAATAGGGCCACAGATAACATACTTCAGATTTCAATGGCAATACATTTTTGGTCTCTTCCTAGCTGTCATAGGTGGTACAATTCTTGGCCAAAACATTTAACTTTTCCCTCTTTGTACTCTGCATTAGAAATGGCGTTGGATAGCTAAAGACTGATTTTCCATGTATTAAAACAACACAAGACTACAGATTAATATAAAGTATTACTATAATTCCAGAGATGCTACTTTGTCTGAATACCACTACTTCAGCACAACTAAAAGTTGCAATACAAGAACTAGCTTTCAGACTCCTCTTTCTGTCTGTGCTGTCTCACATCCTCAGACCATGCCTTGGGAACTACTGAAACTATACCCCACATCTCTCTGCTCTTGTGATAATCTCTGATTGGATATCTTCTCATGGTTAAAAAAAAGGTAATGCAGATAACATTTGAGCCCCCTTTAAGTTGAATTTTAGATACTAAGTAAAATATATAATTGCAAGATGAGACCACTCCATACCACTAGTTAAAGCAAATAGATTAAGAGTGATTTCAATGATGACACAAATATGTTTGACACACTGGATGAATATATGCCTTGTGATAAGAGATGTAAGAGCCCCAATGAAAGTATTAAGAACAATCAGTTGACAAAAAATGACAAAAAGCAGCCATGCCATCCATGCAGTGGAGTCAGGTCACGAGAGAGCACGGGTTTGTCTGTCTTCATCCCTAGCCTCTTAAATTCTATAGTTGAACTAATGTCTCTTCATTGTAATGTAACATAAAATTAGGAAAGTGGGATGAAATACCAAGCAAATTATTCTACCAAAGTTCTAGTGGCCTTCAAAACTCACCTGACTTCCGGTTGACTTGGTTCTGTGGAATAATGATCTGGCATGAGTTGGCATCATTGGTGTTCTTGATGGGATGACTCAGGATACATATAACTCTGATCACCTGGCCCACCTTTTGTACCCGGTCTTTTACATAACTAGGGTCACAGATGAGCTGCTTACAGCGAGCAATCTGTAACAAAACATTAAAAACTTTATAATATTCAATGTCTGCAAAAATTTTAAACAGCATATTGATAATGTTTTCCCTGGATATAACTATTTAATAATGTAATAAATATAAAAGTTAGCGTAGAATTTATTGAACTAGACTATATATGAAGACCAGAGATAGTTTTTCTAGCAATTCCTACACATTCTCTCTGAATATAGACTCTCTAAACCTTATTCAAAAAAATAGAAACAACTATGTTGCACAGTGTTCAGAAACACATCTTAGAACTGGGCAGATCGGGGTTCACCCAACTCAAAGGATTACTGTGATGATTCAAGTTACCTGTGTAGCTAAGGGCTGTCAGACTATGTAATGGTACCTTATCTGCAGATGTTTTAATAGCTGGTCTAACACTCAGAAGGAATCGCTATCTTCCTAGGGCTATGCTTCCCCCAAAGAAAATACCAACTGCAGAACCAATGGTATATATAACCTGCAAAATTTATAGTGTTAGCACCTCCTCCTCTGTCCTGCCAAAGTCCACTGTTTTTGAAGAGCGGCATCTATGCGCAGTGAAGAGTGAGGTGCAAGTGAACTCTGCAATTAGAGGGACTCTGCGCATTACTATCCACGCCTCCTAAACGCCGTTGCGCTGCGGGCACAAGGTTGTTGAAAGTGGACCTACACGATAATGAAAGTTACTGAAAGTACATTTGTGGTCTTTTAACAAACTTTAAATACCACTAGGAATCTGTGTGCGAACGTAATTATCTGTAAAGGTTTGTATTTCGTGACTTTTATTCTTTCCTACATGTCATCCCAGGAGAACACGGTGGGAGTGTGGGCTGGGGGATGGAATTTCAATGGTCATAATCCTAGGAATCAAATATTAACAGAAGGGTAGAATCACTACCCCAAATATCTTAAAAGGGTACATTTTATCTTCTTTTAAGAACCTATCAAAGACTACAGGCACCTTTTTTTTGTAGTTAGCTGTCAATTAACCCAACAATTCGCCATTTTTTATTTTCCACTTAGAAAAAAGGAAAATAAAAGGAGGAAAATGTTTCCCACTTAGTACACAAACGGAAAGGTGTACATAGGAATGGACACCAGCACTCTAGACAATGAAAATGGTGAAGTAAGACTGAGTCTTCTCATGACAACACCTAGATCATTTTCTCAAAAAAAGGTGGTAAGAGAACAACACAGTTCTGATCCTTTCCTGGTTCATCAGTATGATGACTGGGTCAACACGCATTTGTGTGACCTGTGCCTCCCTTGATCCTTGTTACAACTCGTCTGGCACGAGAAAACAAACAGCTCTGTGGATTGAAAGAAGGTGGTCCTGTGTAGTCACTTCATGGGACAGACCTTCACCACACCAGGAGGTACAATAGGAATCTGGGCCCATCCTGTTGCAAAGAGGGCATGTCAGCAATGTTGACTCATCTATCCAGTATTTGTTTTATTTCAAAAAATTACTAAACTATTGAAAAAAGGAGGGAGAAGGAGATGAGTCCTTTTCAGACCCAGAGGGTAAATGAGGACTACCATTCCCCATCCAACTAAAGATTAAGTGGGCATTACTGATACGCTTTACAGTTTCTAAATCATAGATGAAAAGGGGTTATAAAGAAGTTGGGAGGTTACTTATAAAATATAAGCTAAGAAAAAAAATCCTATTAATTACAAACAATGGTTGGGGAGGGAACCGGAAACAGGAATGGATTAATGGAAAGGGCGAATAGCCCGGGAAGAAATGGGAAAAGTGCTGTTACACTGAAGAATTTCAACTAAGGCTCTCAACAAAATGTGCAAAAGTTGTTGAACTAATTTGCACTATAAACATTTTCCTAAACTACAGAGACTTAAAAAAATCATTAAAAAATGTGAAATTGCCTATCAGATGACAACCAGACAAAGCTAATATCCAGCATAAATAAGTGAAAAGTTTAATCATTAAGATAAATGGAGAAGAAATAGAAGTTCTCTAGGAATTGTATTAGGCCAATAATCAATGCCCATGAAAGCAGTAATCAAGTAATCAATGGCATACTGCATCAGGTACATCTACTTTTAAAATGATAAAAAAAATAAAAGCTGTCACGGAGGACTGAGGCACAGCCAGTCCAACCTGTGGTATTTCAACTCATACGTGTGCCTGTAAGAGCTGGGCAGTAAGGGAGGCCAGAGAAACGATGCCTTCGAGTAGCAGCACTGGTTATGAATACTGAACAAGCCCCAATATCTCTCACAATCGAGGGTGAGGCGTTAGCTCAGTCATCAGAAGCCAACTGCTCATTCACGGCTAGCATCCTTGGTAAAGCCGAACAAAGGGTCAGTGAACAATGAGCAAAATCAGTAAGACGCAGGGGTGTCGTGCCTGCGACAATGAACTCCACTACTGCAGCCACAGAGGACGGCCCAGGGCTGGCCAACGCACTTGCTAGATGGTACCATTTTCTTTGCGAGCACAGTGTTTTTAAACGGTAAACACTACTCACCTCTCCTTCAGATTTTACACCAACCACTTTTCCATTTTGCACAATGATTTCTTCAATTGGCTTATTCAGCATGTAGGTACCCCCATAAATAGCGCTTAGCCTAGAAAATTATTTTAATTATAATTAGTCTTCCTTAGAAATTGAGTTATTCAAAGCAAAAAAACCTCACCAGCATCAAGTCGGTCCCAACGAATGAGCGCCTTAGTGTGACGGAACAGCCTACTACTAAGGGTCACCGTGGCCAGATCTTTGGGAGAAAGGAGCTCCGCTAGCTGGTGGCTTTGAGTTACCACCTTGCAGTTGGTTAGCAGCCCATGCCGAGCCCCCCAAAACAGCAGCAAAAGAAGGGGTGGTGGTGGTGTGTGTGTGTCAAGAAAACCCACACAAAAAAGTAACCACACACACAGCAATACGTTTATACTTATCAACAACACTTGAATATAAATGAATTAAATGCACCACTCGAGAGAGTAGCAGAATGGGTAAGAACAGGATATGCTTACAAGAAAGGCACCTTAGATACAAAGCATGTGGCAATGTTTTCAGATAAAAGTAGACTTCAAGACAAAATGAAACAAGAATGCTACGTAAGGATCAAATGGACAGCAACTGAACAAGAAGACAACTATGTATTTATGTACCTAGTGAAAGGCCTTCTAAATACACATATTTGAAGAGAAATAGACATAAGAATAGAAAATTACACACCAATAAGCTATAAGCATTTCACTAAATCTATGATGAAACATGCATCGTGATGAAACATCATAAATAATGTTGCCTGATGAAAACACTCAACAAAATGGGAATAGAAAGGAAATTCTTCAACGGGCACATATGCAAAACCAAAGGCCAATATCTCACTCAATGAAGAGAAACTGAAATCATACCCCTTTTGAAAGGCCCAGATTAGGACGCCTATTATCACCACTCAGTTCAACACTGTGCTGGAAGTCCACATCAGAGCTAGTAGACACCGAAAAAGGACACATTAAAGAGACCCAACTGGAGAAGAAGCTCTATTCACCAAAGACGTGACTCAACATGTAGGAAACCAAAGACCCAACAAGAAAATTGGTCAAACGAATCGAAGGGTTTGGATTTGGTTGGCAACTTTGCAGGGTACAAGATTAACACACAAAACTCTACTTGATTCCTCTATCCTAGTGAAGAAAGCTCTAACACAGGAAATCAAGGAAATAGTATTTACAATAGCCCCTCAAAAGATAACATACTTAGGAATATATCTAACTAGAGAAACAAAAGACGTGTACAAAGAAAATAACTAAGCGCAACTGAAATCAAAAGACCTACATAAATGGAATAATATACCACATTCATGGGTAGAGAGACCTGACATTGTGAAAAATGCCAATATGCTCAATTTATAAATATAAGCAATCCTAATCTGGATCCCAGCTTTATTCTTTAAAAAGATGGGGTAAGTGCATCACTAACTTTATAGAAAGGTGAGACAGGCTAAGCAAAGCACTGATAAAGAACAAGAAAGTGAGAGGCCTCTAACAGTATGGTATTGGTGCGATGGCAGGTACATAGTGTTAGGTGGCATCGAGTTGGTTCAATGCGTGACAGTGCCCAACCTGTCACCCCTTGTGACCCCTGCCATCCTTGAGCCTGTGTCAACCCCTTTCCTGGAGGGTCTGTCTGTCTTTTAGGCTGACCTACTTCACTACAAGCATGATGTCTAGTCTCTCCCTCCTGATAGCATGTCCAAAGTACGCCAGGTGAAATCCTGCCATTCTTGATACCAAGGAGCACACTGGCTGTAGCCCTCCTAGACAGATTTGTCTGTTCCTCCAGCAGTCTACATCACATCAATTGAGACAGGCAGTTGACACTTTCTACAGTCTCCGCCAACACAATTCGAATGCATCACTTGTTTTCTGGTCTGACTTTCACATGCATTTGAGGCAACTGAAGATACTATGGCTTTGGTCAGATCACATTATTCTTCAAAATGACCCCTGTTGCTCCATGCATAGGCCATTGGTAGAGGCATAAAAAACAACACAGAACAGCAGGAGACCAACACATGACAGCAACGCTGTAAAAGCCAGGCATGACGCCACTGTAAGAGATGACAAGCCAATATTAATTTATAAATTATCAAGGGCTCATGAGGGAGTAGGGCAGGGCGGGAGGGTAAAACAAGGAAGCCTGAACACCAAGGTTCAAGGAAGGACTTTCACAACAGGCAACCAGGTAGAAACAGCAATGGCCGTTCATCGGTAAAATGGATAAACAAGATGTGGTTTTTACATACAATGGGGTTCCACTCAGCTATAAAAGGAAGTCTGTATACATACCACAACATGGCCGAACCTTGAAAATATCATGTATGAAATTAGTCACAAAGACATACTATACAATTTGAAACAAGCAAATAGCTAAATGGGATGAGGAGGAGGGAGAATTTTTTGTTTCTGAATTAAGTTTAAGTTAACAAATCCATCGCTATTATGTAGACTCTGACTCACAACAAGCCTACACAGGCTTCCAAGGCGATCTACCTTTCTGGAACGGGAGAGCGAAATCTTCCCCTCGTAAAGCAGCCGGCGGGTCTGCATTGCTGGCCTTGCGCTACTACACCCAGTGCTCGCCCATAGCCCACAGCCCCGCCAGGGATCTCAGGGCCATGCCACTGCTGATGGGATTTGGAATAAAGAGAATGGTTGCAAACCTTGAGTGTCTAAATAGCACTGAATTGTACATGTGGAAACTGCTGAGCGAGTGGGTTTTGATATGTATTCTGTAACTATAATTCTAAACAAAAAACATGAAATAGAAAAACCACCTCATTACAGCTATTTCTCATCTCAGTGTTCCCAATCATACTTTCAGGATTAGTAAGGTGTTCATTAACAACTTAAATATGGGGCCTTACCTCGCAAATCCCTGTGGCAGTTCTCCAAGGCCATAAAGAGGATAAAGGTAGGGGCTTTTGCCGTATCTGGCCAGAGACTCGCTGTAAAGTTTAATCCTATTAATGGTTTCACAACAGGGGAGGTCTAAATAACTGGAGAAAAGTAAATGAGTATTAGATAGAATTTTAGTTTTAATTCTTTGTTCTCAAAATTTTTTTCCCTGGAAGGATTTAACTTCACTGCCCAACATATTTCTCTTTAACAGTTCTGACATTCACTTTTGGGAGGGTCACTAGACCCTTCTCCTTTCACAGGATAACATGGGTGTTTGCTGCTAATTTTTTTTCTTTTAAGAGTTGGGAAGTTAAGGGACAGCCAGACTTACTCATCAGTTCTGTAAAGTGCCAGCGCATGACCGGTAAAATCGATAACATCTTGGCCCAAGTCAAATTTCTTATACACATCTCGCATTGTAGTCTTCTTAGGGTCAACGCCCTCAAAAGTTCTAGCATCGTTTTCATCAAAGTTGGCAACATAGACGAGGAATTTTCTGAATCGACGTTTTTCAAATAGTCCCATTAAGCCTAAGAAAGAATTTTCACAATAAGATACTGAGTAAAGGGAATCTATGAGAGGAAATCTTAAAATAGGCTACATTATATTAAACTTGGGTTCTTATTCATTGTGGAATATAAGATATGGGAGTGGGGATAACATGGCTTCCAGTTTCACATTTGTTAAAAACTAGATGGGATAATTACAACAGAACAGTTATAAAGTGTTCCATTTAAAAATATAATTACAAAGTAATTATCAATACCTAGTTAAAGGTAAGAAGTCAAACCACATCTTCTACCAAGTACAAGGTATATAATGACTGAAAAATTATCGATGAAGGCGTCCATCTGGATGTCCTTGTGACAAATGTGATCTGTACTCAGGCAAGTGCCAACGGTTCTCTCCTGTCCTTTTCTATGCGCTAAGGAACATGCTGACATGCAGTAGGAAAGCAGGGTAGGTTCAAGAACAAGTTGCACACAGAAACTTAGATACTGATTACACTCCTAACTACCGTATATACTCGAGTATAAGCTGACACAAATTTCAGCCGAGGCACCTAATTTTACCACAAAAACTGCACTAAAAATGTGCTGAGAACTCGGCTTATACACGAGTACATACAGTATCTGCTTTAAAGTTCCAGAGAGAAATCAGTTAATTGCTTTTAGTAGATTAAAAACCAGATAAGGAGAAAATTAGTACTTTAAATACCCTTAGCTCTTCCCATTAGTTTGTATTCACACTTGTTTGTAAATGCCCTAAGTATTTCTTTTTAGCCATATGCCTGTTTGGGGTATATATTCAGCCCATCTGCGTTAGTCTGGATTACCAATCTAAACTTTAAAAAAGTACACAGAATATAGTGGGTGAAAATCAAATGGTCAACAGAAAAACAGTTTTATTTTCAGCTCTCTCTGTCCCTTTTCCTAAACTATACAACTACTTTAAAACAACTATGGTTTTTAAAATAGGAAAATTTCCAAACAGTTCTTTTATATCTGTTGACAGTTTAATGTTTTAGTATTTTTAATAATTTCCCCCTCAAGATTATTTAATAGTTGAAGCCAATAGAACAAAAATTTAAAACAATCACAAGACTTCAAAATGTTATCAAAATAATATTTTAAAAATTAAGATTTCTAATATAGCTTTAAAAAGTGGGGGGGCTTGCTGAATAAAGCTACAGAGAAGGCATAATGTGAAAACAGAGTCCAGGCCTGTATGAGTTTACAAACAATAAGACCCAATACTAAGTAGTGGTTGGAGAAATCAGTTCAAAGTGATTTAAAGGGCAAGTACTTTATACTTAAGTCAGTCCTAGTCCTGTTGGCCTGTATTCCACTACTATATACATTAGCACTTTCTTAGCACAGAAGGTTATTAATTATCAGGGGTAGAAATAAGACTGTCAAAAGCAAACTAAAGAAATTATTCAATTAAAACTCAGGTGGACACCAACAGTTTATTCTGGAATAGCACTTTTTCTTTTAATTAATCAAAATTATAATCTATTATTTTCAATTCCCTTTTGTTCTGCTCATCCTAATCTTTAAGCCTGACAGCAAAATAGGGCAGTCCTAAGGCACAGTGAAGACACGCTCCCTGCTAGTCCGGAGCTTTGCTGCTGTGCGCTTACCACGCCACTGCTCTCAATTTCTGCTGGTAAGGCTTCACAACTCCACAGACTGCTGATGCAAACGTTTTACAGATACACTCAAAATATCTGTAATTGAAAGGCTCAATAGTAAATTGCTTCCTACATCATGAGCGAAGAATGCCTTCCCTAATCACCATAATAAAACTCTTCCCCTAATCTTCTATCCATTTTTTTCTTTCTCTGAAGTATTTATCACCATCTAATATACTTTTCCACATTTATTTAAGTTCCAAAAGTAAAAAAAGTTAAGTTTTTTTGTTTTTCTATTAAAGCTTTCCTAGCCTCAAACCTACAAACAAGGGTAAGCTAATATATAGACTTCAACACATATTTTTAATCCACAAATTAATGTACAATGGGAGTGAATATAAATAGACGACAGTGTAGAATACTCACATATGTGATAGAAGGTTTTGGGGAAAATCTCTGTCATAGGATTATGTACTCGAGTATAAGAAGACTTCAAAAAGTTCATGGAAAATTAGAATTACAGGACAAAAATTAAAAATGGAAACAATATCCTAACATAAGCTCCATTAATCAAGTCACGTTTGTGATACCAGTCATTTGGTCCGTCCATAAAGAACTGAAGGTCTTCAGAGGTTAACTACGCAGTCTTTTTAATACTAGTATCTAAGGAGAAATGGGTGCCCTTTAAAGACTTTTTAAGATTAAGAAATAAAAAGAAATCAGAATAAATAAATAATTTTTAAAAAAGAAATCAGAAAGAGCCCAATCTGGGCTGTCAGGCATATGCATAATAGTATAATAGGCTTTCCCCTGAAACTCCCGAGGAATTGCCCTTGATTGACAAGAGGAAGGAGTAAGATCATTGCCAGGGTAGGCTCTCTGGTATAGTTTTCCTGGGGATTTTCTTGCTAATTTGGGGTCACTTTCTCAAAGCACTCTCATGAAAAGATGTTACTGTTCCTTGGCCCCCTAGAGAGTCAACTTGCAAAATGCCTCTGCACACCCCCAAACTGCTCTTGAGTGGTTTGCTTTTGCTTTGAACTCAGCCTGGTCAAATCATGTTTAACTTCAGATAAAACATTTCCAATAAATGCTTTAGGATCTTAATCCCACTGTTTTAAAATTAACTTGGAAACTCTTATCTGCAGTTCTTATCTGGATGCAAGTTTTGGCAACAAATGAGCAGAAAGGTTGCTCAACTTAAAATTTTTCCCATTAGAATATTGAGATGTCTATGGTGTCAGCTATTACGGTTTCTTTTATGTAACCAAGTCCACAATTCTTAGGGTTATTTTCTGAATAGCACCTTTCAAAATAATGATTTAAATTTGACCTTACAAATAAGAGAGCTCTCGACTGATGTGAAAATTACTAAAGAATTTAAAAGCACTTTTCTTATTCTCCCAATCTAAGCCTAGCCCTTCTATAAGCTCTTAAAGCACCTACTATGCAAACACCTTCTCTACTTTGTACAGTTAACCTGCCTCAAATTGCTCTCACAATGACCAAAGCACTTTGAAGGGAAGAGAACTAACAGTTAACCAGAATCTCCAATGAGGCAGTAAGGGACAAAATCACTTCACACTGACTTGGAATTCCTAAAAACAAATGTTGAGGAATGGTGACAGCACAAACTCAGAGATGAGTTTCAGCAGAATGGCGGTCGTTCCGTTTTGGGTGGGTTAGATACTGTGTCTTCAGGACAGCCAGCTGAGTAAAATGGCTGAAAGCACATAAACTCTGGAGGAGCAATGCTGCCAGTTTCGATTCCATTTCTGACAGTTCTTGTGTGATTTCAAGCCTAAGTTTTCTTGCCCATAAAATGACTGCTTTAGAGTTATTTCCAAAGCTAAATATGAAAATAAAAGTGAACTATTTAGAATCGAACTTAGCAATGGGCAAGGTTAAAGAAACAGCTAATATGAACCTTCCTAGTACTACTAGATCTGCAGTCTCGGATCTATCCACAATAAGCTACTTATTTCTAGATAGCTGCTTAAATACTGAGCTTCCAAAAGTCGATTTTTCACATTTCATTCACTAATGTATCCACCCCGCTGCCTAACACAGTAACAACACATAACAAACATTTTTTGCTGGCTGGAGGAAGGAATGCATGGATGGCCATCCCCGTATTTAAGCTTCTCTCTTCAGATTCCTTTCCTGTGTAAAATCTTGTTTTGAGAAAATGAAATGAACTTACTAGATGCCAAGGCTTCTGCTTCAGTGGAAGGAACCTTGTAGATTTTTCCTCCCTTATAGACAAAGCTCCCTTCAGTTACTTTGAAATCCAGGTAACGAGTAACCTCTGTATAAAGCAGCATCTTAACCAGTTGACCTGTAAGAGTCATATAATTCGAAAAGATAACTTAGAGGTTAATTTTTAAATTAGCATGACAAAAGCACATCAAGACAGCACACCCCAACGTTAACCTAACATTTCCTATTAACTCCTATAAAGTTTTTATTTCAAAGTCCTTTCTGCAACAGGGTAGCTAGAATACATATGTATTGTTCAGTATATTAAAATAAAATGTTCTGGTGTTTTTCAAACCATTTTTTTCTTTTCTTTTTTTACATTTTATTAGGGGCTTTTTCAAACCATTTTATGACCTGTGGGACATATAACACCCACCTACATTTTCAGCCCTAATTTTTAGGAAACTATGCCAGGTATATAGGATATATTGCCACCTGGTGGCATTTTATGATAACTGTGTGAATGTAAAGATACGGGTCTCACTCCACCAATCCTACATGTAACTGTAACGATTTGAAAAGGCCTACAACCAGAATAATTATGTGTCCCACATAACTGTATGAAAGACTATCCTTTCTCGTGATTTCCACATGCTCTCCGTTACTGAAAATGCATGGTCCTTTCCAGGAGCCTTTAATATCCACCTCTAGGTCTTCCAGCTCTTGGACAGGAGCTTTTGTTTTTTGAATTTTTTCCAACTAGGGGCGGGAGGGGGTGGTGGTGGTGTGTGTAAAATACCTAATTCTAGATCTTCCAGCTCTTGGAGAGGAGCTTTCGTGTGTGTGTGTGTGTGTGTGTCTACCTCAGGGGCTCCACAAGTTGACTGACTGAGGGGCAGTATTGCGTGGTGTGTTCTTTTGAACGGGGGCGGGTGCCAAATCTGGACTCCTGTCACTTCATGCTTCCTGTTTTGCAGCTTTCTTAGCTTCATGCTTCTGCTGATTTCTAAGCGCTGTTTTTGATAACAGCTTGTCACTTCCAGATTGTGGTTTCATAGTCTGAGGTTGTTCTTCCTCATGCAGTTCAGAATTGGTTTATATCTCAGAGCTGGGAGTCTATCAGCTGCTGCAACTTGGTTCCTCACGGGGTACATCACTTGAAATTGCTTGGTAAGTTGCTGCTTTTTCCAGAAATATTCCACTTAAAAATGGCTGCCAAGAAACCCACTGTATTTCTGCATTGGATGGCATATCTTATTTGTGTATGAAAGAGCTGCTAGAGCGTCAAATCTTGTACCCATCAATAACTTGAAAACTGGGAGCACACATGGCTGTTACAATGTGCTCTCCATTCACGCACCAAGCAAAATATGTCGAACCAGAGGCCATAGGTTTAGAAATAAATTTGTAGTTTTAATATCCCACACTTTTGCTCTCTCTGATTCCCAAATCCAGCCAATCCTAATATATGCCTATGAGGGCTATAGTAAGGATCAATACGAGGGCCAAAGTCAAACACAGGATGACATTCCAGGCTGAACGCTGTTACTTTGGCAAGCATAAAACCACACACACAGCACGAAACTCAGTAGAACTAGAATTCCAAACTACATCATAAATGGGGCCACTTTTTAGAAACTGCACAGCAGTACGTTCTCCACTTGTTGCAATATAGTACTTGGTAGCCCGTAGTAGGAAGCCCCTCTCTTGTCAACATCTGTTTTAGCTATTTCCAACACAGCAGGAGCTTTTTTATTCCACAGCACTGTAACCTTATCAGCCTTCATGGAACTTTTGCTGGCTAACGCAGCATGAGGTTCACCAAAGTTGGGGTAACAAATAAAAGTGCACCCTTACTTCCTGGAACACAGCCAGTCATCTTCTGTGGCTGTTTTCTCAAATGCAGTTTATTTGCAATTGTATTAAAATTGTTTTAAAAGACGTGAACTTCATTGCTAGCACCTCCACCACAAATAACTTGCTTTTCCAACCAGATGGACATCAATTTTGCATTTTGTTGGGGATGAAAGGCTTCAAACATGTACCAGTTTTCATGTCATAAAGTTGCAGACTGGGTACCCCAGCTTTTGAAGTTGGCCAGACAAGATGTTGGTGGGCCTTGTTTGTTTTGTTTTTAGGGAGAAGTCAAGGCAAACTGTCTTTGGGCGGCTGAAGGCAGCCCTTGTTAGTGACATTGATACTATTTACTTTTTCTTCATTGCCCCAGGCAAACAAGTTCCTATCTTTACTTCCGGTATAGGCTTTACAATTTTTCCTGGATTCCCTTTAAAACACTGCTTTCTGCAAAATGTGGAGGTTCATTCACCCTGTGGAGTCCTTCTGACCCTCGGACTACCAGGAGTGGTGTGTATGGCACCATCTTGTCCCAGAAGACGCAAATTATTGAATATTTTGATTAAAGATTCCTTAGAAGAATACTGAACATAAAAGGAGAAATGCAGAGCAGAATTTCAAATCCTCATGGACTCTAGAATTTCTGGAGAAATGGAGGCTACATGAATCCCTGAAACTACTTCCCTGAAATAATTTTATATTTTAAACCAAAAGCATCACCGAAGTCTTCTGAAAACAAACTTAGTTTAGCTTTGCTGGTATAAGCAAGGTCTGCATTGAGTATTATGTTCTTTTAAGATCTGCCTCCGTAGGATCAAATTGACAACAGCAACTCGAAAGATGAGACAAGAACCTCAGGGGGCAGTGAGTTAATATCCCCAGTGTGAGAATGATTGCCAGACTCAAAGACTATGTTCTCCACGTGGAAACTGTTTAATTGGTCTATGTCTTTCATGTTCTCAATGGTAACAAAAATATCGACACAATATAAGAATATACACCCACAAGGGGGAGGGAGCACTAGAACAGATAGTGATGATTTATATACAACTCTTTATCAAAGCCATTTAACCATGGAAGTGTAGGATATGTGACAAGCAAGAAAACTATAAAGGAAGAAACCACACTTGACCAGCAGCTCCCCAGGGGGCGCTGAGTTTACGGGCATGGTGGGGGAGCCCTGTGGGAAAGGCCACCAATGATGGTTGTACCACACAAAGAAGACAATCAATGGTACGAAATTATAAATGCAGACGTTCTGGAACTGGAGAATGTTTTGTTGTGTATATTTTCACAATAAATAAACAAATTTTTTTTTTTGGTGGGGGGGAGAGGAATTTATTAGCTAGCTCAAGCTAGGGCTTCCTCCCTCCACTGCCCAGTGCAGCAGGGACGCAGTGTCCAAAGGGAATCGGTCAAAATAAATAAAATTTTTTTAAAAAGAAAAAAATATTACACGAATAACAATGAGCACAGGAAGAAAATGTTCTAGAATTGAATGTGGTGATAATGATACAATTCTCCTTGATGTGATTGAATTGTATGACATGTGGATGAAACGATAATAAAATTATTAAAGAAAAAAACCCCACACCAACAAAGGGATCAAAACATTTAAAAATTAGAATAACAAAAACACTTTAAGCGAATATTAGTACTTTTGAGGTAAGGAGAAAATTTATCCAAAGTAGAAACAAAAAGAAAGAAGGATGAACAAATAAGACACAGGAAAGTAAAAAAAAAAAACAACTTGGGATAGAAAAAATGTAATAGCATTGTAAACAATTTACAATGTGGAAGAGAGATTTTTTTTTAACACCTGAAAAGGAAAATTCTTTTATAAGAACTTTTTCAATCAATATGAAAAAATAAAAAATGTACAAGAAAAATATGTAAAGTACAAGTAGCCAATTCAGTAAAAAAAATAAATGACAACAAACATGTGGCAATCATTTCATCCGCTACTGATAGATAATACCAAAAAATGAATATTCAGAGTCAGTAAAGCGACCAGGAGAAGGTAGAGTGAAGTCTTCAAATAAGATTTGGTGGTGCAAAGCAAGAGACTTTAAAACATTGCTCACATAATCAGGAAATGTGTTTACTTAAAAAAACATTTTAGTGAACTCTTAAAGAAAAACTCACATAAGATTTCCTTCTATTAAAATAAAGTATAGAAATGTAAACAGAAAAAAGTGTCCCAATCTAATTCACAAAAGAACTTTTGGGAAAAAAAAAAAAAGGAAAAGGTGATGCATTCTTTATTCCATGGGACACAAGTAGGCTTATAACTAATAATATAGTTTTTCAATATCATTTTGGAAGCAGGAGCTAATATCACAGCAACTTAAAAAAAATCAATACAGGGAGGGGACAGTCGGGAGAGAGGAGGAAAATGAGGAGCTGATGCCAGGGGCTTACGTGGAGAGCAAATGTTTTGAGAATGATGAGGGTAACAAATATACAAATGTGCTTTACACAACTGATGTATGTATGTATGGATTGTGATGAGTTGAATGAGCCCTCCAAAAAATGATTTTTTAAAAGTCAATTCATTAGAAATAGGTTAAGAAATATGTTACTTTAAAAACCTGCAAACAAAAGAACATTAACAGTCGTTCCTTAATGTCTTTTCGTCTAAGATGGCTGTCAGAACATTAAGCAAGAAGGCTGTGACAAAAGCTTACACTTTTGGTACATGCTGTGCCACATCATTCTTTTATTTCTCCAAACCAGTAAGTCATAAATCATACTTTCTGTCCATTTTCTTGTCTTCTAACATTTGTAAGCCTGTATGTACCATGGCCATTCAACAAAATCCACATACCTAGGGCTAATACTCAAGGGTTAGTTTCTAACACAAATTTAAATCAGAATTCTTTACCATTAGCCATAAGGAACTTGGGGATTAAGTCAACATTCCAGTCTCTTCCTCTTCCCATTGATGCTGGTGGTGATCCTGGGATTTTAAATCTTTTGTACAACTAAAATTCAAAGCAGAAAATACCCATAATGTAATAAATTAATTTAAGTTTTCAACATGATATACAGCTATTTTTTCGATGAGGTGATTATGTACTGACACCACAACCTGAGATGAAGTACAAAGGAGTTTCATTTTGTTATTCGATAAGCTTTATACGTACAAACCAAACCCGCTGCCATCATGGAGTTGGTTCTGACTGCTGGCAACCCCCAGGGTTCTGAGGCGCTGTAAACGGGGTGGGGTGTGGGGGGGAGGAAGCCAGCCTGGCCGCTCTCCTCCCTCCAGAGCAGCAGTCCAGCATGCACTCGGGGGGGGGGGGGGGGCACCGAGGTGCAAGGCCTTCCAGACATTCATGGAAAATGCCATTATCTTCCCACTCCTTTAGTCTAATCTTTCTTGACTTTCATAAAATACCACGTCATCAAAATTTTTACTGAAAAAAGTTACCTTTAAATCCAAGGAAAAACCTAAAGATTGCCTGCTAAGCTATAGAATACAAATGTTAAAAAGGGGGAGGGGTACATTCTTCCCTTCATGGGACACAAACAGACTTTTAACTAACAACTTAAGTCTTCATATTATTTCAATTTTAGTATATGTGCTGCCGAAGCAAGCACATCATTTAGTTTTCATATAATTTGAGAAGGTACTAATATCACAGCAAACACCTGAAGCCCTTTTAACATGTATTTTAAATATTGAATGAATCCTAAATAAACAAAATTACAGATATCTGAGGCCTTCTACTGGGAAAATAAGAATACAAAAACAAAAAACCTTACTTGTCACTGACCCAATAAGTTTGTTGACAGATTCCTTAGGTGTAAAAATAATTTAAACACAATTTTTCAAACGAAACCAAATATTAATAAGCTTATTTTGCTTCTGGGAAGATGTGAAAAAGTTAAAAATATAATTTGGTTTCTTCAAACAGAAAAGGCGATTAAAAGGAGTTCCTGTTAATTTGTGATTCATACAAGTTAATGGGAAATCTAAAGAGCCCTAGGTGGCACAAATAGGGAAGCACTTGTCTACTAACTACTAGGCTGGGAGTTTGAATCCACCCACAGACACCTAGCTGGCTATCAAAAAGCTTCAGAAACACAGCAGCCACTGGCATCTCTGAAGCGGGCTTCTGGGAAACCTATAGGGAGACCCAGAGTCGGAATGGACTTGACTACAGCTGGTTTGGGTTTTGTGGTTGTTCTAATGGTAGCCCTAGATAAAAAGCACACAGCTACAGTTGAGAAAACACCTGTCATCTCATGAACGCTATTGCTAAGATGGAATACAGAGAGCAAAGTGGGTATGTACTTACTCAATAAAAAATTCATGGGTACCTGAGCATATTTACAGTCAGGAGAGGAAAAAGAAAGCTTGCTCATCTTACTGAAGATCAGTTAATAAATAGAATAAATACATCACTCCACAGATCAACTGTTTGCTTTAAATAAGTCTGGCATAAAATTAAAGTACAGATCTAGTGATCACCTTAAAGGTGTAGCATCACTAATGATAGGTTAACCAGGTAGTATGCATGTGCCTCCTGATGTGATACAACATCAAGTACCCAGTAATATTTTCTTATAAACTAGCCTGGACTTTCCAAAAGTAAAAAGAAAAATCTGTGTAGGCTAAGAGTAAAAAGAAATAATACCAATTGCAAGGATTGAACCTTTAGTTAAGCATGGTTTAAAAAAAAAAGCTTCTATAAGACATTAAAAGAGTCGGGATCACAGAGGAAATTTGAGTGTGGTCTGGATCGGCATTTCCCACAGTGGGTGATACCACCCACCCCGTGGCCCTAGAATGATCCACAGGGGTCGCAAAAGCAGACAAGTACACATTATGACCATAGCAATTTCAATTGGGAGGTAGAGGGGAAGTTAATTTTTTTTCTGTAAAGGGGGTGGTAGGCCAAGTAGATTTGGGAACTTTTTTACTACTTATTTTAAGAATAATGACATAGGAGAATATTCTTAGATTAATGATGAAATATTTAGGTCAAATATCATGGTGTCTATAACTTTCAAGGCATCAAAACCAAAAACAAAGAGAGACATGAAACAAAGGTATCAAAATGTTAACTACTCTATCTCGGTGGAAGGTTTTCTGTAAGTCTAAATTTATTCTCAACTTTCGGGCATAAAAACTGAAGTCTGTTGTCATTTATTAAAAATTCTCCAATGACATTTATCTCTTATAAAATGCAATAGACTGTACATCTGTACCTATAGCTGTGTAACAAATCCCACAGAAAAAAATATCAATCTGTTTAGTAAAATACATTTTAAAAAAACTTCCTATGCCTTTGCTTGTAGGGTTGGAAACAAGGTGATACATGAGACAGTTTCAGTTATGAAAGCTAGGTTCACAACCCGTTTGCACATCAAACCCTATAGAGTCTACTTTTGTCATCAGAAAACAGGGCAACAAACCTCAACTGGGTGTCAGAGAATTCCCACAGGAGGCCATGTGGAAAGCAGTGTCTTGGTGCTTGCCATATACTTGCATTAAACTTTATCAAAAGGTAATCCTTTATTTACCCTTCTGTGCCCACATTAACTTTGATAATCATTCTACTGCATATGCAGCAAAGGTAGCCATTAAAAATTTTTAAAAGCCCCAACTAGAGGCTCCTGCAAAATTGTAGTGCCCCAATACGGTTTAATAAAGCAAAATCGATGAAATTGAGTCTCAAAGTATAAATGTTATATTCACTTTGATTAATACTTACATCTTCCAGTGGAGTTATGGATGCACTTTCTCCTCCATAATATGGATTTCGATCCATATGAAGAACTTTCTTTCCATTCACGGACATTATGCCTGACAGGATGCATTCCTACAAGGAAGGTAGAACGTATTTTCAAATGAAGAAAAGTACCACAAATACTTAAAATACTTTCTATTACTTTTCAATTCTATTTTTAAAATTTACACAAAACTGTGCAGTAATCTCTAGAAGATAAGGGTGATAACCTTAAAGCTGAGGTGGGGAACTGTTGGAGATCGTTCACAGGCCATACAAACATTTAATTAACTCACCCTAATGCGATGGCTAAAGGAGCCCTAGTGGCATATGGGTTATGCTTTGGACTGCTAACCACAACGCCAGGAGTTTGAAATCAACAGCTGCTCCACACGAGCAAGATGAGGCTTTCTATTTCTAGCGCTAGAGTCTTGGAAACCCACAGGGGCAGTACTGCCCGGTCCAATAGGGTCACTAAGAGTCAGAACTGACTCCATGACAGTGCATTTGTAATGTGATAGCTGAAACTGCTTCTCTGTAGTTAGCTAGCTTCTCTGTGTGATGTTAGCGAGTACTGATGATTTTACAGGCCTTAAGGAGCTCTGGTGGCATAGGAGCTGCTAACTGCGAGGTCAGCAGTTTGAAACAGCCTTGGGGGAAAGGAAAGGACCTTCTACTTCCATGAAGAGTCAGTCTCAGAGCCGCACAGGGGTACTTCAGAGCCGACTACTGCAGCAAGTTCGGGTTCCTTGGTTTGAGGCAGACTGCAGCTGGACATTCTCCAACCTCCCCTAAAACTGCAGCATCCCATGTGAAAATCTCTTTCATATTCTTCTTTTGTTTTTGCTGTGCCGGCATTTGCACTGATGGTACCAGATCAATGCTGGGGAAAAGGGAATTATAAGACAGGGACTCTCACTGGTAATCGTAGTATTCTTAATCACCAGGCACTCCAAAAGAGTGATTTTCAATTAAGAATGCCCTTGATTAAACATTAAAATCGGACTTAATGAAATCTACCTCGAAGATCCATCTTTTAAATAATCCAAATGAGGAAGTGGGTAGGACACATAAAGAATCTGTGCCTCCCCTGGCACAGAACACCGTGCATTTGATTTACACCATGAAAAGGCATTTTCTTAATGGAACACCGGTTTTAGTTAAAGTAACGGTAAAACTGGTTTTTCAGACTTAGAGATATGGCATACATTTTCTCAAAAACGAACAAGTAAGTAAACCGACAATAACAAAGTGAAACTTTAGAATGAAAATAAAAAATTTATTTTGAAAAACATCCATCACCATATGTGATTAAAGGTCTCCAATACTTTAAAAATATTTCAAATTATATCAGCAATATTAACAAGCACAACTATTTGCATTGCATAATAAAATGTGTCACCACTTAGAAGATTTATATTACTCAGCAAACTACTATCTCCCAAATGTCCAATAAACAATGTTATAAAATCATGAAGGGGATAAAAGATGAATCCAAAGTATAAACTAATAGAATGTGAAGCATTTATCAATATATTTTCAGATTTATCCAACGGGGCTTCAAAAAGGTTGTGGAGCAATGGAATGGAAAGGTCAGTGAATTTTCCAACAAATATTTTAAATCTGTCATACAAACCATTTGTGCCACAGTACAGATCAAATATGCACAGCAATATAAAGAGCTATTGAGATCATCATCGCTTTCTCAACTTCCTCGCACGCATCTGTGTGAGACTTGATTTTCTTCATATATTTTAACCACATGAGAATACACGTATGTTTTATTAAATATTTTTAATGGTACTCATCTTGTAATTTGTTTTGTTTGGGATAATACAGCTATTTTCATGTAAGAAGTGATTTATGTAGTGCTACCTTAAGTGAGATAATACTTTTAAAATATTTCAGCATTGATTTCAAATATAATAAATACTACTAGATATAACCCTTATAAACAAAAGTTTTTGAGAGTTTTCACATCCGGAGACCAAAAAGTTTGAGAACCTGTCCTAAAGAAAGGAACCAGACATATGGGGGCTGGAGGCACAGGGAATCCAGGGCGGATGATACCTTCAGGACCAAGGGTGTGAGGGGTGATGCTGGGAGAGTGCAGGGTGAGTGGGTTGGAAAGGGGGAACTGATTACAAGGATCCACATGTCACCTCTTCCCTGGGAGATGGACAGCAGAGAAGGGGGGAAGGGAGACTCCGGATAGGGCAAGATATGACAAAATAACGAGGTATAAATTACCAAGGGCATATGAGGGAGGGCGGAGCGGGGAGGGAGGGGAAAAAAGAGCACCTGATGCAAAGGGCTTAAGTGGAGAGCAAATGCTTTGAGAATGATTGGGGCAGGGAATGTGCGGATGTGCTTTATACAATTGATGTATGTATATGTATGGGTGGTGATAAGAGTTGTATGAGCCCCTAATAAAGTGTAAAAAAAGAAGAAAGGAAGCAGAGTAACAACAGAAGCTCACAAATGCTCACTCTTAGCAAAAGGTAACTCAGTGACAGCTGTATTGACGCACACTCACTAGGACAGGGCAGCACAGAGCAGAACTGCTCCTGTGAGGTTTCAAGGCTGCAGCTCTTTAGGTAGTAGACAGCGCTGTCTTTCTCCCACAGAGCAGCTAGTGGTTTCGAACTGCTCACCTTGTATGTAGTCAGTAGCTCAACACATAGCCAAACCATTATGCTACCAATTTGAGCACTACATAATTACTCTTTATTTTGTTAATTTTCACAAAGGATATTAAGAAAATCGATATACTGTTGAGAAAATTGATCTAATGGGACATGCATATTCATACTGATACCAAAACCCTAAATTATATTATTTTATCTAACTTCTAACCTATCTTAAAGGTCACTTAGATGTAAGTTAATTCCAGAGGCTAGCTCCTTGTCCATCTGCAACACTGTATTATATTCAAACAGATGCGCTGCAGCAATTTTTGACAAACATTATTTGATCCGTTCTGAACCTTACGCTATTTTGGTATCAAGAGTCCATAGAATTCATCTTCCCCCAATGACAATCAAGACAAACTTTCAAAACGGCAGTTCTTTTTAAAGTAATGTAAACCAGTGCTTATGTACAGCAATGTAAATAATGTAAACCAATGCTTATGTACAGCTCCATAATTTTTTACAAAGTAAAATACGTCCAGGTAACTGAGTCCCAGGATCAAGAACAAACAGTATCTGCACTCCGGATAGTCCCACCACCCCCGCCACTGCCCCCCGCCCCCAAGACCTATTCTAAGCAGAACCATTCCTACCCAGTAGCCCAGTAGCAATTCTTTCCATTTCTACCACCACAGATATGTTTTGAACTCTGTAAAAATAGAATCGTATTGTACGTACATTTTGTACCTGGCATCTTTTAAAGTAAAAAGATTGCTCCATGTTTTGTGTATAATTGGAATTTAAATTTACTTATCTGCTATAGAGTTGTTATAAGGTGCTGTTGATCAAAAAACCTCATTGCTACAGAGAAGCCAAAATCTGTCTTGACTGCTGTTTCTGTAAGATTTGTCAATAGCCTGTTTCATACTTGCAACAACTGTTTTTGCACAACCAGGGCAGAGTTGTGTCAGAGACTGTACGGTCTGCAAAGTCGAATATATGTATTTCGATCTTCACAGAAAACTAGCCAACCTGTTACGCAGTGGTTCTCGAAACTTAATTCTGGATCAGATGTTGCAGAGCCTCAACCCTGCACATCCTCAAACATCACCAAGTGGGTTTGCTAAAACATACTGTTGACCCAGAGCTTCTGATACAATAGTTCTGGAGTGGGGACTTAAGACTGCGAATGTCTAATGAGGTGATAGTAATGATGTTGGTCACAGACCAATTCTGAACATCATTAATGGAGTGCTGCTTCACAATCCTCTCATACAAATCACCTGGGGACCATGGGAAACTACACTGCTTCTGTTTATCTGGAATGGGTTCTAAGGTTCTGCATTTTCTATTCAATTCTCATGTGTTACAGATATGATCCACAGGCCACAATTTTGGGAACAAAACTAGATATTCCACTGAGTAAATATACCACAATTTATCATTTCTACTACTGATGAACGGTTGGGTCATTTCCAGTTTTTGATATTACAAATAATGCTTCAAACCGAACATTTTTACACGTCTTTTAGTAAGCAGCTCTGTTGACTGTATCTAGAAATGACATCGCTGTATGAGTATGTTCAACTTTGGCTGTATCAATATGTAGTCATCAACGTGTAACAGTTCATAGTTTCATATACTTTAATTGTTTTTAGCTTATCACTTTTTAATTTTAGCTACCCTGGTAAGGATATGATATTTTATTCATTTGTATTTCCCAAAGACTAATGAATTTCAAGAGCTTTTTATAGTTTATTGATAATTAAAGTATCTTTTTACTGCCTACTGAAATTACTGGCCCATTTTTAGACTTTTTGACTCTATCTTATTATTTTATAAGATATATGTTTGAGGGGGGAATAAAATTTTTTTAAAGATATATGTTTGCTGATAATTATTACAAGTATCTTCTCCCATCTTGTGGTTAGTCTTTTTTTAATGTCTTGATAAACAGAACTGGAGATACAAGTGTTTTACAATGATCAAATCAATCTTAACATTATCTTGATTTTTGTTTTTACTTAAAACTTTTAAAAATCTCAATCACTTATTATTTCAACATATTATGAGAAAATAATGACATTTTTTACCCCCAAAATAGGCTAAATGGAAGTAACAGCGGAAGACTACGTAGTCACATTCCCAGCTGACCAAGGTAGATTTCAGGGTTCCACTTTTGGAAGCAAAACTTCTAGCAAATCAAATCCTCTATAGATGTAGTTAGCATAGCTTCTATCTATAACTTTTCAAACTCTACTGCAAATAATATGACTCACTGGACAATGACCCAAAAGCACAAACTTAGTCCAAAAAAGAGGCTCAATGCTTTAAAAACTGAGCAAAGTCCAAAGAGGTGATGGCACTACCTTTGATGTCAGCACTTTGAGCAAAAGCAACAACAGCTAGTCCAAGCTATCTTCAGGTCTGTGGATTCACCTAACTCCATCTATGAAAGGTTGCTTTTACACTGGTAAAATAATACAATATATGTAACACAGTAAAACCTAGGAAACCAGAATCTGTGTAAAGATAAACCTTTGTGAAAAACTCAAATATTTCCACTAACAGCATCACTAAAGGGTCACTATGAGGCTGAATCAACTCAATGGCAGCAGATTTGATTTTAAATCTGTGATAGTTAAGTTTATTGTGCAAACCTGGCCAATAGGAACATGTGGGATTAATAAGATCACAGTTTGATTGGAGGGCAAAGAGTGAAATGGCTCGGCAAGCCCTGCCCACCCCCCCCACCCTCTCTCTACTACCCATCGTGGAGATATTGTCTCTAGAGCTTGACATTCCTTCAAGACCTGCTTCACCACGCTGCTGGTGTAGACATCGTTTGAGCTTGGGACTGTCCAATCTGTCACCTGGCTGTTGGTGACCCACTTTGCTCCTTTGCTACCTGTGGACGGACTGCCTTCATTACTCTAGAGAAGACTCAGCTGTTTGCTTCCTTGACCTTGGACCCAGCAGCCCTCCTGAGTTAAAGGACTTCTAGTATATTAACTATCCCAAGGAAGTGAGCCCTCTGTACTGCTGTGTGGACTAATTAGCTGTTATATTCCTTTATGCTGTATATATCTATCTATATAGATATATAATAAAATCCTAAATGTCCTGGTTTTGTTTTTCTAGAGAACCCTGTCTAACACAATATTTAAGAGAGCAACAGAAAAGTGGTAATACTGCACCTGAAAGGCAGAAAACTTGCAAAACCTGGGGAAAGTAGGTGTGACCATCAATTTCCAATTCTCTAAGTTTCACTGTTGTTTAAACTTTGCTTTAGAGCAGCGGTCTTCAACCTTTCTAATGCCGCGACCCTTTAATATAGTTTCTCACGTTGTGGTGACCCCCACCAACCATAATTTTCATTGCTACTTCATAATTGTAATTTTGCAACTGTTACGAATTGGGCGACCCCTGTGAAAGGGTCCTTCGACCCCCAAAGGGGTTACAGCCCGCAGATTGAGAACTGCTGCTTTAGAACATGGGATTAATTCACTGATAACATTCATCAACACTTAGGCATAAGATGTACATTAATACTAAATTTTCACTATTTTCCAAAATTATCTATTTTTTGAATTAACAAGTAAAGTAAATTAACATCCAAGAAAATAATTGTGCTTTGTGTTCTAGTACTATTTTTAACTTTAGTTGAGAATTGGGTGAAAATTTACAGAAAAGATCAGTTTCCATCAACAATTCAAACCTGCTTTCACGCCACTGATTGCAATTCCCACACAATTGGATCACTTATCCCACTTTCTTCTAGTGTTTCACATTTCCATTCCCCCTCCTTTCCCAACCCTTTCTGAACCCTTTCCTTCAACAAATGCTACCATTTGATTTCAAATGGTTGATTATCCTCAGACGTGTATGTCTCCCAACTGCTGTTTACTGTTCCCCATACAGACCCACCCCACATGAATTGACATCAACTCGAGTTGATGTGAATTTTGGTGGTTTGGATAGAGGTGTATTATTTGGTTGAAAATGGAAGGGGCTCTGTAGCAGATCTGAAGGGTGGCAAAGGACCATAGTGTTTGGGATTCCACAAGTCTATTTAACCAGTAAGTCGACACCTTTTCATGGTTTTAAGTTTTGCTGTGGATTTTTCTTCCTTTCTATCCAGGAACCTCTAATGTGGTAACTTTCTTGTGGTTCATTAGACATAATGTTTCCATGTGCAAAGAAAACATGGTTTTGTTTTGTTGCCTTAAAAAATCTGGTTCTCTAGCATATCTGTCAAGAATTCTTTTTTTTTGGGGGGGGGTGTTTGTGTAGACTTTATATTTCAAAAATTCAGGGTATGAAATGACATAACTTATACTTCCATAGGTTTTAGGATCAGAGACAATTCTTTCAGATTAACATTAAAAAGTAATTCATTGAGTGAATGATCTTATAAACATATTCAAGAACTTGCATTCCAGTGTACAGAATTTATAGTCAACTAGAATTTTTTCAAAGAACATATAATGAATCTAAATATTACATTAATATAATGCAAACTCACTAGCTTTGTTACTTTAATAGCCAAAAAATCATTTGAACCCCTACATTTTGTAGAAACAAAGTATCAAAAATATGATTCAACTTAAGAATTTTTTATTAGTCAATTTAATACTTGTTTTCCCTCTCTGTTTTGTGTGTCTGGTTAGTTTTATTCCTAGGTATTTTATTCTTTTGAGGGCTATTGTAAATGGTATAATTTTTTCAGAATACTACTTGTTAATCTGACTGATTTCTGCATGTTGATCTTTCTTATTCACTGCAACTTTGCCGAACCCATCTACTCTTTCCAGTCACTTTATAGAATGTGATTGTTGCTAGGTACTGTTGAGTCAGTTCTGACTCATAGTGATCCTATGTACACTATAATGGAAAACTGCCAGGTCCTGTGCCATCCTCACAATTGTTGTGTTTGAGCCTATTGCTGCAGCCACTGTGTCAATTCACCTTGTCAAAAGTCTTTCTTTTCTGCTGCCCTACTTTACCAAGTCCTTCTCCAGGGACTGGTCTCTCCAGATAATGTCCTAAGCATTCTCTTCCAAGACAAATCTGTTTGGCAGTCTAGTACTTCGAATATTCTTCACCAGCACCATAATTCAAATGTATCCATTCTTCTTCAGTCTTCCTAAGCCAATGTCCAGTTTTCAAATGCACACGAGGTGCTTGAAATAGGTGGGCTTTTCTATGTATGGGATCATGCCAACTGCAAATAGTAGTTTTATATGTTCCTTACCAATGTGGATGCCCTTTATTTTCCCTTTATTTGGACTTTCAGTACAATGCTAAATAAAAAGATGGATGATAGTGGGCATCCTTGTGTTGTTCCCATTCTCAAGGGAAATGCTTTGAATTATTCCACTGAGAGTAATGTTAACTGTTTTGCATACAGGACCTTAATTAATGTTGTGAAATTGCCCTTCTATGGTTATTTTGCTGAGATTTTTATCAGGAAAGGATGTTTGATTTTATCAAATGGTCTTTCCTACATGATTGAGTTAAATATGATCTTTTTCTTAAATTACTTATGTGGTGAATTACATTGACTGATTTTCTAATGTTAAGCAATTCTTGCATCCTGGTATGAATTCCACCTGATTGTGATACTACATGCATGCACACACACTGTTGGCTAAAATTTAGCTGAGAAAAAAATTGGGGGGGGGGTGCGCCTCTGAGAATTTGTAAATCTATATTCATGAGGAATATTGGTCTGTAGGGTATTTTTTTCTGGTTGTGTAGCTTGGGCACAAAGGTCATCTTGGCTTCACAGAATGAATGAAGGTATGTTCCTTCCTTTTCTAGATTCTGGAGTAGTTTGAGTAGAGTTGGTTTAAACTCTCTAAATGTTTGGTAGACTGTTCCATGAAGCAATCTGGGCAGAGGCCTTTAAACACACACACACACACACACACACACACACACACACACACACACACACACACATTCCAATTTCTTCTGTTGTTATGGGCCTATTTCGGTTTTCTGTCTCTATGTTGGTTTATCAAAGTAGTATGTTTCTAGCTACTTACAGTTTTAAAAAAATTTTAGAGTGCTAATTTTCATAATATTCTGTTATGAACCTTAATATGAAATTGGTTGGCTTCTAATGTTACCCATGTCGTTTCTTATTTTGGTTAGTACTTCTCATTATTTTATTGTCAATTTGATTGATCCTTTCAGGCAACCAACTTCTAGTCTTGTTGACACTGGTTTTTTATCTCATTCCCCCCACCCCAGATCTGATCTTTACTACTTTTTTTTATGGTAACCGTATACATTCCTTTATCTCCTTATTTTTCTTCCCCAAATAGTAAGGTTGGCCTATTGATTTTGGCCTTTTCTTCTTCTTTGATGTATGCATTTATATAAATTCTCTTCTAAGCATTTTTACTGTCCCAAAGAATTTGGCATACTGTACTATCATTCTTACTTGATTTTAAGAAAAACAAATCACACCTTTAATTTCTTCTATTACCCAATAATTTTTAAGGTATTATTCAGTTTTTATGTAGTTAATCTTTCTGTTCTACCTATTTTAGTTTTGTAACATGATCAGAGAAAGTGCTTTTTATTATTTTGTTGCTTTTGAATTATTGAAACTTGTGTATTTATTATAGTCTGTTTTAGAGATTGAACCATGGGTTAGAAAAGAATGTGTACTGTGCTACTGTTGAGTGGCATGTTCTGTATATGTCTACGAGGTCAAGTTAGTTGACTGTGCATTTTGATTTTTGATAAATTCATTGTTTCTTTTCGAGTTGTTCTGCTCATCATGGAAAGTGTCAGGTAAGGCCTGCTGTACTGTAGGGCTATTTTTTCTATTCCGTTTATGTACTTAGCAGCTCTGTCCTGGTGGCACAGTGACTACATGTTGGGCTGCTGATCGCAAGCTCAGTAACACCAAAGGACCAGCCACAAGAGAGAGCTGGGATGACTTTCTAGTCCTGTACAGAGTTACTGTCATGGAACCTCACAGGCAGCTTCACCCTGTCCAATAGCCCTGGTGGTGTAGTGGTTACAAGTTGGGCTACTAAGCACAAGGTAAGCAACTGAAAACTACCAGCCACTCAGAGAGAAAGATGAGACTTTCTACTCTCATTAAAAGTTACAGCCTCATGAAAAAAAAGTTATAAATAAACAAGGATTCATGAGAAGGGAGGGGGGGGGAGAGGGTAAAATGAGCTGATACGAAGGGCTCAAGTAGAAAGCAAATGTTTTGAAAATGATGACAACATACGTACAAATGTGCTTGACACAATGGATGGATGTATGAATTGTAATAATAAAATGATTTTAAAAGATGTTTGAACTATTGAATTGTATGTCAAAACTGCTAAATTTTTTAAAAATTGAAAAGAAATTATATGCAAAAAAAATTTAAGTTATAATCTTGAAAACTCACAGGGGCATTCTAGCCTGTTCTGGAGGTTCACTATGAATCAGAATCAAGTTGATGGAAGTGAGCTTAGTATTTTGGGGAGTCCAGTGGCATACTAGGTTATGGGGTAAGCTGCTAACTAGAGGTCCATGATTCAAGTCACTATATGGAAAAAAAATGAGGTTGGCTGCTGCTATAAAGATGTTTCGCCTCTGAAATCCTATGAAGCAGTTCTACTCTGTCCTGTAGTGTCGGTATGAGTGAGAATCTACTTAATGGGAGTGGGTCTGGTTTTGGTCACCGAGTGTGCAAACATTATGGTTGTGTTCTATTTGTTGACTGACCCTGTAGTCATTATAGTGTCCTTCATTTTCAGGTATAATAGATTTTAACCTAAAGTCTATTTTATGAGATTGCCATTCCTGCTCTTTTGGAGACTGCTAGATATAAGACTTCCCATTCTTTGATTTTGACTTATTCATGTTTTTTGTTTCTCAGTATGTCTCTTGTGACATATTGATGAGTTTTCTTTTTAATCCACTGTATCACTCTTTATCTCTTGACTGGTGCATTTAAAATACTCCATTCAATCCAGAGCCTGTCCATGGATTACTGGACGTCCCTGCACAGAGGAAAAATGCATCCAGGGGACAGTTTAGCACAGAGTAATACACACCACTCCCCTAGTTCTTCCCTCCCCACTATTATGATATCAGCCCAATCTCACAATCCCTGCTAGACCAGGGTACAGACAGTTGCACAGACAAGAGCTTTCAATATATGGAATCCATGAAAGACAAACCCCAGAAACAGTAATGGGCGCAACAATTCCAGAAGGCTAGGGGAAGGGAAGGGGAAATGGATAGTAATGACAGCAGAATAAGCCCCTCTCTCAGGGGAAGAATACCAGAATAGTTGGTGAAAGGATAGAATGGGGAGTGTAAGATATGTAGAAACATTAACCACAATACATAATATACTAAGGGCTTGCAGGGGTGGGAGGGTGGGGGAGGGAGGGGGCAAAAAGAGGAGTTGCTATCGAAGGGCTCAAAAGGAAAGATGTTTAGAAACTGTTGATGCTAGTAATTGTGCGTCTGCTTGAGGTAACGGATATATGGATTGTTATAAGAGCAACCCATATTTTTTTTAATTTTTAAAATATTTCAGTGTAATTATGAATACATGACTTTACTATGGTCATTTCTTATATCTTTGCTTGTTAACAATTTTTTTGTTATCCTTTATTCTCTTTGCCAATTTCTTTTTATTTATGGATTTTCTTTTTGTATCCTTTGTTAATGATCTTGTGTTTATTGAATCTTTTTTTACTTTTTTTAACCTTTGTCTTCCCAATTTCAGATTATGTCTTAATAGCACTTTGACTCTCGATATGAAATCTCTGTAATTACATCATTCATTCTTCCCCATTATCATTTAAAGGTTATCATCTCTGGTCCTTATTTTCAGTTTTGCAGCTTTTACTTTTGAGAATTCTTTGATTTGGTATGTTAAGTGATGTTGTGTGTCCTGACTCATAATTGACGTCAGATGCTGTTGGTTCGCTATCCAAGTATGCCTCCTTAAAAGAAAATCCTACCGTCACTGGGTAGGTTTTCCAAAACTGTAAATCTTTAAGGAAACAGGCAACCTTACCTTTCTCCCAGAGCGGCTAGGTGGTTTACACTGCCAACTTGGCAGTTAGCCGCTCAATGCCTCCACACCCATGGGGTTCCTTCTAAAACTTCTAGAAGTTGGTCTGGTGCTTACAGGTTCCCTTAACTTCTATTTATCTGAGCATGTCTTAGTTTCACATCAGGTTTGAAAGACAATTTTTCTGGATAAGATTCTTGATTGCCAGCTTTTGTCTTTTTTTCCCTTCAAGGCTTTTGATGTCGTCCCACTTTATTTTGGCTTGACTGGTTTCTACTGGGAAAGCGTGCGCTTGTTGGTGCTTTGTTGGATTGTAGGGAAGAGAAAGCTAGCGGCACTTGTAGAGCTTTAGAGAAGTGTGCAGGAGCTGTCGCTGTATTCTACCCTGCAGCATCACTGTGTCAGAACTGACTCAAGAGCAGTGGATTTGGTCTTTTATGACATTTCATTTTTCACGAGCTGCTCTCAGAAATTTGTCTTTGACTTTGTAAGTCTGATTAAAGTATGTCTTGGTGATTTTCTTTCAGGGTCTATTTTATATGGAATTCAATAGGCTTCATGTATGGAAACTTCATCTTTCATGACACTGGACAAATTTTCTGTCACTATATCTTCAAAAGTTATTTTTTCTTCCTCTTTTTCTGGAATCCCAATTATACTAAATTCTTCCTCCTGATACTATCCTAAATAACTCTCAGCCTCTCATTTTTCTTTATTCTTTTTACTGATTGTTCCTATTACTATCAAGGAATTTATCCTCTATTTCACCTAATCTTTCTTCCATTGATTCAATTCCACTTCAGTGTTCTTCCAATGAGTTGTTAATTTTTGAGTTATCAATTTCTGATTTAACTGTTAATCTTTTGAATGCCTAGTTGTTGTTTTGCATGGTTTCTAATTGTCTCATTCTTTTGTCTTTTGTCAGGAAAACACTATGTGTTTTCCTGAAATTTTCTAAGGTTTTATCTTGCTTTCTCCTTCATTTCTTCGAGTCATCTATATACGCAAAACAAAACTCACTACCATTGTTACAAATTTGACTAATTTAAAAAAACATTTTATTGGGGGTTCTTACAGCTTTTATAACAATCCATACATCAATTATATCAAGCACATTTGTACATATGTTGCCATCAAATTCTTCTTTCTACTTAAGCCCTTGTTATCAGCTTCTCTTTTTTCCCTCCCTTCCGTACCTTCCCACCCTTTTACCCCCTTGAGAAATTACAAATCATTATTTTCATATCTTATACTATCCTCTGTCTCCCTTCACCCACGTTTCCATTGTTCATCACCCTGCGGTGGGGGTAATACATCAATCATTGTGATCACTTTCCCCTTTCTTCCCCCCCCCCCCAACTTTCCCTTCCCCTCATGGTATCACTACTCCCATTATTGCTTCTGAGGAGTTTATCTGTCCTGGATTCTGTGTCAAGAGCTCTTCTCTGTATCAGTGTACATGCTCCAGTCTAGCCAGATTTATAAAGTAGAAGTGGGGTCATGACAGTGGGAGTGGGGGGTGTTGTGTTTCATTGGTGCTATACCATACCCTGGTTGGCTGAGACTGTAACTCTTTATGGGAGTATAAATCCCCGTCTTTCTCTCATGCAGTGACTGGTGGTTTTGAATTGACCTTACAGTAAGCAGCCCAACATATCACCACTGCATCACCAGGGTCCAAGTCCTTATTAGGCAAAATTCTATGACCATTTCTCCTCAGGCAGCTAGTTTAACATTTATTATTGCCTGCTTTCTCTGAAGCATGTCATTTTGTTTATTTTGTCCCAACTTTTTGCTGTATTCTGATATACCAGGGTGAGCAAGGCAGGCCATGCTCTGCTGACCATTCCTTACCACCTATCTCCAGATGGATAGGTGAGGGAGTGGTAGGCAGCGCAATCACATTGTGCTGTTCATCAAGCATGCTATATAATCCATATCACTCACCAAGTAATGAAGGTTGGGGATCCCGTAGACAGGCAATCAAGAGTGTGGGACAGTCAAGTGTTTGCTAAGTAGTTGCAGCAACAGGAGGGGAGTGTGGCAGCAACCAGAAGTGCCAGGTGTTCACTGCTGTCAGCTGTGTGAGTGAGGCAGCAGGGAGGCTGTGGCAAGTGATCAGGAGTGCCAGGTACTCTCCCTCACTCACGAGGTGGGCAGACAATGAGGTATGGGATGTGTGCTGAGTTGCTGGCAGTGCAAGAGCACTTACTGTTGCTCACTGGGTTGGCATAGGAGGCAATGGGACATGAAGTATTGCGGAGTGGGGAAGCACGGAATTAGGTGGGAATGGCACTGAAATACCAGAGTATAAGCCAACCCGAAAATTAGTCGACGCACCCAATTTTACCACAAAAACTGCATTAAAAATGTGCCGGAGAACTCAGCTTATACATGAGTATATATGGTACTCTGGAAATCCTGCAGTCCTCGGTGGCTTTTTATGCCGTCAATCACCAGAGAAGGGTAACATGCAACTCTGGTCACTAGGCATGAGTGTCTGAGCACTTCCCATTGGCTACAGTCAGGAATCGGCACCTGACTTCAACTAAGTTTGAGGAGAGGGAAATTTCCCATAGTCTAGTTTTGTATGGAATCTCTTTCAAACACATTATGGATCTATTACACCATGTGCCTCACCCACCATTAATGGTGAGACCACATGGTTAAGTAGGACTGTCCCTGGATCATAGCTCCTTCTTTACTCTGCAAATATCAGGATACCCGAAGCTCTATCTCTTCTTTCTGCCACCTCCTGAAATCCAGTTTATGTTCTGCTTAATCTAGGTATGCCTATAGTTTCTGTCTCTATTAGGGTTTTCGTGAAGTCACCTTCCTATGCTCCCCCTCAGGTTCATTGCTGGTTTGGGTTCAACATGAACCTCCATCCCATCTCTCCCTCGTTCGTTCAGTTTCTTTATCCAATCTGTGTTTGATCTAATTCTGTCTTTCCATTTGATGCTTAGGGGGGTGGGGTCTAGGATTATCTTTTTATCTGTTTTTACTTGAATTCTAAGGTTTTTGCCGTAGAGGAATGGAATGGTGTGCCTGACTAAGATCCCTTTGACTATCAAGATACTAAAAATGATGTATGATCTCAACGCTACTATCAAAACTTATGAGAGCAATTTTTTACTAGAAAAAAAATTGTATCAGTTATATATCACAATAGCATAATGGAAACACTCATTAGTTTTCAATAGAATAGTGCTTTAAATCTAAGTATCTCTGCCTCTCCAATGTGCCTCATTAAAAGCTTATTCAACGTGGTTATTAGTGATGGTTGTACATGATTGATGTAATTGGTTTTTTTCTGTGCTGAATAGGCAGTGTTGCATTCTATTTTTACAAATTAAAAAGAAAGCTTAACGTTTCCATTATTTTTATTTTTTAAGATGCGACATTGTTTTAACGCTAGTGATAAAACTTAAAAAACAAAAACTCATCACTCATGAAAAAGTTACTTTCCCTCAATATTTGGCTCTAATTATACCATGTTCCACCCACCCCACCCCCAAGACTCTTCCATTGCCTGAAAGATAAAAGTTCAAGTTTCTTGGCCTAAGGCATTCAACATCCTTGGTGATGTGTTTTCTTTTCACGTTTATTTCCTACGACTCCTTTTCATACCTTCTACTTTAGACAGTACAAACTACTCTCAATTCCTAGATGTACCCCTTTCTTCATATCAAACTTCACACTATTATAGTAGTATACTATATCTGGTGTCCCTACAAGACAGGCTTGCTGGTTAGACAGAATGATGGGACCCCAAGACTGTGTCCCTTAGTCACCCTTTGGTCTGGAACTGCATCTTCACTCTTACGCTGTGTTAAAATAATTAAGACATTTAAGATTTTTTTTAAAAGGCTGCCTTTACCAAAGGACAAAGGCCAGAGTGAAGAAAGGAGACATGACACAGGAACCAGGGAGGAAACAGAATACCGCAAGTGATGACACTTTGAAAGGAATGAAGTGGATAACTTGAGGCAAAATGTATATAAAAGTTGTAAAAGTGATGATCGGTTTTGTAAGCCTTCATCCAATTCACAATAAAAAGTTTTTAAAAATCTAATTTTACTTGTTATTTTCTAGTAAACTAATATGTGTAATCCTGATTCAAAATATTAGCAACCTGCTAGGTATGAATACATTCAAAAAGACGACTGTAGTCATTGTTCTCTGTGATCACTATTGCAGTAAGAGGTCTTTGCCTACAGAACTTTAACACAGCCATGGCAAGAGTTTTAAGAAGCCTAAGAATTCCACATCTACATAAACGTTTGGAATTCTTTAAATAAAGCACATAAATCTATCCCTGAAATCACAAATTCTTAACAGGAAAAAATGTCAAAGTATGTCCGGGATACACATTTTTAGACATATAACGGTGAGAATAATCTGGTTGAAATTGTACTTCTGTACATTTCTAGTCTTAATGCCTTATTACAATGTATAGAATAAGGTGGGGGTAAATACCATTAGGCAGCACAAATAACTGTAGAGCTACTTACTCTTATTTATTATTTCTAATAAGGCATTATACATTTATTTCAAAGTCCACTCCAATTAGAAAAAGCAAACAGAAGCAATAAGTTAGATAATGGTAGGCTGCCTGTACATGCAGGAAGCAAAGTACTATTTGTCAGGCTAACAAAAAGGGGAAAAGGGGACTGAAAAACAAGGAAATAAGTTAGAAAGTAGAACAATCTATTTAGTAAGAAGAGTGAAAGTTCCTTTTAAACTTACTAGGCCTTAATAACTTCAATGAATGATAGCATATGACAAAGATTATTCATCCTGATACAACCTCTTAAGTTACCAAGCAAATTACATATATTCCTTAGTTTCTTTAAAAGTTGTGTTAGCATTTAGAAAGGTTTTTATCAAAAATTTTGATTCTTTAAATAGATAGCCCTCAAATCCATACAAAAATTTAATTTTGGAATACTTGGAATACGGCATTTACAGAGTGCTTTCAATTCTCCTAAACCGAGAATGATGACTTTACTCCAGTTTACACCAAATCCTTCAATTTCTTTATTAAAGTTATTAATATTCATTTATGTATTAATAAGACCTTTAGTCTTAAAAACTAAGATAAAACAGTACCAGTAAGCAACAGAAAGTCTTAACACTCCCTTTAAAAGTAGCAAGTAAGCCTTGGTATCATGGTAGTACTTGGTTCTCATACCAGTAGAGCAAAATTTAAGTGACTTTCTTTAGTTTCTTAACCTCAAGTACTGAGTATTTATAAGCCAAATTTGAGATAAGGCACATTAACTCCAAATAGTTTATTCCAATTTAAGTGTTTTCCTTTTGGCTGTCTCTTAGCCACCAAAGTGCACTGAATCTCTGTACCACTAAAATTGGGGCATGGTATTTAGTGCATCGAAATCCTACTCTTCTACCGATGTAAGGAACCTAAAAGAATTTTCAAAGATCACCTTACAAAACAATCTAGGAAGGCAACAATCTAGGAAGGCTTACAGTGTATTAAGGTTATTCTAGCTATAAAGTGACAACAGAAATTGGTCTAATTTCTAATTACATATCTATCACTCGCCAAAGTGTTCAAGTGAAAATTTGAATACTGTGTGTTATCTTCACTGGGCTATTCAAAAGTAAGACTTGCCATTCTTGGACACAAAGCGACGCCTTGAACCTGGCATCTACTAACCTGCACCATAGGTTTGCAATCACTTGTCATGTTTAACTGACCTTAATTATAAGTAAATCTGAAAACCAAAACCACAGAAAAAACAAGGAACTAACAGGTCCTACAATATTCTAACAGCACCAGTATCTGTCCAATGAATGGGGAAAACACTCCAGAAACTACCAAGCCAGCTATCAATTCCATTTAGATTTAAAAAATAACTGCAGTGGGAAGGCCTCTCCATTTAAGATCCAGCAGTCTTCCAACTCACTCCCAAACAGAAATTCAACTGAATCCCTCGCATTCAAAATGCCTAAATGAACTTCTAGATAATAAATAGCCTGCTATGAGTCAGAATGGACTCAATGGCAGTTAGGTTTTCTGGTTTATTTGGTAGTACTTCCCAGCTAGTCACATGTCTCTTTTACACTGCTGAAACATTCACATTTAAAAATGCGTAATCTGTCAAATCAACACCAATTATTAAATAAAAATCATATACCAAAAATTTTAACGGTCAAAAAATAATTTTTAAGTTATCTTAAATGATTTTTAAAATTAAGTTAAAAAATATTCTATTTTCTAACAGCTGTTCCCTAAAATATTAGCCAAATAAAAATGCAAAGGTTTTATTTTCCTTTGTTGTCTACAGAAATCTAAAATAATTCAATAATTTCAGAAAAATTTGATCCTGAGTAATTACAAAACATTTCATTTCATTTAAAATGGTTACAGACATTAAAGGACTCAAGAATTTAAAGATAGTTTTATAGGGTACACAGGATTTACAATTATTAATGCTCATCTAAGACGGAAAGTAGTCCAAGGCAATATTTTAAATTAAAATATAAAAGGTTTGATAGTCAAACTAGTCCTATTTTCAAATAATTTTTTTGTTTAACAAGATGGGGTCTTAAGAATAGAAGACAAATAAGTATTATTTGCAAATAAGCATTATTTGCAAAATCTCACCAAAAGCTCTCTAAGTAGATACCCGGTTAAGTAAATGCACCACAGGATTAGGAACAGCTTGCATTTGTATTACTGAAAGTAATGATACGTAATTGTGCTGTTATTGATTTATCGTCTAAATCCCTGAAGAGACTAGTAGTAGCGAAAGAACTTGGCCTCTAAGCAACTCAGCACCAATCAATTCCTTAAGGGGAAGCATCTGGAATAGACAATGGAGACGAGGGCACACCAAAACAAAAGAAAACGACAGCAGAGGTCAGGTGCGAAAATAATAAACAAGTTTTTAGGAAAGAAATCCCCCCCCTCCCCTCTACACAGGCTCAGTTAAATGGAACGGTAGTTTAAAATGAATCGGTGGTTTCCAATTTGGGGCTGGGAGGATAAAAAAACGAATTTCCTCGTTTTCTCTGAAAAGAAAAGCGAATTAAACTCTTTTAACAATTACACACTGCAATGACCTGTCACAAAATCGTTGCGGCCCAAGACGGACTCGTGGTTGACGGCGAAATCGGAAATGCAAGTGGCTTCCACCTCCCCCACTTCTGCCCGCCGCTTTTCCGCTTCCCATCCCCAGAAAAAAGGGGGGGGCATCCATACCCCAAACCAAGCCTTTCCCGAATTCTTGTCCACCCCCCTGTATTTCTCCATTCATGGCCACCCCCAGCAAGTCCTGGCTCTCCATTTCCTGGTCCTCCCTCCTCAGACAATCGTCCTCAGTCAGTAACCGACCTAAACGGCCAGGGGGTCCCGAGCGTGGCCGGGGCTGGACGAGCCCCTCCCGAACGCACGCGTCCCAACCACCAGCGCCAAGTCCTCGTCCCGGCCCCCCCTTTTCTGCATCAGCTCCGCTTCGGGGGCGGAAGGGAGGGGTGCCAAACAGCGCGACGAAAAGTGCCCACGAGACGCACACCCGCAGAGCCGCGGAGGGAGGAGACAGCGAGGCCGGCGTGGCGGGTCCAGGTCCGGGTCCAAGGGTGAGCCCACACCTCACGCTCACGCCCACCCCCCCCCCAAGTCCGACGGAAAGGGGGACAATGCAGCAAAACGCGAGGGAGACGTGGGCGCGGAGACCGGAAAACCCGCGGCCAAGGCCAGCGCCGTCCCTGACCGCTCCGCCCGGCCGGGCCGCCGCATCCGCATCCGCGCCCGGCCCCTCACGCCCCGGGAACTCACCGTCAGGCCCGTGCCCAGCACGATCACGTCGTACTCCTCATTCATGGCGGGGCAGGGAGAGGGCGGGAGCGCGGACCCACCGGGAGAAAGGGCAGGGAGCCTGGGACGCCGAGGGGCGTTATCTAGGAACCGCGGGAAGGCGGCGGGAGAGCTCCGGCCGGTTTCCGGGCCCAAGAGGCAAACGGAAGCGGGAGAGAGAAAATGGAACTGAGAAGGAGGCGAAGGCGCCCGCCAGCTCAGACGGCGAGAGAAACGCTGGGAAGGGAGGGGAAAGCGAAGGACGGGCAGGGAGGGGGAGAGAGGCGGGGCGGGCAACCGGAGCCCTCCGCAGACTGGGGGCGGGACCTGGAGGGAGGGGCCACCGAGGGCCGTCAATCACGCTCCTCCTTCCTTCTCATTGGCTAGTTCCCCGGCGCTCGCCCAACTCGCTTCCTCTCCCACGTCTCGCGAGACGAGACGAGGCGTAAACAGCTTCCGTTCCGGCTGCCGCCGGGTCGTCTGCCACCGTGGTTGTGGGGTGGAGGCGCCGGCTACCCGTCTGGCAATAAAGTGGGAAAGAACTATGGCCAGAAGCTAGATAGTAGCCTTCGATTTAACGACTCCCGTAACGTCCGTGGGAATTAAGTCGCGGCCAAAGTCTCTGAACCCTACTACCGGCTTTGGACTTTGAGCGGGTGTGCACTGACTGGGGGCGGCCACGTGGGACCTGGTGGGTCCCGAGGGACTCAACCCAACTGCAAGTGCTGAGCAAAGTGCAGACACTTGGCTGTTCGTGCGGGGAATGCAGACTGAGGAGGACCTGTTTCTTGGCCTCACCGACCCTCCATGCAGCCTCTTGACTTGCTGCTTGCCCTGGGATTGATAACTGGGAAAGTTACGTAACGTGGCGTGACACTCGCTCTTGCCTACCGAGAGAATGGGCTGCTGGGACCAGGGAGCTGCAGCTGGGCGTGTGCTCCAAAAGTCCAGCCCGCCCCAAATCCGGATGCTTGAGCACTAAGCCGTGCTTGCTCCAGTTTTTGCTATTTGTAACTTTGCAGTTTTCTTTCGTGCCCGCTATTGCTTGCTGCCCCACCACCACCCTTTTTCCTGGAATGAAAAAGAACCACATACTGAAAGTTCAGAAATTACGTGTTTTCGCGTATTTCTTGCCGTGGGTCATTCTTGGATTTGATACCTTGTCCATACCCATGCAGCCTTAGAAAATAAGAGAGAAAGAAACAGCATTAAAACAACAACAACAAAAAAAAGCTTAACATCAAAGGAAGGCCAGGCTCTTAAGAGGCAGATCTGTACCTACTGAAAGCGCTAACTTAACCAAACCATAAAAATAGTGACTGACCAGTGTATGAAAGGTTCTAAGCTAGGAACATAGGTGAAAGTAGGCATTTGCCCCCTCCCACGTTTTTTGTTTTTGCTTATCAGGAGTCTTGCAGTGTCTTGGTTAGGAGTTAGTCTGCTAACCTCAAGGTCAGCAGTTTGAAACATCCGCTGCTCAGCGGGAGAAAAATAAGATTTTCTAATATGACCATGTACACTCCTGCAAACCTACAGGGGCAATTCTACACCGTTTTATAAGGTCCCTGTATGTCAAAAATCACAGTTTGGGCCTTTTCGTAGCATCTAAAGCCTTGGATGAGGAAAGAGGTGTGAGCAGAGATTTAATGTTCCCTTAACCCAGAAAGAGTAAAACATGAGATTTACTAGAGAATAGGTCTTCTGGATAAGAGATTTTTTCTGTGTTAACACTTGCTGAACATGTTTTCAGCCTGCCCAAAATCTGTAGACTCAGTAGCCAATTAAAGGGGTAGTATTTCTTTTAGGATTAGCTAAGAGCTACGCACAGCAAATCTTGGTAGACAGAACTTCCTGTATGTTTAAGTCATTCCGCTTCAGGAAGGAATGTAACAATTTTTGACAGACCTGTTTGGGGAGGAGGAAGAAGAAAAGAGTTTTAATATGTACAAACTTTAGTTGAATTTTACATGTAAGCAAAATCAAGTGCAAGATGTACTACTGAACCAATTACATATGTTTGTGTAACTGACTTCTGTGGGCTTATGAGATGATTGGCGTTTTAAGAAGGTCCTGCTGGACCAGGGGTGTGAGGGGCGATGCTGGGAGAGTGGAGGGTGAGTGGGTTGGAAAGGGGGAACTGATTACAAGGATCCACATGTGACCTCCTCCCTGGGAGATGGACAGCACAGAAGGGGGGGAAGGGAGACTCCGGATAGGGCAAGATACGACAAAATAACTATCTGTGGATTATCAAGGGCTCATGAGGGAGCAGGGAGGGAGGGGAAAAAAAAAAGAGGACCTGATGCAGAGGGCTTAAGTGGAGAGCAAATGCTTTGAGAATGTTTGGGGCGGGGAATGTATGGATGTGCTTTATACAATTGATGTATGTATATGTATGGATTGTGATAAGAGTTGTGTGAGTCCCTAATAAAATGTAAAAAAAGAAAAAAAAAGAATGACGAGGGCAACAAATGTATAAGGATGCTTTGCTCAATTGATGTATGTATGGATTGTGATAAAAAAGTTGTATGAGCCCCAATAAAAATATTTATTAATTTAAAAAAGGAAAAGATATTTTATATGGTTACTGAAAGACTTAAAGGCTCTAGAATAACACTGAATTTAAAGGTACGGCTTTAAATTCAAACCTATCTCTTGCATTGAAGTTTTGTTTTGTTGGCAATAGAGATCCTATAGGAGTGACTGAGCATTACAAATGGTGACAATAGTTGGCTGCTAATGGAAAAGTTGAGAGTTCAATTCCTTGCAGAGGTATCTTGGAAGGAAGTCCTGGGAATCCACTTCTGAAGAATCAGACATTGAAAACCATGTGGAACATAGTTTTATTTTGGCTCACATGAGGTCACCATGTATAGGTCATGATTAGAAGGCACCTGGTTTACAGGTCCTATCGGAGAACCATGGGACAAGATGAGGCTTTCTACTCCTGAAAAGTTATAGTCTTGGAAACTTAAAGGGACAGTTCCACCCTGCCCTTTAGGATCACTGTGAGTTAGAATTGACTGGATAGCAGCAAGTACATAATAGGAATACAAAGGAGCCGTGATGGTGTAGTGATGTACATTTTGGGCTGCTAACCACGAGGTCAGTAGTTTGAATCTCCCAGCTGCTCCACAGGAGAAAGATGAGGCTTTCTGCTCTTATAAAGATTTATAACTTTGAAAACCCACATCCTGTTGGATAGGGTTACTATGAGTCAGAATCAACTCAATGAGTTTGATCTATTTATTAATCATTTTATAGGGGGGCTCTTATAAATCATATTACAATCCATTATTCAGTTGTACTAAGCACACTTGTACATATGTTGCCATCAACATTTCCAAAATATTTTCTTTCTACTTGAGCCCTTGGTATCAGCTCCCCTTTTTTCCCCCTCCCACCCCCACCCTCCATCCTCATGAATCCTTGATCAATTATATATTATTACTGTTATTTCATGTCTTACACTGCCTGTTATCTCCCTGCATCCACATTCCTGTTATCCCCCTCAGTGGGGGGTGCCTATATATCCAACCTTTGATGGGTTCCCCCTTTCTCATCCTCCCTGCCCCCCGTGCCAGATATTTTTTATTTTTACACATAAGTATTCAAACCAAAAAGAGATTGAGTTCATTCTACATTATTGCTACCTCTTCTTGACTCATCTACCGACATCTACTTCAGTTGCCAAGTAGTTTGGTAGAAAACAAATATGTTGACAGTGAAGTGACTTGAACGCCACTGATGGGTTCAGTGTGTCACAAACCACAGGTGGCAGTTCCTGCTAGAGAGAAACTTTATGTTTGAAGGAAGTAGGTCAAGAGGAAGGGAAAATACTTCAAATCGTCACAGAAAGCAGGAGTCCAGTGGGGGTCTAATTTATACTTGGGAGGCTGGTATTTGGGAATCATTTTTGCTGATCCGTTTCTTCTAAGTTTGCATTTGCAGTTTACAAAGGAGGACTGTGTTAGTCTGGGTTGACTAGAGAAACAAATTCATAGACATTTGTGTGTAAGAGAGAACTTTATATTAAAAAACAATTGTACATTAAGAAAACATCCCAGCACAGTCCAGGTTAAGTCCATAAATCCAATATTAGCCCATATATCCATTACCAGTGTATAAATTATTCTTCAGACTCACACATATGTATGCAGGAAGAAAGATAACGGGCCAATGGGTGGAAAGTCTTGTGGATCCAGTGGCAGTGGAAGCATCTCAGCCCTGACATGGGTCTCCACCTGGCTCCTCCACCCCAGGGCTCTGGCTCCATCTGGCTCGTCAGCAGGAAGACAAGCAGACCATGTGTCTGGCCTCCAGTGAGCTATTTATCTCCTTCTTGCCTGCAAATGAGGTCATCGAGCTGCAACCTGTTTGACAGTCTAGACTCCACCCCTTCACAAGTTGACAGGAGATTATTTAACTACCACAGACTGAGTCTAAGGGAAAAAAAATTAGAGTGGGCCCTTGTCCACACCACCTTGTCCTGGACCACCTTTCTCCTGTACGACTCTCCTAACTGCTTCCTCCACCTCTCTTACTTGCCTCTTATGTGGTTAATTCATTATAAAATGTTCATGTTTCTAAAGATCTTTTACTTTATGGTCTACAAAGTATTGTTTAACTTCTGCATTGCCATACTCCTTGCTCACTACACTCCAAACATCGGAATTGTTCACTTCCTAGAATCTGGTGAGCCCTGGCCGGGCATTGGACCACCTTTGCTCTCTTGCTGGTGCCCCTCCTACATATCTCCACAGAGCTAGCTCTTTCTGCTTCCTCCAGTTTCCATTTTTAAATCATCCTGACCACTTCATCTAAAATAGGTGCTCTGCAGCCTTGCCTATTTCTTTCACTGCCTTGTCTAATTGGTCATTAGGTTTCTCACTTCTGTGTGTGTGTGGTCTGTATGCCAGTTAGAATGCCAATTCCATGAGTGCAGGCATCTCATTTATCTTGTCCACAATTTAGACTTCTAATACCCAGAACAGTGTCAAGTGTGATGGACGGGTGCTGATAGTTATAGGAGGGGGCTTCACAAATTTCTGGAAAAATGGAATTTAAAATGGATGGAATTTCCCCACAAACATATTGAAATAATGTGGGATGAACTCAATCTCATTTTATTTTATGGTGACCCACTGCCATCCTGACTCATAGCGGACCCCTGAGGGTTTTTAAGACTGTGATCATTAACTGGAGTAGAAAGCCCAGTCTTTTTTGCACAGAGCTGCTGGTGGTTTTGAACTGCCAAGCAAGAGGCATCACAGCCCAATGCATAACCCAGCAGTTCTCAACCTGTGGGTCATGACCCCTTTTGGGGTTGAACGACCTTTTCACAGGGGTCACCTGATTCATAACAGTAGCAAAATTACAGTTATGCAGCAGCAATGAAAATAATGTCATGGTTGGGGGTCACCACCATATGAGGAACTGTATTAATGGGTCGCAGCATTAGGAAGGTTGAGATCCACTGGCATAACCTCTATACCAACAGGACCCTTGGTTTATGGAACTTATACATTTAAAAACAAAAAACTCACTATTTTCCAAACTTATTTCCCACAAACTTATTCAAAATGGAATTTTTAAAGAATGGGTTTTTTCCACAAACAGATATTTAGTGGATGAATGAGAGACCTGGAACTTGATCCTTAAAATTCCTTAAAGACTAAATGTGATGAAATGCATGCTAGTTTTTCCTGATACTTTTGAGAAGCGCAACTTTTCTTATAGAAAATTAATATTTTAAGGAATCTTAGAGATTAAAGCAACAACAAACAAAATACTGACCGGTAACTAGTACAGCTGCATTAAATGTTTTTACATTCTATGAACTTGATGTGCTATTATGTCTTCTGAACCTTTTCTCTCTGCCTGGAACATTCTTTCTGCATCCTACCTGACCTTACGTTCTCCTACTTGTTGGAAGTCTCCGTATAGATGTTGCTTCTTGGCAGTATCTTCCCTTGCTGCCCCAATCTGGATGAAATCCCTGGAATTTGAGTTGCCCTGCAGTTGTTAGGTGCTGTCAAGTCAGTCCGGACTCATGATGACGCTGTGTACAGCAGAACAAAACACTGCCTGGTCCGCCATCCTCACAATCGTTATGTTGGAGCTACTGTGTCAGTCCGGCTCTTTAGAAGTCTTCCACTTTTTCACTCACTTCCTCCCAAGCAGGATGCTCTTCTCCAGAGAGTGGCCCCTCTTGACAAGTCCAAGGCACGAGATGAACTTTCACCATCCTTGCTTCTAAGGAGCTTTCTTGCTGTACTTTTTCCAAGACAGATTTGTTTGTTCTTCTGGTAGTCCATGGTCTACTCAATATTCTTTGGGAACACCATAATCCAAATGCATCTATTCTTCTTTCATCTTCCTTATTCATTGACCAGCTTCCGCAGGCATATGAGGTGGTTGAAAATACTGTGGGTCACGATAGTATTCTCTGTTACACTTAGCACATATTACCCTGAGTTACACTTATTCACTGCTCTTTATTCTTAGATTTCATCTCCCTAGAGGAGGACATCATGAAAGGTAATCTTCAGTGAGCTAGATTAGCACTGTGGCTGCAAGGAAGGTCTCAACCGTGGCAGTGATTAGGAAGATGGCACTGGGACCACGCAGTAATTTGTTCCATGGTGCATTGGCTGCTATGAGCTGGACACAAGGTGAAGGCACCTAACAATAACATTCATGCTAAGTTGTAGAGCTTGTAAGAGCAGAATTCTAAATGATTGGCAACACCTTAATTAAAACGCTGGATAAAGATCTGATTCAGGAGTTCCTAACTTAGGGGGTGTTCATGATGCCTTCACATGGTCTATGATCCTCCAGGTACAAAATGTAATACACCTGTGTATTTCTTCCAGAGGAAGGCAATATCATCAGGAGAGTCCCTAAGCAGTCAATGACTCATAAATGATTGGCAGATGTAAGAAAAGGGGATAAATTGACAATACTCTCAACAATCAACTCACTTACTGCCATGAAGTCAATTCTGAATTTGAGGTGAGGGTAGAACTGAACTGCCTTTTTGAGTTTCCCAGACTGAAACGCTTTACGTGAGTAGAAAGCCTCATCTTTGGCTCTTGGAGCAGCTGATGGTTTTGAACTACTGACCTTGAGATTAAGCAGCCCAATGCATTACATGAGAAATATAATTTCAAGATCATTTCAGTGTGTTACCATAAATCACAACTTTTACTGAGTTCCTTTATACGGAGACACGACTTCCTTTGGTACCATGACTAACGGTGTACATGGAAATACAGAAATAATATACTCAATGTGAATAATTGACATGCATTGTTAGTGCAAGGCCAATAAAATGCCTCACTTATATAATTACTAGAAGATGGTGGAATTGGGCGGGGCTCCCGTATGGTGGTAGAGCAGATGAGCCAGTTCTCCTGAGAAACATCACGCAGTCATGGTCACGGTCCACCAGTCCTTTGAAAGTCTTCGACTGATCTAGCACCTCATTGTAGGGAAGTGGGAAAATGACATGGCACTGAGAGCAGAGTCATCAATGACAATTTTGTTTTACTTATTCGTATCATCTTAGAAGACTAGAATGATTTCAAGCTACCCAGGCCTATTATTTCTCGGGTTATTTTTAAGTCACTCAAATGTTATGCATGCATTGAAGTTGTCTGAGTTATAATGAATCGAAACCATGTCAGGCTAGCTTAGCTATCAATGGGTAATTTATTAGAACAAGACCTTGCTGTTATTGTGTTGATCCTGACTCAGAGCTCTACTGGACAGAGTGTAACTGCACACAGCGCTTTCAAGGCTATGCATCCTTATGGAAGACTAAATGCTGACCTTTCAGTTAGTACCTGAGAACTTAACCATAGGCGGAGGCTCTCAATGATAAGGATACTGGGCAGAAATGTAGTCAGGGCTTTGGAATTCGAAAATTCTCTATCTCTGAGCTCAACGTCTAAATTATTTTCTCTACTCTAGATTGGCTTTGAAAACCCAGGTTGCATAGTGGTTAAGGGATGGGCTGCTAACTGCAAGATTAGCGGTTTGAAAGCACCAGTTGCTCCACAGGAAAAAGTGAGGCTTTCTAGTCCTGTAAAGAGTTAGTTTCAGAAACCCATAATGGCAGTTTTACCCTGTCCTTTAGGGTTGCCATAAGTCAGAAGTGACTCAATGACAGTGAGTTTTGTTTTTTGTTTTTTGGGGGTGGTGGTGTGTGTTAGGTTGACTTTCTCTGCTTCCGTTGGATATGGGAGATACATGAGATGATGGCAGGCAGCCTCAATCAACTAAGTTTGCATTTGTTCTGCTCAAGTGCTCAGTCTAGAACAAGGTTTCTCAACCTCAGAAGCTTAAACATTTTTTAGGCCAGACTAGCCGCTAGATCCATCTTTGTCGTGGGGGGTGGTCTGTGCACTGTAGAATGTGTAGCAGCATCCCTGGCCACTACCCTCTAAGTCAGCAGTTCTCCACCTGTGGGTCACGACGCCTTTGGGGGTTGAGCAACCCTTTCACAGGTGTCACCTGATTCATAACAGAAGCAAAATTATAGTTATGAAGTAGCAACGAAAATAATTTTATGGTTGGGGGGGGTCACCATAACATGAGGAACTGTATGAAAGGGTCATGGCATTAAGAAAGTTGAGAGTCTCTGCTCTAGATTCTAGTAGCACACATCTCCCCCAGTTATGACCATCAAAATATCTTCAGAAATTGCCAACTATTCCCTGTGAGCAAAATCAGTTCTGTTGAGAACTACCAAACTAGATTGGCTAGCTTATCATAATTCACTATCACAAATCAGATTTCTAGAAGAGCGAATCTGATTGGCCCAGACTGAGTATTGTATACAATTTTACCCAAGAGATAGGGCCACGTGACAGAAATAGGCTGCCAGGAATCCACACCTGGTGAAGGTAGCACCACTTCCCAGAAGAGAGGAATGGACAGAGAGCCTAAAATGTGTCGATTGCCTAGAGGTGAAGTTCTCTAATCTAAACTATGGGCTATCTTCCTAGTATAAAATTTTAGTAAATTTTTTTCTCAGGTATGCAAGGAAATCTCAGAAAGTTCGTGAAAAAAAAACATTATCTTTTAATTCCATGTTTTTCATGAACTCTTTGAAATGCCCTTGTATTTTATCTATCCATCGCATCTTTTAAATGTTAAAGGCATTTAGTAATTTAAGATAAACGATCTAATTCTTTTAATAAATTTAGCTATGATTTATTGTGGCACTGGGTCTGGCCTTCCTGAGCCTGGTAAATTGATTCCTATTTCACTTCAGTTCCAGATTGATTGAAAGACTAGAGTAGCATAATATTACACTCAATGATGATTTTTCTGTTTTCAAAGACATTTCACCTTCAATATCTAATAACTATATTTTATTTAAAAGGCCTCAAATCCATGAGCTTCATTTTGACATAATGGTGTTATTTGTCAGAACTGAATGGTAGCTTTGATATTCTTATCAGCAACAAATGAATAAATGCCTTGTTTTGTTGGCATAATTGCAACATAATTGCTGGCAAAATTGCAGTTTTGAGCACTGCATTTCAATTCCCCAAGGCCCTGGGAGAAAAATCCCAGGGTTGGTCTGACTCCTACCTGAAGTAAATAAAGTATTAGGAAAGACATTCTTGTCTCTTCTCACATAACAAGAAAATAGGTCATTGCATAGCTAATAAGTAATATTAAGTATTATGCAGTGATTCGTACAGAATGGCCCTGATAGGCTTAAAATGAGCTAAATGTACTAATTTCATCCAATGTACTTATTAACCCCAAATAGTGTAATAACTGGTCGCAGAGTTGGTAGTAATCTAGTTGACCCTCAGAATGGAAGAGTAAAATATGAAGACCATGCAGCATTCAGAAGAATTAAGATACAATGTTGCAGTGCTTAAGAAAACTCAAAAATAGTTGTTGAGAAGTGAGAAACAGAATGAGATATATAGTATAAAATCCTGTTGTAAAATTGAAAATCACAAATTCTATAAGTTGTGCCAAACACATTTTTGGTTAAATACAGGAGTGGAACTGTGAAGGCATTCATTAAATATGAGGGTAAGCCAAGAATTCTTGCTAGTAGGGATCCAGTTCATACCTGCAGAGGTTTATTCCAAACAAAACACGCTTAACACCTGTCTTTGTGATCACTGGGTGGCTACAGACAAGCTCTCTCAGTAACACATGTGTTTTAGTCTCCTTCGAGTGCCTTCAAAAGAAAGAGAGTCCATGGCTACCGAGGGGATCTACTGAGCCAGTGTGATGAAAGGCAGAGAGGTCAGCTCGGAAGAGTTGGCTTGCGTTTTTGTTTTTGGATTTGAAAGAGGTAGTTTAGGAAAGATTTTCTTGAAGGACATAGGAACAACCACGGGGCTTCTTATGAAGTTTTAAGAACACTGAACACTGCACTGATGAGAAAAAGGTCAGGAGAGTTGACTGAGAATCCACCCCCACGACCACCCCCCATCATAGCAATGCAACTTCAAGAGTAGCAAGGGCTACCCTATGAGAATTTTATTGGGAAAAACCTTACCCCATCCACCCTACAGTCCTGGTTTTGCCCCTTCAGACCTCTTTTTGATCTTCAGGTTCAAAGAATGATGAGCAGGAACATGGTTTGGGCCCCTTGAGGATGCCGTTTTGATGTGGTGTACATCAAAGGGTGCAGAATATTTCAAGGAAGGGTTAAAAAGCTGGAGGCAATTCCCTCAGAAATGTATAGACCTAGATGAAGGATGTGTCAAGAAACAATAGCTTCACATTTTGTTATGTTTGTATAATAAAGGTTTTTATTATTTAGTAGCAATACTTTTTTATGTTGCCATCATTTAAAAAATCATTTTATTAGGGGTTCATACAACTCTTACCACAACCCATATATACATCAATTGTGTAAAGCACATTTGTACATTCATTGCCCTCATCGTTCTCAAAACATTTGCTCTCCACTTAAGCCCCTGGCATCAGTTCCTTTTTCCCCTCTCCTTCCCTTCTCCACCCTCTCTCATGAACCCTTGATAATTTATAAATTATTATTTTGTCATATCTTGCCCTGTCCAACGTCTCTCTTCACCCACTTTTCTGTTGACCATTCCCCAGGGAGGAGGTCACATGTAGACCCTTGTAATCGGTTCCCCCTTTCCAACCCACCCTTCTGGTATGGCCACTCTCACCACTGGTCCTGAAGGGACCATCCGCCTTGGATCCTGGATTCCCTGTGTTCCCAGTTCCTATATATACCAGTGTACATCCTCTGGTCTAGCCAGATTTGTAAGGTAGAATTGGGATCATGATAGTGGGGTTGGCATGGGGGAGAGGAAGCATTTAGGAACTAGAGAAAAGTTGTATGTTTCATCGTTGCTACACTGCACCCTGACTGGCTTATCTCCTCCCCAAGACCCTTCCATAAGGGGATGTCCAATTGCCTGCTGATGGGCCTTGGTTCTCCACCCCGCACTCTCCCTCATTCACAATGATATGATTTTTTATTCTGTTGATGCCTGATACCTGATCCCCTCGACACCTCGTGATCGCACAGGCTAGTGTGCTTCTTCCATGTGGGCTTTGTTGCTTCTCAGCTAGATGGCCGCTTGTTTATCTTCAAGCCTTTAAGACCCCAGATGCTATATCTTTTGATAACCGAACACCATCAGCTTTCTTCACCACATTTGTTTATTCACCCACTTTGTCTTCAGTGATTGTGTTGGGAAGGTGAGCATCATGGAATGCCAGTTTAATAGAACAAAGTATTCTTGCATTAAGGGAGTACTTGAGTGGAGGCCCAATGTCCATCAGTAGCAATACTTTTTGAATTACTCTTTTAAGTAAAAGTGGGTACAAATGCAAGGAGATAGAATGCAGTTGTCTTCATTTGGTTCCCCCTCCCCACAAAAAATAACAAAAAAACTCCCTGCTATCAAATGGATGCCAACTCATAGTGACCCCATAGAACAAGGTAGAACTGCTCCTGTGGGCATCTAAGACGGTCACTCTTTATGAGAATAGAAAGCCTCATCTTTCTCCCGCAGAGCAGCTGGTGGTTTTGAACAAGTGGCCTTGTGGTTATCAGCCCAATGTGTAACTACTATGCTACCTGCTAGAATGACATTAGAGGACTAAAACAATATTAACCTGTAAATTCAAGGAGAGCACAAAGTTTAAATAACTTGTATTTTGCCTGCTGGTGCAAAGGTTAAAGCCCATAGCTGAGAGGTCAGGTCTAAACCAACCAACCACTATGAGGGGGAATGGTGCCACAGTCTGCTCCCATGAAGATGACTACCTTGGAAACCCTCTGAGACAGTTGTACTGTCCTACAGAGTCACAATGAGTCAGAAGCAACTCAACAGCAGTGGATTTGGGGTGGACCAATAACCAAGATCTCCAAGTTACATTTCTCTTCCAGGGGGAACCTGGCGACACTCTGTGTTTTATGTGTAGCCCTGTTTTAAGCTCTGAAGATTTTAATTTAGATGTAAACGTAGAGAACTTCAACTGTCAGTCCTGTGACTTCAAAAATATTATTCACACTTGAAAGCTATCAGTGTATTTTATCTTTGTTTGGAGGGAGGCTTAGCTGACAGCCTTGGCCCAACTGGTTTGTGTGCTTTCGATTTTATCTTGTTGATTTTAAACATAGGTTTAAGCACAGCAAGAAAATAACCAAAATAAGTTAAAAAATATATGTTGACTTTTTAAAAATAAGTTACTGCATGTTTATGAAGAACATACATAGCAGACACCCACCAGTTCAGCAGTTCCCACATGTACAATTCAGCAACGTTGGTAGGATTCTTTAAGCTGTACAACGTATGAGCATTTTGTTGTCCTTAGCAATACTATTTTCCACCCAAACGCTAGCACAGCAGGAACTGGTAGAAGATAGGTCAGTGGGCCACGTGGCTTGCACAGGCAGTCACTGGGAAGTGCAAGCGGGTAACAGCCACGCAACTGCTAGCTGAAAGGCTGGAGGCTTGAATATGTCCAGGGCGGCTAGAAAGGAAGGCTTGTGAAAAGTCAGCCAATGAAAACCCTGTGGATTTTTCAGCTCCACATGACACTGCCATGAGTCACAATGGACTCCAGTGTAACTGTTTTTGGTTTGTCTTGTTTTGCTTTGGTTTTAACTCAATAAAATCCTGTTCTCTCTTCATCTCTCTCCCATATCTCCTTTTGTTGTCTCTCTTCCCTGTTTTTCTTGCCTTATTTTCAGGTCTTTTCCATAGGCGTTTGGCATCTATACTGTTTTGATACACTTCCTCAAATCACCCACATGAGAAGGTATAATGTGCCTGTTTGAAAACGTGACATAATTAAGTATATCCACTCTTGGGTCATATGCCATCAACGTCCCTACTTTCCTGTCACTCCACCCTCCTAGCTAACAAATCATGGCTTTTCTCGGGGCTTCTGTAAAAACACCTCAGGGACTTTGCTCACCTCAGTGCCAACATGTAAAGTAAAATTGGCCTGGGATGTTGATTTGAGGACCAAGCCTACTGTGGAAACCCATTGGCCTAGAGTTGATTCTGACTCATTGTGACCGTATAAGACAGGGTAGAACTTCAGGTTTCCAACAATGTGAATCTGGGAGTAGACAGGCTTATCTTTCGCTCTCACATCTTACAATAAATAAGGCTAAGAACCCTCTGCCCCTGTTCCAATTTGCCTACAAATTCAGCTTAAAGACACACTTAGAAACATCTTGTTGATAACGTTTGGGGAACTGCAAAATCTCCGTATTCATTTTCCACAGAAGAATTTTACGCGGTCACAAGTAACCATGTCCCATTTTAGCTTCACCTTCCACAGTTTTACTTTGTATCCACCGTGTTCACGTCATATCTGATCAACTTAAAAACCATTTGGTAGCTGACCTTCACTTTTCATAACTGAAAACCTCCTCCCCTGCTACCCAGAATTTCTCCATGAGTCCGAGGAGACTCCACAGCAATAGTTCGGTCTGGTCTAAATTACTCTGAGCGGTTCTCTCCTTCTTCTCCCAACTGCAGCCCCACCCCTTTCTCTGCCTGCTGTGCTGGATCTTGGCTGCTGCCAGAATCATCATTTGCAAAACTGAGTTTTATGTTTCCTGTAGTATTTTCATTCCCTGGAAGATGAAGTTCATATTCTTTATCAAATATTAATGCTCCAATCATTTAGGATGGTGGTGTTAAGATTTCTCATTATGAAGTGAAATTTTTAGCATTTGAGTCTAGTCTCTTAGGAAATCTCATCTTCTGATTTAGTCTAAGCTTGGGAGAAAAAGCAGATTACAAAGCTCTTCCAGAACCTACTGCTATCAAGTCAGCGTGGATCCATAGTGACCTCACAGGACGGAAAAGTGCTCTATACTTTTAAAGATTGTAAAACTTTTTTGAGCAGGGCAGCTGGTGGGTTTGAACCTTTCCATTACTGAGCATGATGCCTTTTTGTTTTAGGCTTTAGAATGTGTGTAACAACATGAGGAGGATAGAAAGTAAGTAATTCAGAGTGTGAACACCCCAATTAGGTCGTAGCCTCGCCCTCCTTGCAAAGCACTGCCTTCATGGCAGGGCACGGGCTTTCCCCCACAGGGCCACGAACCTAGGCCACAGGAGACCAGGTCTCATCCTATTATGGTGAGCTATCAAGGTCAAGTATGGTGAGTGACAAACCCAAGAAAAAGGGACAAAGATTGAGAATTCATATAAGAGAGAGATCCCTATGGGCAATGTGTTTAGGTAAGATATACAAAAGGTTAGAGGAGAGCAGAGAAAGAGCCCTGCTGGATTATGACCGGGGGGATGTGAGATATGAGGTGTGGGGAATATCTGGAAAGGAAGAATGGGAAGCCATTCAGGGAATGACATTTCAGTTCCCCAGCCAGTAGTAACTGGGTCACAAAAGCCTCAAACTCACTACCATGGAGCCGATTCTGCCTCATAGTGATCATATAGAACTGGCACAGTTCCTCTCTATGGCAGCAGTTTCAACCTGTGGGTTGCAATCCCTTTGGGGGTTGAGCAACCCTTTCACAGGGGTCGCCCAATTCATAACAGTAGCAAAATTACAAATATGAAGGAGCAATGAAAATAATTTTATGATGGGGAGGTCACCACAACACGAGGAACTGTATTAAAGGGTTGAGGCATTAGGAAGGTTGAGATCCACTGCTCTGTGGGTTTCTGTCATTTAGTGGAGAAGAAAGCCTCATCTTTCTCCCTCAGAGTGTTTGGTGGATTTGAACTGCTGACCTTGAGGCTAGCAGACCAATATCTAACTGTCATGCCACTAGGGCTCCTACTAACTGGGTAAAATGGAAAAAGGGATGGAGTTCCCTTCATATTACCACCCAGATCATAATCCACAGTAGGAAGCCAACAGATGATCAACCTGAAGAAAGTTGAGGAGGCGGAGCTAAACCGGACACTCATAATAATGAGCCGTGGTGCCACGGATGTGCAAAAGTTTAAGCACTTGATGACTAATCAGAAGGTTGGCAGTGAGTTCTGTGGTCAAGGTGGCGTGCAGGTAGAATAACCTGCCTGGTGCTCCTGGTGCTAGACCAGAAAATTAAGAGGCATGGGAAGCAGGCCTGAGAGGAAAGCAACGGGACCAAAGGTTCTGGAGGGACTTGGGGGAGGAGGGTGGGTGGAAGGGAGCAGTGAGCAAACAACACCATAGACAGGGGAAACAACTAGGGAATTAAAATCAACAACGAGGAAGACACAGAGATCCTGGGGGTGTTGGAGCAACAGCAATCTAGCCGAGAGCAATTACTACGAGGCAGAAGAAAGGCAAGTGTGATGGTGGGGCAGGAGGAAGGTAAAAGGAAACAGAGGAAAGATCTAGGAAGCAAATCTATGGATAGAGGTATAAACATAGGTGTGCATTCATGTAAATCTAATAATTCATAAAAATAGAGGTATTGGCATAGGTACATATATTTATATGGCAACACATTGAGGAAGTGGACAGACGTTGGGCCTCTGCTCAAGCCCTGACTCAATGCAAGAGCACTTTGTTCTGACAACCTGGCATTCTATGTTGCTCACTATGGTAGTTACATAATCTTTTGTCAATTTGAGACCAGAGAGAAGGGGTGGAGTTTAACCTGTCAGTCAGGTTGCAGCTTGATGACCTCATTTGGAGCCCCTAAGGATATAAATAGCTCGCTGGAGGCGGGACACTCACACACTTCCCTGTGAAACATTCCTGTTGAGAAGACACATGAAGCTAAGCTAGAACCCGGGAGCTGAAGGAACCACGTGGAGACCCACACCAGTGTTGAGATGCTTCCACTGCCACTGGATCCACAAGACTTTCCACCCACTGGTCTGTGATCTTCTTGCAATCGGCATCATTATAGATTGGTATCGGACATATGAGCTAATATCAGACTTATGGACTTGATCTGGACCGAGCTGGGATGTTTTCTCAATATTCAATTGCTCTTGTATATAAAGCTCTTTCTTGTACACGTATGAGTGTCTATGAATTTGTTTCTCTAGCCTGCCCAGACTAACATACTCACCTTCCCAGCATGATCACTGAAGACAAAATGGTTTCAATTAAATGTGGTGAATAAACCTGATAGTGCCTGGCTATCAAAACATACAGTGTCTGGGGTCTTAAAGACTTAAAGTTAAACAAGGGGCATCTAGCAGAGAAGCAACAAGCCCACACAGAAGAAACACACCAGCCTGTGTGATCATGAGGTGTTCGCAGAATCAGGTACCAGGTTTCAAAGACTACAAACAAACAACAAAAAACATATTATTGAGATTGAGAGGGTTAGAGCAGAGACCCAAAACCCATTTGTAGAAGGGATGAGTCAACCAGGGTGAAATATAACACCGGTGAAACACACAATATTCCTCTGGTTCCTTGAGGCTTCCTCACCCCCCACTATCATGACCCCAATCTTGCCTTTCACTGTGTGCTAGGCTGAAGCATGTGCACAGGTACAGATAAGAGCTCAGGACACATGGAATTCACACATCAGATAAACCCTTCAGGAACAGAAATGGGAGTATACCAGGAAGGTAGGGGGAAGGTGGCAAGAGGAGGGGGGAAGGGAAACAGTGGTCACTGTAAGATATGAAAATATTAATTATAATTTATCAAGGGGTCACAAGGATGGGGTGGGGGTTAAAAAGAGGAGCTGATACCAAGGCCTCAAATAGAACATAAATGTTTAGCAAATAATGATGGCAACATATGTACAAATATGCTTGATATAATTGATGTATGGATTGTTGAAAGAGCCCCCAGTAAAATGATCTTAATAAATGAACAAATAAAAGGCTGGCATTTAGAACTCACCCAGGAGAACCTCAAAATAAAGACTTGATTATCTATTTCTGAAAGACCATGGCCTATGGAAACCCCATGGAGGTCACAGCTCCGTTCTGAAATGCATGGGTCTCTATGGACAATAAGCAAGCCATTTGGGCTATCCAGAAGCTTTGGGGAATGTGGGACTTCATGGAAATGAAAAACAGCATCAAACAAGAGAAGGAGAGCAAAACAGGTAGAAGAATAAGCAGGAAGGTGAAGCTGCGGGAACAACGGTGTGGCCTGGGCAGATGCCAGGTGGAAAGCATCCTTCTAAAGAGGCTTCCTTAATTACTAGTGCTGAGCCATGGGTGGTGAGGTAGTTTATTGTGCCAACCTGGGCGACAAACACATGTGGGGTTAATTAAAGGGCGGATGGATAAATGGCTCAGTGAGCCTCACCTTTCTAGTTCTCAGGTTTTTTGCTTTGTGATGGTCGGACCAGTATGCAGCTGCCTTAGCGAGTTCTCTGCTTCAGTTGGCAAGGCTCATTTCCTGCAAGACATCCCTGAGGAGAAGCCACAAGGACTTACCCTGTTGTAGCCCTGGGTGCTGGAGCAGCCATGTGGAGACCCCTGCCAGCGCTGAGATGCTTACACACGTTCACTGATTCGGCTTTCCTCCTGCAGTCGGCATCATTGTGTGTGTATTGTGAGATGGAAGAGGACTTGGTGGATTGGTGTCGGCCATGTGGGTTAATGGGTTAATGTTGGACTTGTGGGCTTGAGAAGCACTGGGTTGTGATGTTTTCTTGATGTGCACTTACCCTTTATATAAAACTCTCTCTTATACATGAGTTCGGTGGATATGTTTCTCTAAAGTACCCAGACTAATACTGGTGGATTGGAAGAAGATGAACATGTTCCGAAGTGATACAAAGGAGTAAGACATTAAGGAAAGAATTTCTTTTAGATAAATGATTAACCTATTTAATTAAAAGGTGATTCTGTATCCAAACCTTTGTAACTTTGTATCAAAAGTGCTTTGATTTGATAGAAAGGTAGGGCTGTGACTACTTCAGCTTAGGCAGTCAACTCAGTTTCTACCTTCTTCATGGCGTGTCCTAAAATTCTTCTTCGTGCACTCTTAATTGCCCTCCTTTATTGCAGAGTGCTCCTTTTCCTGTGGTCACGAATGCTTTCTCTCTGAGTGCTAGCATGGAGCACCACAATCATTTCCAACCAGAAGGAACAAAGGTTCCCTTCCAAAGGTCAGGACTCCGTGCTGATCAAAGTGCAATTTGGAACAGCTTAGGGCCAGGGGAAAAGTAGTGGGTGGTACTTTGCACCCCCTTCATGAGTAACTAACTTAGCAGCCAACATTCTGGGAGTCTCGCTGGCTGGCAGCCTCGTGAAGGATTGCCTTAGCTGCTGAGACCCACCTTGCCCAAGCTCATGCCCCTTCCCAGGGCCCTCAGGACTGTTTGTTGCAGGGATACAATGACTCAGGAATTTTGCCTCTGCAGGGAACTACTTGGAAGAACTATTCCAGCTCTCCAGAGCTGGCCAGGGGACTGGCCAAGGCTGTCACCAGTCCTAGACTGCGGCAAGGGCTTCTCTCCCCGTTCAATATGTATTTCCTCCCATCTGTAAGTATTGATCCCAAGGGTGGAGCCAACATGGGGCCACATCTGACCTCCAGCTCCCATGCCTCGACCTTCCATCACTTTGAACTCTATCATGACTCCAGCCGTGTCCTAATAAAACCAACACTCCTGTAACACTCTCGACTTGTCATCTGTGTTCTAGAAGACATTGCAACGGTCACACAGACCTCACAGTCAATGCTCAGGATGATGGGATTTACTAGAGAAGTGAACAGGTCACAAATGCTCAGGATACATTTATTCAATTAGGACAGTTTCTTCTTTGACATGCCTGCAGGCAAGCTTCTGTCCAGCCCTCAGCCTCCTGGTCAGACCTGCCAATAAATACCCAAAGGCCCTGCTATTCGACTGCAAGCCTCAACCCCAAAAGCACTCGGCTCCAGCTCCTTGGATTAGCAAACTCAGCTCTCCCACTTTAGTGCCCAGAGGCAACACACTCCACAAGCTAGCCTCCTGTCCCAAGCCACTGCGTTTTACTTGTCCCTCGGGTTGGCAAGTCCACTGCTCTGTCTCATGCCGTACTTCCTGGTTCTGCTGTTGCTGCGCCTCTGCCCCTTCTCTGCTGTCCACACTGTCTCCTGGCTCAAGGAGGTTCCCTGTGCAGGGATTTCGAGGTCCAAAGACATGCTCCACGCCTGGCACTCTTCTCTTGCAGGTAGTGAGATTCCCTACTTCCTAGCTTATTTCTTGCCCAGCAGGATGAAGATCCCTGTCAACCCTGTTAACAATTACAACTGAATCATCTAGTCCAATCAGTATCTTCTCATGCAGACCCATCAAGAAAACACAGATCATTTGGTTGGAGTCACAAAGACAGTGGCTCAAAGAATCATATTAAATAATTCACTACATCGCACCAAAGCACTTCTTAAGAACCTGCCTGGTAAACTCCATCTGTGGCAGGAAACGTACTGCTTCATACCACCAAACCAGTAGTGGAGCCACAGCCCGGCCAACTCCAGGTCCCCGGGACCAGGGGTGGATCAGGGACTTGACCAGAGACAGTCTCACAACCTTTCCAGTAGTTTAAAAGCAGTTAATTTGAATGTTTCCCATCAAAAGCACACAGTGGCTTAGGTATTAGGCTGCTAACCACACAAGGTCAGCAGTTCAAACCCACTAGTTGCTCCTCAGGAGAACGATGAGGCTGTCTGTTTGCATAAAGACATAAATCCTATCTCTATAGCATTACCTTTGGTGGGAATTGACTCCATGGCATGGGGTTAAAATTAGCTCCAGTAGGACCACCCTGAAGATAACAGCTCAGAGGAGAGGGGTTGGTCTGACTTGCCCACATGGGAGCAAATCGAGAGGGGAGCATAACAGACCACTGATGGAAGTGAAGCCACAAAGTCCCCGAAGAATCCCGATCATAGTCTTCTGACTGAGAGGGCACCACTTGGCACCCATCTGAACTGGTTGAAGATTACTGACTAGGGGGCCACACTAAAAGTCTAAAGGTGTAGCTGGGGGTGGGGAGGGGGGCACTAGACTGCTCCACCCTGACTGCTGGAATAGCAATGGGGACTTTTGTTCTAATAACGGTCTGTTCTAATAATCTGATATTGTATGATACTCACCTTCCTGGCATGATCACTGAAGACAAATGGGTGCATAAGCAAATGTGGTGAAGAAAGCTGATGGTGCCCAGCTATTGGAAGATATAGCATCTGGGATCTTAAAGGCTTGTAGTTAAACAAACAACCATCTAGCAAGGAAGCAAGAAAGCCCACATGGATCACACTAACCTGTGTGATCATGAGGTGTCGACGGGAAGAGGTATCAGAAGTTCAAAGACAAGCAACCAAATTGATGTGGAGGGGTGTGGATGTAGTGGCGACACAAAACTCACCTGTAAGATAATTGGACAGTCCCTCTCAGAAGGGTCACCCGTGATAAATCCTTGGTAAATCAACAAGGCACTGATGGACCACATAACTATCCTCTAGTTCTTTAATATTTCCTACCCTTACTATTATGGTTTTTATTTGTTTTACCTCATTAATCATGTTAGAATTGCATATGTTCATTTGTATATTTATGATTATTTGGTACATGAAAGTCAAGGTGGATATCCCTTCAGAAACAGTAACAGGAGTAATGGTTCCCTGAGGGTCTGGGAATGGGGCACTGATAGCAGTGATGACTGTATAACCCCACTAGATGGGATTGAAAAACAGAATGTATAAGATATGGCAAATATATATATATGTACATATATATATATATGCACATATACATATATATTAGGGAAAAAAGGATTCCTGGGGGGTATAGTGGGAGAGGGATGGGAGGCGATAGAGGGGAGCTGATATCAAGGAGTTTAAGAAGAAAGAAAATGTTGTGAAACTGATTGTGGCAGCAATTGTACAATACTGTGTGATGTAATTGAACTATGGAATGTTATGATATCTGTAAGCGTTCCCAGTAAAATGATTTTTAAAAATTACCTTTGGTGGTGCTGTTGGGTAAATGTTGGATCGCTAACCACAAGGTTGGTGGTTCAAGCTCACCAGCAGCTCTGAGTATGAAAGCTGAGTCTGGCTGTCAAGATTTTATTTTGGAGACCTTCTATAATGTTGCTATGAGCCAGTGAGTTTTTCTCTCTCTATTTTTTAATCAGTATAATGTGCCCTAAGGGTTAATAAGAAAAATGTAGCATTGAAAGAATCAAAGCAAACTAAACAACAATAACCCAAACTAACAAACTAAAGAAAGATGCCCTTAGTTCTCGTCACCCTCTCACTCCACAAATGCCACTCTGCTGATAGAGTGCAGACCAGTCCCTGAGTTACGACTTCCACTTGCCCTTGCATGTTATATAAAGTTGTCATCACTTTGAAACGATTGAACCAACAAATTACTCATCACAATCATCTTCATTTGTCGCATATACAGCTTTTAGATTGTTGAAAAGACATTTAACATTTTTTGCACTAAAATTATATTCACTATCATGGAGCAGGTTCTGACCCATAGTGACCCTACAGGACAGAGTGAAAATGCTCTCTAGGGCTTCTGAGACTAAATCTTTTTGTTGATGTTCATGTACTTTTTTTTTTTCTCATTGTGGCAAAAATATACACACTAAAACATTCTCCAGTTCTGAGACTTCTACATGTATTATGTAGTGCCGTTGATTAGCGCTCATCATGTTGTACAACTATTACTGATATCCTTTTCCACGTTATTCCACTACCATTAACATAAACTCAATGCCCCTTAAGCAACAACGTTTTCTCCTCCACCCATGGTAACCATTGGTCGAGTTTGTCTTGTTTTCTTTTTAAAAATAGTTTTCTTGATATAATATTCACATGCCATACATTTCCATGGTTAAATCTCTTTTTAAATGAGTTGTGCATTCATCATCACAGTCTGTTCTAGTGCACTCTCCCCCCTCCTGTTTGCTCCCCAAATTCCCTCACCGGCCCCAACTCCATCCCCTTTCCACATCCCCAGTAAACCACTACATCAGGTATTGTTTTTATGCATCCACTCCTTCTGTGTGTCACAAACTAGGAAACCCACAACAACAAAACAAAATAGTAATAATATTACAAAGATAAAAATACAAATAAAGTGTAATAAAGAAAAGACCACTGTCTCCCCTCATAGAGGGGTTTAGGAGAGGAGATGGGTTAATTAGGGTGTGAGGTAGTACCGATGAAGAACACAGCTTTCCCCCAGATCCTGGATGCTTCCTCCCCCCAACTACCATGATCCGAATTCTACCTTGCAGGGCTGGATAGGGCAGAGGCTGTACACTGGTACATATGAGGGCTGGAGCCACAGGGAATCCAGGGTGGATGATACCTTCAGGACCAAGGGTGTGAGGAGCGATGCTGGGAGAGTGGAGGGTGAGTGGGTTTGAAAGGGGGAACTGATTACAAGGATCCACATGTGACCTCTTCCCTGGGAGAGGGACAGCAGAGAAGGGGGGAAGGGAGACTCCGGATAGGGCAAGATATGACAAAATAACGATGTATAAATTACCAAGGGCACATGAGGGAGGGGGGAGAAGGGAGGGAGGGAAAAAAAAGAGGACCTGATGCAAGGGGCTTAAGTGGAGAGCAAATGCTTTGAGAATGATTGGGGCAGGGAATGTACGGATGTGCTTTATACAATTGATGTATGTATATGTATGAACTGTGATAAGAGTTGTATGAGCCCCAGTAAATTGTTTAAAAAAAAAGACCACTGTCAATATTTAAAATGCCAGGGAAGAAATTTCTTTCCTGAAACAGGTGAGAACTACTTAAGCCTAGAGCAAATTCAGGTAGGGTCAAGAGGGAGGTCAACTGACCAAGGGTCATATTGAAAGGTAGCTAGATAGGACAACGGGGGTGGGGGGTTGTCTCCACCAAATGCCTACGCTAAGGAAAATCAGCTGTCCATGCCACAATAGAAGGGTTGGAAAGAAATCAGGCACACTAATTAGACACCTATGGGAAAACCCAACCTGGACCCACACACGTGACATGACATCAACTGAGTGAGCTTAAATTCAGCCAGTTCGATCAGCCAATACCCTCAAACAGCCCCTCCACCCCCACCCCAGCCAGTTGGGATAGGAAGGGATAAAAGCAGGTGGAGGGCAGGCTGCCTTCTCTTGTTCGGGTGGTCTCTTTGAAGGTGGGGATGCTTGACCTACCTCTCTCTCTCTCTCTCTCTCTCTCTCTCTCTCTCTCTCTCTCTCTCTCTCTCTCTCTCTCTCTCTCTCTCTCTCTCTCCTATTCCACTTGACATCAAGCATATGCCTCTCCCCAGTCTATCTACTGTCTGTGCTCTGTACCATAGCCCATCATGCCAAGACACATGAAAGAGAGTAACATGAAAGTTGAGGATGAATCCCATTGGGTGTGCCATGGCTATTGATCAGTACCGATTCATTCCACAAATTGTTTAGCACCCAAGATAAACAAATCATGACTAGACACTGTTCTAGTTCCTGAAGAAGCATTGTTTTGCTTTGTTTTTAATTGTCTAGTAGGGGAGGCAAGCCCGTAAGGAATCTGAATGGGATAAGAACAACAGATGTTCGATACAGAAGCCGTATGAAAAAGTCAGAGATGGAATGATTGCCTCCACCAGCATGGGCAGAAAAGCCTTTCAGGGTAGCGTAGTGTTTCTCTAGTCACATGTTTTGTCTGAGGAGTGGCTGAGGTGACTGCAGCTGTGTGCAGGGACCCGAAGTTCCTGTTTCCTTTCCAGTGGGAGCCCCACAAGAAACACGGTGCGTCTCACAACTGCAGTGCACCTTTGTCTGCATCACACCTCTGAATGTGAGGTTTTTGATGGAGCCATTGACAGTGTATTAGTTACTTTGAATTACAGGCCTAGATAAAAGGCTAGTATAAAAGGCCTGTATGTTCCCTGCCTTATCACCATGGGGCCCGCAGAGCCCGCCTGGAGGTAACAAGTTGCCGGACAGAACACAGCTCTCATTGTTGTGTGGATAAAGTTAGAAAGTAAGTTTTTCCCCCTTTCCTTTGGGAGTGAATTGCTGGCATGTCAAGGCAAGAGGGAATTTGGCACATGTCCATTCTGCAGGACCATCTCACCTTACGTCGAGGCTTGGGTAGGCACTAGAGTTGACGCTGAGGTCTGGGGACTGGGAGTGGGGTGGGGCTGCTGCTCAGGGCATTGGGGTTTATCTGTGTTCATGCCTGCATACTTTGTTAAACGTTTTCCTGGGAATCTCTTCACGATAGAGAGTCAGGCAAAAACTTAACCGATGTGGCGTCCCACATTCATTGCATGCTTTCTCTGGAGGTGTTCAGTTTGCCACAATCTACTTGCCATTTGTTAAAGTCCAGTGTGGGGGAGTCAGTGGGGGAAGCCCCTGGACATGCCCTAGTGAGAAGCTGGTGAAATCAGACAGATTCTTTTTCACTCCCCCAATCCCTTCCTACCTCTGTCTTCCTGCAGTTTCCTTTCTTGTTCTCACGTCCACTTCTCTGAGACCCCATCTGGATCTTTCCTTCAGTAAACATCAGACTATCACCAATGTTCCCAAGGCCCTCTGGCATAAATCCAAACCTTCTTTTGTGGTTCTATTTTGGGTCAGATCCAGCTAGATATTTAACATATGGTAGTTCATTTAATCCTTATAATTACCATTGAAAGTAGGGTTTGCCTCTCTATTGTAGTGATGAGAAAACAGGCTCAGAGAGGTTTGGATGAATCTAAGGTAAATAGCTGCTTGCTTACAGGTGGAATAGGATTCAAACTTAAGATTATTTCTTAAACTCACAGAGTTATCATTTTTTTAACTCTAAATTCAATATTCAGTCAACTCGTCTTTTCTAATAAGCCAGCTACTGTATACTTTATCCCTTTATATGATAGTGTGCCAACAGAATAAAAAGTAAGAGACATCCCCCCTCCCCCCAACTATCATGATCCCAGCTCTACCTTGCAAACCTGGTTAGGCCAGAGGATACACAGTGGTACAGTTGGGATCTGGAAACACAGGGAATCTAGGACAGATGAGCCCCTCAGGACCAACGGTGAGAGTAGTGACACCAGGAGAGAAAGAGGGGTTAGAAAGGGGGAACTGATCTCGGGGATCTATATATAACCTCCTCTCTGGGGGATGGGCAACAGGAAAGTGGGTGAAGGGAGACGCCGGGCAGTGTAAAATAAGATAAAATAATAATTTATAAATTATTAAGGGTTCATGAGGCAGTGGGGAGTGGGGAGAGAGCAGGAGGGAAAAGGGAAAATGAGCTGATTCCAGGAACCCAAGCGGAAGGTGAATTTTGAGAATGATGAGGGCAATGAATGTATAAGGGTGCTTTACTCAATTGATGTATGGATGGATTGTGATAAGAGTTGTATGAGCCCCACTAAAATGATTTACAAAAAGAAAAGACAAAGTCAGAGACATTTCTGTTTTGTCGTAGAAGTTGTTGTTGTTGTGAGGTGTCATCACATTGGCACACTGCTTGGTCCTCACAGTCATTGTTGTGTTTGAGCCTGTTGTTGGCGGCCACTGTGCCCACACATCCCCCTTGTTTTCATCGACTCTCTGCTTCACCACACATGAGGTCCTTTTCCAGGAAATGGTCTCTCCTGACATGTCTAAAGTATGTGAGATAAAGTAGTCTCCTCCTCACTTCCAAGGAGCATTTTGGTTGTACTTCTTTCAAGAGATTTGTTTGTTCTTCTGGAAGTCCATTGTACTCTTAATATTCCATGCCAACACCATAATTCAAATGCATCAATTTCCTATCAACAAACAAAAAGGAAAAAGCACACAGTTTGCAGAAGACTCTGGGTAACAGTGAAAGCCCAACATCCTTCTGCAGAGTATCTACGGGAATTGAGTGTCTGCTCTCATCCTTCTGCAGAGTATCTACGGGGATTGAGTGTCTGCTCTCATCCTTTTGCAGAGTATCTACGGGGATTCAGTCTTTGCCCTCATCCTTCTGCAGAGTACCTACGGGGATTGAGTGTCCGCTCTCATCCTCCTGCAGAGTGTCTACGGGGATTGAGTGTCCGCTCTCATCCTCCTGCAGAGTATCTACGGGGATTGAGTCTCCACTGTGTTCCCTCACACCAGGGATATGAAGAGTCTTGCCCTCAGACAGAGTCCATCAGAAAGTGAATTTATGCAGACGTAGTTAGGTTAATTTTTAGCGTCTTATTTGTTTTCCCTTTTGACCCATGTTTGGTTTGCTCTAGTTTTTATTTTGTTGTGCCTTCTTTTAGGTTGAGGTTTTTCTGTTTTACTTTGTTGTTGTTGTTGGGGTGGGTGTTATTATTATATTTTTATGAAGTCCAGGTGAGGTAAATGTATAGAGACAGTAACTTGAATAATCATTGAGGGAGAATGGGTGCTTATAACAAGGAGTCTAAAAGTGAAGACATGAACTGGGCTCTGTGGCCCAATAGATAGCTCGTTGAACTCCTAGCTCTTCTGAACGAGTGATTGAAAAATGAAGAAATGTTCTAAAATTGATTGTGAGGATGACTGCACAACTTTTTAAACCGCTGAATTGTATGGTACATTAGCTATATGTCAATAGCTGTTCAAAGAAGAATGAAAATATCATAGACTGCCAAAAGAACCAATAGATCTATCTTGGAAGAAGTACAACCAAGTGCCCTTTAGACTCAAGGGTGGGAAGACTTGCCTGCTGTACTTGGGAGCGAAGGACAGCGCGCTTGGGACAGCAGAGAAGCAGTGAAAAGGAAGAGCCTTCACGGAGGTGGTTTGACACAGTGGCTGCCACATGGTCCCTTAAATCACAATTGTGGGGTGACCTAAGACCGGGCAGTGTCTCATTCTGTTTGTAGACAGCACTGCTATGAGTCAGAGCTTAGCAAACAGCCCCGGAGTCGTATTCCATATCCGCGCTGGACTTTTCTCGAGTTTCCAACTACATGGGCCATTTATTTTATCAAGCTCCTATTGGCTCTCAAAGCATAAAATATCTGTTGGGCAGGTGCCAGGAGATAACTTCACACTGTAATTTTGTTCTCATAATAAGTCAGGTCCACCGTCCTACCTTTATGACTATCCTTGTTATTAGAAGGCCAAGAAGGAGTAGTGGGTTTGTAACTCCCACCACTTGACAAACCTTGTAGGATCTGAGTGGCCGGGGGTCTGCAGGGAGCATAGTGCTCTTCTGCCAACTCCGAAGGAACTCAGGGAACAGTGAGGTAAAATGTACCAGCTAGCCAAATGCTACCACAAGCTAATGAATACCAAATTTAGCACCTGGTGCTTTCATTTCCCTACCCCCCCCCTACCACCCCCAGTCCCCACCTCCATCCCTTTCGTTCCCATGAGATTGTTGATGGAACAATCTACACCCCATATCAGATCAAGGAGAGGGGGAAAGAATTTGGTCCTGGAGAAAAACATCCAACAAAAATAAGATTCTTTTTATTTTTAGGAAGATGTTTTAAATGGGTGCACAGAGACGTAGTATTATATCTAAGTTTAGATTTCAAGGCAACTGGAGATGCTTACAAATAAAATATTGGTGGGACAGTTGTGCCATTTATGGTTTGTCATTCACTCACAAACTTGCTGTTGGTGGTGGGTGCCGGGGGGCTGATTCTGACTCGCGGAGACCCCGTGTGGGGAGCGGAGCAGAACTGCCCTGCAGGGTTTTCAGGGCGGTGGCCTTTGGGAAGCAGATGACCTGGCCTGGCCTGTCTCGTAAGGTACCACGAGGGCCAACCTTTTGTTCCCAGCAGAGTTCTTCACCATGTACAACACGCAGGGCCTCCATCATAAAAGTAGCAATGTGCATTTCCTAGGACTTGGCAAAGGTCTCTTTAGGAGGGGGTTTCAGTAAAGGTTTCTTGGTTAAATGAATGATTAATAAAGCCATGTATGCAAAAGGCCCAAACCAGAAAGAAAACATGGAAATTACTTGTGTAATGAGAATGTGATCACACAGAGTCTTTTGCAATTGCCTTTAGTATCATAATAACGAACCACTTGTGTGAAACCCACTCCATGGAATCCTGAGCAGCAGTGGGAAGGAATAAGCTATTATGTACTGGCATGGAAAGATGTCCAAAATATGGCTAGGAGAAAAAGGTCAGTAAATTCCAAGAGCAAAGTATTATGGTAGAGTTTAAGTTTTTTCTAACTCCTCCTCCAAAAAGTGTTTTTATTGGATTGCATGTCTGTAGAAAAAAGACCGTGGAAGTTGCACACCAACCTATGAACTCTGCTTGTGGCTGGGAGGATGACAGGGAACTTTCACTTTCTGTGTTTACATTTCTATATCGTTTAAATTACTTACATATGTATATTTTGAGTGTAATAAATATTCGTGGTTCATGTTGATTTTAAATTTTTAAAAATTTTCATGCACTTGATCATGTATTAATTTTGTGGTTAGGAGTAAAAAAAGTTTACTCATCCTTTTTAACTGCATCATTAAAAAAACCTCATCCTTGGGACTTGTGAAGACAAAATTTAAAACCCAAACTTAAAGTAGTTTTTCAAGATCACCTAGCTCTCATAATGGAAATAGCAGCTGTTTCATCAAAATAGCTTTTTCCTCCCCGCTAAGGGAAATGTGAAATCTCCCCAGCAGACTATTTTCATCTGCATAAGTAATAATTTTCTTCTCTGAATCTGCCTTCTCTCTCATTCGCTTGCCTGTGCCCTCTGTCTCTCTGACTCGCTTGCCTTTATTTCTCATTAATTTATTTGAGGGGCAGAAACGCTATAGATATTGTCTAGCAGTGTTTGGTGATCTGAAAAATAGGGACTAAATCCAGACCCCTGGTGGCCTCCTGGTTAGCAGTTTGGCTAACAGTTGGAAATCAATCACCAGCCGCCCTGCTGGAGAGACGCTTTCTACTCCCATGAAGATATGAAGACAAGAAGGAAGAAAAGGTTTGGAAACTGATTGTGGTAGCAGTTGTACAATACTGCTAGATGTGATTGAACTATGGATAGTTATGATATTCATAAGAGCTCCCAAGAAAATGCTTAAAAATTAAAAATAAAGAGTTAGAGACTTAGACACCCGCAGGGATGGTTTTACCCTGCCCTAGAGGGTCACTGTGAATCGGACTCTGCTTGATGGCAGTGAGTTTGTTTTCTAGTATCGTCAGGGGAGAAAACGAAGCGCGATCAGGACTTTGTTCTTAGTGTTTGTTAAGGTTTATCAAGTGAGAAGCTCTCATATCTTTTTTTTTAAAAAAGGAAGAGTATGTATACGTATGGATTGTGATAAGAGTTGTATGAGTCCCTAATAAAATGCAAAAAAAGAAAAGAGGAGAAAAAAAAAAGAAAATGATTAGGGCAAAGAATGTACAGATGTGCTTTATACAATTGATGTATGTATATGTATGGACTGTGATAAGAGTTGTATGAGCCCCTAATAAATTGTTTTAAAAAAATAAAAAATAAATAAAATAAAAAAGGAAGAGTTACATGCAACTCTTTGCTCTAGGTCTCCCACCATTTTGAGGCCTGAGAGTAGAGGTCAGTGGATTCTAAAGATGTTCTTCATACCTGTTGTGTGTATTTTAGAATCTTTATTATGTAGCTTTTTTTCATGAGACTTACTATTCCCTCTTTGGAAATAGAAATTTTACCCCCCACCCCCACCCCCCAAGGGACCACCTTCGCAAATATCTTACCTGAATCATACTGTCTTATTTTTATCAAATGTATTTTTGAGGCTTGCTATAGAACTAAGGATTTCATTTTTAACACTCTTGAAAATATTTACTTGCCAATTCGCCTAGGAGGACAATCTGTATTGTACAGATTCTAATTTGTCCTGTGGAGCATTTTGTAGAGATGGTCATTTTGTTATTAGCTGAAAGTATCTTGTAAATAATAGCTGGTTCAGGATGTCTGTGGGTTATTTTAAAGGAGTCTCTAAAAGCCTGAGGAATGATTTACTACAAAGTAAGCCACTTTAACTGAGTTCAGAGAAAGGGGCAACTACTCTTTATCTTTAAAATTGGGGAGAAAGTTTTATTTAGGCCTCGGGCTCACTTTTAGACAACAGCATAAGGGAAAGGCCACAAATGAATTGGCCAAGGCTGTGGAAATGAGTCATCAAGCTGTGGAAGACTGAGGAATTAATGTCAAAATCAGTTCTTCTCTCTCCCTGACCCCTCCCTCGTTGTCACTTGGAAAAACATGGTAAAGACAAATTAACCCAAGCAATGAGATGCTAGCCAGAATAGATGTATACTTACATGATCTCAGGGTCCTTGGCAATCTTCTTAGTGAGTCCTTAGACATGAGAAAATGAAACAAACTTGCAAAACAAAGCAGGGGGAAATGTGGCCCAAACAGCTTAATTTCTGTTGCCATTAGCAACCCACTTTCTGTCCAGATTGACATCTGAACAGTAAAAGTGTTTAGTTATTTTTTGTAGATGGGGCCATCTGGGCTACAAAAGGGGAAGAAAGAGTAAGAATCGTGAAGAGGGAGATTCAACCCAGAAGTCTAGCAATGATATCACGCCAACAAGAAAAGGTCAGTACTTTTCTCAGATTTTCTTTGCCTGGATTATATTCAAGCAACTGAATGAGGCAACTAAAAATTCCAGCCTAGGCAGAGTTCTCACTGATATTTAAAAGAGAAAGCAAGAGAACATTTAGACTACTTAAAAGAAATAACAATTACAGTCTGACCCCTTAATGTGAAAACGTCTACATGACCATGTGAACATTTGGAGAGAGTTACACTTTGTTTACTGAGAGCATGGGGAGCCAGCTGTGTTTTGGGACACTTGGCTATACGAATTTAGCCAAGTTACTGAAGCTCATTGAGCTTTGATCGGATTAGTTGGCTTGTTAGAGTTAAAATCTAAGATTGAAGAATTGGGAGAGGGACCATGGTGATAATTAAGCTGCATGTTGTGATCGGGAAAACCAACACTATCCAGCAAGCCATGGAAATACATTAAAACAATGTTTTTAATTAAAAAAAGAATTAAATCATTTTATTGGGGACTCATACAACTCTTATCACACTCCACACATGCATCCATTGTGTCAAGCACTTCTGTACATTTTTTTCCCCTCATCATTCTCAAAACATTTCCTTTCTACTTGATCCCGTGGTATCAGCTCCTCATTTTTATCCCTCCCTCCCTGCTCCTTCATCCCCCATGAACCCTTGATAATTTATAAATCATTATTTTGTCATATCTTACACTGTCCGACGTCTCCCTTCACCCACTTCCCCACTGTCTGTCCCGCAGGGAGGAGGTTATAGTAGATCTTTGTAATCTGTTCCCCCTTTCTCCCTCACCTTCCCTCCACCCTTTAACAGACTACTAACAAAAATAGTATCCTAGTTACAACTCTTCATTAAGTGCCTACTGTGTGTCAGGCGCTACCCTCTTACAGCGGTACTACAAGGTAGCTATTATAACCTTTTTACAAATGAAGAAATTGGGGCGCAGAGAGGTAAGCAGCGTGGCCCCAAGTCTCCTGGAGGTTGAAGACAGGGCTGTGATTCAACAGAACTCTGTGGAATCAGAGGCTGTTCTCTTTCCATTCCACCATTTCTTGATGCAGAAAAGTTTCAGGCGATAGGAAGGGGCTGTTTTCCATACTTCCTCTCATCTGGGTGGAGCCATATGATTAGCTTTGCTAATGGAATGGCCAAATGTAGGACACGTACGAATCTGGCCATCAAGAGTCACCTGAGTTGTCATGCTCTTCTGTGCTGGGTTGTGTGAGCAGAAACAAAAGACTCCACAGTGGCGTTACCCCACAGTTGGAGCAAGCGGGTCCCTGAGTTGACTGCTTAGTAGAGTGCTCTCCAGGAAACCTAAGAATGAAGAAACAACTGATTTTGATAAAAGAGAAATAGAACTCTTTATTCTACGAAGCTCCTGAGATTTTGAGTTGGGTTATTTAACAACTATTGAAAGGGTGAGCTCAGTTCATTTCCATCCCCCCCCCCACGTGTTCCACTAATACAAAGAGTCTTCAAAAACCCCATTATCTTTTCATTCCATTTTCCACAAACTTTTCAAAGCCCCCTTGTATTGATCAAGTTTGCTTTGACATTTAAACAAGTGGCCATGTAAACTAGCATCTTATTTAGGGTTGCCAGATTTAATAAATAAATATACAAGATGCCTCATTAAAAAATTTTTTTTTGGTAAACAAGCGTCCATCTAGCTCAGAAGCAACAAAGCTCACATGGAAGAAGCACACCAGCCTGTGTCATCACAAGGTGCCAAAGGGATCAGTTATTAGACATGAAAGAGCAAAAAATCATATCATTGTGTGCTCACCTTCATGATACGATCGCTGAAGATAAATGGGTGCATAAGCAAATGTAGTGAAGAAAGCTCATGGTGTCTGGTTATCAAAAGATATAGCATCTGGGGTCTTAAAGACTTGAAGGCAGACATCTAGCTCAGAAGCAACAAAGCCCACATGGAAGAAGCACACCAGCCTGTGCGATCACGAGGTGTTGAAGGGATCAAGTATCATCAGAACAAAAAATCTTACTATAGTGAATGAGGGGGGAGTGCAGAGTGGAGACCCAAAGTCCATTTGTAGGCCACTGGACATCCCCTTACAGAAGGGTCTCATGGAGGAGATGAACCAGTCAGGGTGCGATGTAGCAACGATGAAAAATACAACTTTCTTCTAGTTCCTAAATGCTTCCTTCCTCCCCCTCCCCGCCCCGCCCCCCATCATGATCTGAATTCTACCTTGCAGGTCTGGCTAGACCAGAGAATGTACTCTGGTACAAATAGGAACTGGGAACACAGGGAATCAAGGGCAGATGATCCCTTCACGACAAGTGGTGTGAGTGGTAATACTAGGAGGGTAGAGGGAGGGTGGGTTGGAAAGGGGGAACCGATTACAAGGATCTACATGTGACTTCCTCCTTGGGGGACAGACACCAGAAAAGTGGGTGAAGGGAGACATCGGACAGGGAAAGATATGACAAAATAATAATTTATGAATTATCAAGGGTTCATGAAGGCAGGGGGAGCTGTGAGGGAGGGGAAAAGTGAGGACCTGATGCCAGGGGCTTAAGTGGAAAGCAAATGTTTTGAGAATGATGAGAGCAATGAATGTACAAATGTGCTTTTTATAATTGATGTATGTATGAATTGTGATAAGAGTTGTATGAGCCCCCAATAAAACGATTTAAAAAAAGAACAAAAGAATTTTTTATTATGAATTTGGTAAAAGTTACAGGATGTAAAAAAAAATAAAAGTTACAGGATGTATCTATCAGTACATTTGAATTTCAAAGAAACTTTTTTTTTAGTATTAGTATGTATCGTGATAACTGAATCATGTCCCTTAAAAATATGTGTCTACTTAATTGGGCCAGGATTCTCAGTGGTTTGGCAGTTGTGTGTTGATGTAACCACTCCCATGATGTGATCTGATGTGACTAATCCATCGGTTTTAAAGGGATACAACACTTTTACTCAGCTCACAGCATTGATCTGATGCCCTACTCTCCCACCGGGACAGAAGAGCCAGTAGCGGAGTGGGTCCATTGTATCCAGGGGCCGTGCCCTGAGAACCTCCTAGACTCAGTCTCCTAGACCCAGAGAAAACTGATGCCAAGACACAGGGAGCTCTCTAAGGAATGCCAAGCCCACAGATGATGGAAAGAGACAAGGACCTTTCTCCAGAACCAACAGAGAAAGAAATCCTTCCTAGAGGTGACTCTCTGAATTTGGATTTCTACCAAATTCTGAGAGAGAAGTTTTGATTTCTCAAAGCCATCTATTTAGGGTAGTGCTGTTACAGCAGCACTGAATAAGCAAGACAGTATGTAATACTTGGGCCATACTACTAATAAAAATATTGTTTTTCTAAATCTCAAATTTAACTGGGTGTCTTGTATGTTCTTTGGCAACACTAATCTCTCCATGTCCTATCCTTGCTCTGCTCAGGCACCTCTTCTCCACCACCTGCATAAATTAAAACTCCTTCCTCCAAATGCTATTCTTCTCTGAAACATTCCCCTACGGTCCTCTGTAGGTCTTTCATATTATTACACTGTTATTATTACACTGTGCTCTTTCAATAGGTATATGTAACAAGACTCACTCTTCTGATAGATTTTAGATCTTTGAAGCAGGAGATTTTATTTTTCCATTGTTCTCTCCTTTATCATTCATTCATTCAACAAACATCTACAGAGAGTTTACTCAATGCCTACCATAACATGGACGATGGACAACGGCCCTTGTGATTGTACAGTACAGTGAGATAGGCAGGCATGATCCCAGGAATCACAGAAGTGCAGTGTCCTGGAGGAATATTACAAAGTGCGACTAGACTAGAGCATCTATGGGGAAGAGTCTGCTTTTAGATTTGGGATTCAGGAAGGCTTCTCTGAGAGAGTGACATTAAGACTGGTACCAGAAGGGCAAACAAGAGTACGCCACAAGATGAGTCAAGAAAATTTTCCAGGAAGACATTAAAGGTAGAAGACAGTCTGGATTGTCTGAGGAACTGAAAGAAGGGGCGTGTCCTGGAGAGCGGTCTACAGTGAAGGAGCTGAAACAATCCTGACCAGAGGATGGCTGGCCGGCTTGGGACATGCAGGGACTTATAGGCACCAGTAAGTAAGATTGGATTTTACCCTAAGTGATGGATTTCAAGAAAGGGAGAGACGTGAACTAAGCTGTTATAAGCTTTTTTCACACTGCTATTTAAGACTTACACACAGGAACAAACAAAAGTAGAAGTGGCTAGTCTAGTTATGCAGCTTTATGGTAATTCAGGCACTCGGTAGATTCTATTTTCTGAAAATGCTTACCTCATATTCCTATCTCACATGCTATTCTAAGCTATGACCATTACCCAACGAGCGATGGAGTCTATTTCTCCTCCTCTGAACCTGGGGGCATTGTGTAACTGTCCTGACATAGCATGCGAGGAAGTGATGCTGAATGACTTTCAAAGCTAGTTTATGGAAGGTACATGGCTCTCTGTCTCTAACTTTCTCTTCCTGAAGGCTCCCTGTTTGGTGCTCCAGCCTCCGTGTTGTGCAGAAGCGCACAGTAGCCCACATAGAGAGCATGATGAAGGGGAATTGAGGCTCCCAAGCAACATCCCTATCAACTACCAGAGTGCACCCTCCACTGATTTCAACCTTGGAGAACTAGTGTGTGGAGAAGCTATCCCCACTGGGCTTCCTCTGCATTCCTGCACTTTAGAATCTATAAGCACAATGGTTTAGAATGTTTTTTCAAGTTATATTTTCATATTCCCCAGTTTCTTCTGAAAACAATCTTTACTGATTAAATGTGGAAGTGATTCTAAGATTACAGTGATCTCAGAGCACACAGAAATGATCCATATCCTCATAAATTCATTAAACACTAATGAAAATATATGAACATATCACTTTTTAAGAACTTTCATGTAATTGGATGCTCTTAACTTTTTAAAGTATTTCTCACTGTAAGACATTTGGGATAACCCAATATGCATTTAAAAAAGATACAAGGGGGTACTAAAAAAACCAGATAAAAACCCCACTGGGGGGAGCTTTCATAGTATGCATTTTTCCCACTAGACAAGCATCAAGCACTCGCTCTGAGTTAGTGCACCCAGTGGCATCACCTGGGAAGGTTCTCTCTGGTCACAGTGGATTTTTTTGTAAAAGCAGTTTTGCTCAAATCTCATTCTTTTGAGATGGCTGATTTAAGAGAACAACATGTGGCTGTGAACTTTTGTTTCCTGCTCAGGAAAATTCTGCAGAAACTGTTGTGATGTTGAACATAGCTTGCAAGGACAGCGCTATGGGAAAAACTCAAGTGTACAAGCAGTCGCCTTGTTTCAAAAAAAGTAAAATACCATCTCATTACAAACCTCCTTCTGGACGTCTGTCAACTTCCTGACCAGATGAAATGTTGACTCATAGTGCTTTTAGAGGTCGTTCCACCAGGTCAGAGTGTTAATCAAGTTTTCTATTTAGAGGTTCTGAAAAAAATAGCGTAACAGTGTGGGACAAAAAAGGACCAATTTGTGGCAGTGGGAGGACTGGTTTTACCACTCTGAAAATGCACTTGCTCAGGCAGCCATATCAGTATGCCAGTTTTTCTAAAAAAAACAAACAAACAAACCCAGCAAGCGTCTCTTGCCCCATGCACCTTACTCACCTGGCCTCCCTCTGTGCGACTTCTTGTTTCCATGAATGCAGAAAGACATGAAAGGACAGCGATTTGTCTAGAAGAAGAGGTGAAGAAAAAAAAGAGGGGTGCTGTCAGTCATCCAAACAGAAGAGTTTGTAAAATGTTTCCAAGAATGGAATCACAGATTTAACAAACGTCTTAAATTGGAATAGAGATTATTTTGAAGGTGATAAGATTGTTTGTGAAAAACAACTTTGAATATATAGCTTTTGGGGAAAAATTCTGTTCTTTTGGGGGGTACCCCCTTGTATATTTGTCAAAGTGACCATAAGATTAAACAGCAATCCAGGGTCCTTTTGATACAATTACATTTTCAAAAGAAATGTGATTCAAATAGGAGCAACTAAGCTGGCTTCTGTCCAAAATAAACTAGACCAAAAATGGAAGGTGCTAAAGATTATTTCCATAAAATTTTACCTATTATTTTAACATGAAAGTATACACAAAGTGTATGTGTGAATTAAAATACATCTTCTCTAGACTGTGGTCAGCAATGCTTGGGAATTTTATTCAATAAAGAGAGCTGGGATAAAAAGATGAGAGGTAACTTATAGGGACGTAGAGGATGCTAGTCCTACATTAACATAAAGTTTCAATTGGCCCAGTTGCTGGCCTGGACCTTAAAGTGATGTTTTATTTCATTATTTATGCATATTTTCATCATATTTAGGCATTTCCAATTGAAGGCACTCCTTAGATTTGTACCTGCCAAACACCAGAAAATGACCCCGCTACAAAGCACACACACAAAATGTTCTATTTTGTCCTTTTATTAATTTGCTTATGAGGGTAAAGTTCAACCAATTTGAGAAGAATTAATGTACCATATAAACTGAATCACATTACTTTTGTTTAGTCTTCTGCCAATCAGTGCTGATTTCCACCTCCAATTATTTTTCAGGTAAGAAACAATAGGCCTGCTGAAGAAGTAGCTGTGACCTTGAGCTGTGGAGCTAACATGACTACCCTTGAACTTGTCTGCTGACTGAAAATGCAGAGCATCGTGGGAAAGTGCTCATCACAGCTGGTCTTGATCAGCAGTGCATGGGCTCAGCTTTAGCTTGCCCCGCGGTACCCAAGACACTGCTGGTGCATATTCCCAAAGTGAGTCATTCCCATAATAGAGATCTTCCATCACAGGTTGTGTTTGTGGATCACAGCTCCCAAGTAGCTCACTTTCAGCCAGACTTCTAGCCAGACTTCTCAGATTGCTTTCATCCACACCTAGTATATATGGTAATCCAATGTGCCAGGTCCTCTTTCGTGATCTGCCAACAATGTGATTCCCGGGGACACCATGTTTCTTCAGACACTTTTGCCCTCGATAATCCACATTCATATGTGGATGCAGCTGCCCTGTCTGCTCTCCACACATCCAAAAGGTTTTGATTGGTCACAAGTTTTCTGAAAACTGCTTCTAAAAAAGAAAACTGATTTTGCAATAGGTGATGGGCCAATGTTACCCAGGCATACAAACAGGACGGAGTGGGAGCCCTGCTCTGACCTCTTCTCGCGCACAGAGATGTACACCGGGAGTCAGAACCACCAGCCGGAACCATCTCATCACTGATCCCGCCACATGCACCTCACGAACGTGTGTTACACATTATGCAGCGATAGAAACTGCAACAGGAGGAGAGTGGCTGCAATGTGTATGGTGGTGCTGAACTTGAAGAGAAGTAAGCCTATTTGATAGGCAGAATGTAAGTGAAAACATCAAAACGCCCAGCAGACTCCTCAATGATGAAGAAATGAAAGAAAATATTGTCATCTCTCCATCCATGCTTAATGATCCATGCATTTCATTTCGGGAACTTCTTTCTTTTGATTTAACAATATGAATCCTGTTAAAATGCAGATTACCGAGAGGCCGAGGAGATTTGAAACGAACATCTCAGCCCAGATAAAAGCAGATCAGGTTTTCTTCTGAAGAAAGGCATCTTGTTGATAAAGAGAGGACTTCCCCTGGGAAAGAAGGAAAAAGCAAAAGCTAAGGAGACTCAACGTACATGGCGCCTCCAGAGCTTTCTCTTGCTCTCGGGCTGCTTTTAAAGGATGATTTCCGTTCCATTGCGACAACTGACCCCGTTAGGTTGAAGAGACTCAACGGCTACTATTCCTTATTAAGGGCAATAGCTGCTTGGCTGACATTTACTGAGGGCTTACTGCATGCCAGACATTACCATCTAATCTTCACAACTCTCACCATGTTTCTTATTCTACAGAGACATTGACCTTAGGCAGTTGCAGTAACGTACAAGGTCACGCTGCTATTCAATAGTAGTCTGAGGATTCAAAGCCAGTTCTAAATGATTACACGGCCTGCTTCTCATCCTTGATGCTGTCATCATAAATGACCTCCAGTTACCTTACGACTTTCAAAGTCTGTACATAGGTGGATTACATAGCTCACCACCCTCCAGGACCTCAGCAGCTAACGCTAAGGAGTGGTGCTTGGCGGGTGAAGGGTCTTGGAGAGAGGAGGGTATAACTGAGTTGTTGGGACAGAAAATCCCACACAAATCAAGTCAACTCTAAGAAGCACAAGATCCCATTTGTCTTCAAATTCCAATTTTTTCCCTAGAGATTATGTGACTAAGGTGTCGCCAATGGGCTATGAATGGAAACAAAAAAAAAGACCGTGGCTGCCCCTCCCACATGTCCCACTTCCACAGGCTGGTGAACAACCCGGGACTGGAGAGGCAAGGACAACATCCTAAACATGGCAGGACCACAACGAAGAAAGAGTCTGGGTCTCTGACACTGAATCTGCAGAACTAACCCTGGGTCGGTTATGGAAAGTTGTGCTTATGGCACTGTTAACGCTGGGTCATAGCTATAGGAGTGACGTTCGTGTCCTAACTAACGTAGACCACAAAGGAGGTGTGAAGTATGTTAAGTACTATGCATGCCTGAAGGGGAATAATTATGTTAAAACATATTTATCGGCATTGTCTGTGTGTTTTTTGGTGTGTGTATAAATATAAATATAAATATAAATATAAATATAAATATAAATATAAATATATATATATATATATATATATATATATATATATATATATGGAGGAAAGGGAGGCTTTTGAGAAAAATAGTATCTGTACTAATGCTGTACCTGATTCTCTTTGCTTTGGGAGTGTATGCATTTTAAATTGCTTTTACATTAAATATTGGTAGACTTCATGAATGGATGGTTCTTCATTTGCTGTGTGTTCTTAGACTCCCTTTACAGAGGCTTTAACTGGTGGTGTATATATATATATATTATATATGTATCTATATTAAAAATTTTAATTTAAATCTTTTTATTGGGGCTCTCACAGCTCTTATAGCAATCCATACATCCATTGTATCAAGCACATTTGTACATATGTTGCCACCATCCTCAACCCTTTCTTTCTACTTGAGCCCTTTATCAGCTCCTCTTTTTTTCCCTCCCTCACTCGTGAACCCTTGATAATTTATGAATTATTTTTATTTTGATATCTTTTTCAGTCTGCTGTCCCCTTCACAATGCTTCTTTTGTTCATCCCCCTGGATTGGAGGGGTGTTATATGTTGATTCTTGCGATCAGCTCCCCCTTTCTCCCTCTTTCCCCCCACCTTCCCCTTACCCTCATGGTATCACTACTCCCATTATTGTTCCTGAGGGATTTATCTGTCCTGGATTCTATGTGTCCAGAGCTCTTATCTGCACCAGTGTACATGCTCTGGTCTAGCTGGATTTGTAAGGTAGAACTGGGGTCATGATAGTGGGGGCTGGGGAGAACAATTAAAGAACTAGCTAGCGGATTCTTAAATGCGTCCTCCCCCCACTATCATGATCCCAATTGTACCTTACAAATCTGGCTAGACCAGAGGATGTACATTGGTACAGATGGCAACTGGAAACACAGGGAACCCAGGACAGATGACTCCTTCAGGACCAGTGAGGAGAGTGGTGATGCCTGGAGGGTGGAGAGAATGTGGGGTAGAAAGGGGAAACTGATTACAAGAATCTACGTATAGCCTCCTCCCTGGGGGAGGGACAGCAGAGAAGAAGGTGGGGGGAGACGTCAGACAGTGTAATATATGACAAAATAATAATTTATGAAAGATGAAGGGTTCATGAAGTAGGGGGGAATGGGGAGAGAGCGGGGAAATGAGTAGCAGATGTTAAGGGCTCAAGTAGAAGGCAAATGTTTTGAGAATGACAATGGCAACAAATGTACATATGTTCTTGACACAATGGATGTATATATGGATTGTGATAAGAATTGTATGAGCCCCCAATAAAATGATTTTTTTAAAAAGAACTAACTAGAGGAATGTTGTGTGATTTGTCAGCTATACTGCACTCTGAGTGGCTCATTCCTTCCTGTGATCTTTCTGTGAGGGAATGTCCAGTTGTTTACAGATGGGCTTTGGGTCTCCATTCTGACCCCCCTCGTTCACATTGAAATGGTTGTTTGTTTTGGGTCTTCTGATGCCTAATACCTGATCCCCTTGAGACCTCATGATCACGCAGGCTGGTGTGCTTCTTCCATGTGGGCTTTGTTGCTTCTCCGCTAGATGGCCACTTGTTTAACTTCAAGCCTTTAAGACCCCAGATGCTGTATCTTTTGATAGTCAGGCACCATCAGCTTTCTTTACCACATTAGCTTATTACATCCCATTTTGTCTTCAGTGATCCTGTCAGGAAGGTTAGCATCACAGATTATCAGGTCATTAGAACAAAGAGTTCGTTGCATTGAGGGAGGGTTTGAGTAGAGGCTCAAAGTCCATCTGCTACCTTAATACTTAACACATAAATATATGTACATTGACCTATATCCCTATTGTTATATATTGATATATTTACATATGTACACGCCTACAGTTATACATCTATAACTGTCTTTTACCTCCTAGTTCTTTCCTATATTTCGTTTTACTTTCTTCCTGTTGTACTATCATGTTCGCCCTTCATTCATCTCTTCCTATTTCCTCTTGGCTGCATTGCCCTTGATCAAACCCCAGCAGGTATTCTACGCTGTTCTCACCCTCGTTTTAGATCTCTTTTTGTTGCCTTGTCCTTGGATCTGTTGCCTCCCCTCTTCCTCCCCCCTCCCCACCTCCTCCTCTCTCATGTATCCACGGATCCATTGGTCCTGTTGTTTCCCCCTCGGGATTGCTTATTCTGCCTATCTTATATAGATAGACACGGAAAAACGTTAAAAAGATAAAACAAAAATATAGCCTATAAATAGTTCCAGATCCATCTGCTGACACTTATAAATGTTTCCTGATCAGGTCTGATGTGGTACCGACACCTTATTTTGGGGATTCCTTGGGGACTTCGTTGCTTTGCTCCCCTTGATGCTCTATTGTGCTCCTTGCACGTTACACCCTGGTGTGGGGGGTCAGACCGGCACAATTCCCTCACTGTGTCTCCAGTGATGCTCCCCCGTGATGCTGTGGGTGCAGTGGTTCTCAGCCTTCCTAATTCTGTGACCCTTTAATGCAGTTCCTCATGTGTGGTGACCCCTAGCCATAAAATTATTTTCGTTGCTATTTCATAATTGTAACTTTGCTACTGTTATGAATCGGGTGACCCCTACGAAAGGGTCATTTGACCCCAAAAGGGGTTGTGACCCACAGGTTGAGAACCACTGCTGAGTAAGGGGACCTTGTGTTTTGTGGTGAGGCTCACCCTACGGTCCTCTCTGTGCATTGGTTGCTCTGAGTGGTAATGTTGTTGTCCTCGAGGCTTGGTAGGCCAGGATGTAGTCTTCTCTCTCTCTCTCTCTCTCTCTCTCTCTCGCTCTCACTCATTCTCTCTCTCTCTCTGCAAACATGAGTTAGTCTCTGTAGATCCACAACTATTCAACAGAGTTTTGTTTTACACATAAGACATGTAGGAAATTATTTTTGTTGTATTGTAGTCTGATTTTATTCCTTCAAAAATGTTCATGTCACTATCTGAATTTTTGTGTAGAGCTAATGAATTAATACAAAAAGGATTCTTACAAATCAACAAGACAGACAAAGCCACAGTCAACTGAAAATGAAATAGATTGTTTTCTTTCTCTTTTTTAATGAAAGGAATCCTTTTTATGATTTATATTATAATGATATACCAATAAAATATGACCATAAAAGCTGAAGAGATCTGTGGTATTTCAGGAGAGAACTATTACAGTTTTGTTTTTTGTTGGTTTTACATTCTCTTTTTGAAAAATCCACTTTGCCTAAATCAAACAAAGGTTACCTTTTGGTGAATTTGCATAAATAATACTTTGAAGTTACAAACTACTTTACAGTATGCTAAAACTGACCTTATAGATCATAAAATTGTTTGCCCAAATTAATAATGATTAATCTGTTTCTATTTGTAGTAAATTAAAAGTATAAATTACACACTGTACGAAAATATTTTCTATACAGCAGCTAACATAGTTCTGGAAACAACTTTTTGGAGCTAAATACTATTGCATACTGATGATTCTGACTTACAGAGTCATGTGAGAGTAAAACTGTACCACCCTCCTGGGCTGTAATCCTTTTTTTTTTTAATTAATAAATATTTTTATTGGGGCTCATACAACTCTTATCACAATCCATACATACATCAATTGAGCAAAGCACCCTTATTCATTTGTTGCCCTCGTCATTCTTTTTTTTTCCTTTTTTTACATTTTATTAGGGACTCACACAACTCTTATCACAATCCATACATATACATACATCAATTGTATAAAGCACATCCATACATTCCCTGCCCCAATCATTCTCAAAGAATTCGCTCTTCACTTAAGCCCTTTGCATCAGGTCCTCTTTTTTTATTTTTCCCTCCCTCCCTGCTCCCAGATTGTTTTCTTTAATGACCCTCATCAATGGCCTCTATGAATCTGGGTTTCTTATTAATTGTCCTACCTCACTGACGCTGAGATTGGCCATTTGACTTGCTTTGGTCAATGAGATAGAGCAAAGCGCAAGCAATGAAGAGTCTGGCAAAAGCAAGAGTCTCTCCGTTTCCTCTCTCTTGGGTCCCTGCCACGGTCATGAAAAGAAGCGTGATGGTGGAAGTGAGGCCATCTGGTGCACAGCCAACTCCTCCCGGCCAAGACCAGGTTATCCCAGCCAGCTCCAGCTGACCCTTGCTGATGGCAGAGGCATTACTGAGCTCAGGTGAGATCAGCTGAGTTCAGCTTTGGTCAGTGAAACCACCCAGGTGACCTGTAGACTGTGAGAGGTTAAAAAAAAAGGTTATCATTTTGGTTTATTTTTTGCTTCGGTTATTGGGAAGCCTGAGTTTTGGGGTGGCTTGTTACTTTTATTTGCACTCAACGAATACAGATAAAAATAGGAAAGAGGAACATAAAGAGCTGGTAAACAAATCTAAAGATCTCCCATCTGATCCATCATTTTAAAAATGCAAAGTTAAAACAATGAGAAACTACATCAAGCCCAAACCCAAATTCACTGCCATCACTTGTGTTCTGACTCATAGTGACCCTAACTATAGAGTGAGGACAAACTGCCCATGCTGGTCGAAATTTAACATTAAAGTGTGATACTACTCAGCTTTAGTGAGGGTGAGTGGAAGGCAGGCACTTTCAGGCACGGTCAATTTTGGAAGGTGTTTTGGCAACAATGAAAGCGGTGGATGCAGTAGATCTACCCCATCCTTCTTTGCACTCACTTTCCTATTAGTAGAAGCAGGGACCCTCCGAACTACATTTCCTAGACTCCCTTATAGCTAGACTTCTGGATGTGATTTTGACTCTGCTAAATGATGGAGGCCTAGAGAAAGCCCTGCTTCTGCTGGCAAACTCGCTCTGCAGAGTGATTGATTTTTTTGCCTACGGGGGTTTCCTGACCGCAGCAAAAGCAGCATGCTTCTGGAGTAGGAAGCTGCCGCAGCAGCTGCCCAATTTGGCAAGGATTTTCCAGACTGTCAAGGCCCTCGTTCTTGGTGAGACCAAATGCTCAGAATGGCTGCTGAAGTCAACCCTGGAAAGTGCCGAGTCTGTTTCTGAAGTCTCTCCGACAATGTTTGCCTCTCCTTCAGTACCCTCTCCTTCAGTACTCGTTCTACAGAAGCCGCTCGGAATGTATTAGATTCTCTTCTAACTGATCCGTAACTGATACAGTGAGCAAGTATTAAAAATGCATGCATCGATATACTTCTAGGAATCTCTCTTCCAATTGGTCACAGAAGGACACAAAGATAGCGTGTTCACTGGATCACTCTTTATAATAGTAGCATAATAATAACTTTAAAAATCGAGAAGCTTCCTGAACATTCATAAATAGGAACCAGCTTAGACAAATTGTGGTGCATGTCCACAATGCAATGTCAATAACGAGATAGATGTCTGAGAACTACTGAGAAGCAATGTGCAAGATGCACTTTTTAAGGTTAAAAGTTGCAAGAGTGTATAGTATCAGATCCCATTTGGAATTAGAAAGAAAGGTAAGGCTTCTAACAGTGATTATCTTCAAATGCATAGAAATGGAATGAAAAGATATGGAGGAGAATTTCAATTTGCACCATTTGAATTACTTTTCACTCTGGCTTTTAGAATTAAAAACTCATTCTAAATCAAAAAAATAAATAAATAAATAAAAAATAATAAATCAAATAAAACACTTGACTGTTAAATTACGTAGAGCCTTACTTCACGTCCATAGAGAATTCCTTGGGGCCAAATGATGTAAGAGACACAGCACCTAGTGCTCATGGGGTTTTTAAGACGAGTAAGACACCGTCTGTGCAGTTAGAGGACTTGACTAACATGTATAAATAGCTCTGACCTAAGGCAAATGATGCTGAGAAGAGCTGCAAAGTACAAAGGACGGACAGGGGAAGAAAAAAAACAAACAAAAACGAGTTCTCCTGGTGAATCTGGCAGATGTTTAAAGGCTTTGCTGGGCTGTCATGAACAGAGCACATGCCAAGAGCTCATTTTTGTCAAATGCTTTCTTTACCTCTGTTCTTTGAGGATCGTTCACATGTGTTGTTTACTTTGTGTCACATCCTGGGATCAGTAGTTTGGATGGCATGGGCTTCCTTAAAATTCACCACAGTTCTATGAATTAGGTATTAATACACTCACTGTCCAGCCCCAGATCAGAGAGCTACCAGGCCTGGGAGCCTGGGTTCCTGTGTATCAGCTGGGAGGTAGGATTTTAAGATAATAATAACTTACAGCTTCTGAAGACAAACCCTGCACTAAGTACTGTGTTAAATAACCCCTTTGCTCCCCTTGCCTGGCAAAGCCTCTATCTTGAACTTGAACTCTCCACCTACTCTGTCCTGAGACCGGACACCTGGATAGGGCTCAAGGGTGACGAGATAACCAACCTCTTGTGCTGCCTTGTAATCCTACGACATTCCTGTCGTTTCCAAAATGTGGGCTCCATGCTCGCCAAATTCACGGTCAGCAGTACCTGGGTACATGTACGAAATGCAAATTTCCTCGCTCTGCCCCAGACCGACTGCTTCAGAAGCTCTGGAGTTGCCCAGCAAAACCTATGTTTTAACAAGCCCTCCAGGGGGATCTGATGAAGTTAAATTCGCTTGAGAACCACTACGCAGTCTACGAGAATTCCTGGGTGGAGTGAAAGATTAAAGCCAGACCAACCGAACAGTGGGCGATTCCAACTCACCTATTGGCCCCTGGGAAGACCCACCTACTGCCATCGAGTGGAGTAGATTCAGACTCACAGAGACTGATACAGGGTTTCTTTCCTAAGCTGTAAACCAGCTGTTCTCAACCTGTGGATCAGAGACCAGATGACCCTTTCACAAGGGTCGCTCAAGACCATCGGAAAACACGTATTTCTGTGGTTTTAGGAACCAAGACATCGTATTCCTCTATCCAGGAGCATCTGTCCACATGCAGATATGCCCACCTATGAGTTCCTGGTGTGATGTTACAGGGTTGGTGCCACGTGTACTTATGTGGACCAGTCACACAAGTGTAGAGAGCAGCTGCGGTGTAGAGAGCAGCTACTGTGTTGAAACCAGCAGTATTGGAGGTAAAACTACTCTTCATGAATTATAATTATTGGGTAAATGTAAAATCATGCACTGTAAAATCATCAACTACTACTACAATATATATATGTATAGATCTACAAATACATATATATATATATAATCTGTAACATGGGAACTTAATCTGGATGCTAATCGGTCTTTTTATATTCAGCTGTCATTGATGTGAATACTGCCCCCTTGTAATAGTAACAGGTATGTAAAACAACAACAACAGAATGGTAACCCATAGGACACTTTCATGAACTGTATTGACCGAACTATGCCATGTATCATCTTTTGTAGTATTAAAGCTATTGTTATATATTATTTTCATTAGCAAACCATCCATGACAATGGATTGTGTAGAGAAGAATGTTAAGAAAAGACAATATAGCGAGGATATTTTTTTTTAATTTTAACAATTTATTGGGGCTCATACAATTCTTTTCACAGTTCATATATATACATACATCAATTGTATAAAGCACATCTGTACAGTCTTTGCCCTAATCATTTTTTCTCTTTTCTTCTTTTACATTTTATTAGGGACTCATACAACTCTTACCACAATCCATACATATACATACATCAATTGTATAAAGCACATCCATACATTCCCTGCCCCAATCATTCTCAAGGCATTTGCTCTCCACTTAAGCCCCTTGCATCAGGTCCTCTTTTTTTTTCCCCTCCTCCCTCCCCCTTCCCCCCTCCCTCATATGCCCTTGGTAATTTATACATCGTTGTTTTGTCATATCTTGCCCTATCCGGAGTCTCCCTTCCCCCCTTCTCTGCTGTCCCTCTCCCAGGGAAGAGGTCACATGTGGATCCTTGTAATCAGTTCCCCCTTTCCAACCCACTCACCCTCCACTCTCCCAGCATCGTCCCTCACACCCTTGGTCCTGAAGGTATCATCCACCCTGGATTCCCTGTACCTCCAACCCTCGTATGCACCAGTGTACAGCCTCTGTCCTATCCAGCCCTGCAAGGTAGAATTCGGATCATGGTAGTTGGGGGGAGGAAGCATCCAGGATCCGGGGGAAAGCTGTGTTCTTCATCGATACTACCTCACACCCTAATTAACCCATCTCCTCTCCTAAACCCCTCTATGAGGGGATCTCCATTGGTCGACACTTGGGCCTTGGGTCTCCACTCTGCACTTCCCCCTTCATTTAATATGATATATATATACATATATATACATACATATATACATATACACATATATACACATACATACACACACTTATATCTTTTTTTTTTTTGCATGATGCCTTATACCTGGTCCCTTGGGCACCTCGTGATCGCACTGGCCGGTGTGCTTCTTCCATGTGGGCTTATTTGCTTCTGAGCTAGATGGCCGCTTGTTCACCTTCAAGCCTTTAAGACCCCAGACACTATCTCTTTTGATAGACGGGCACCATCAGCTTTCTTCACCACATTTGCTTATGCACCCATTTGTCTTCAGCGATCCTATCATGGAGGTGTGCAGTCAATGATATGATTTTTTGTTCTTTGATGCCTGGTAACTGATCCCTTTGGGACCACTCGCTCACTCAGGCTGGTGTGTTCTTCCATGTGGACTTTGTTGCTTCTGAGCTAGATGGCCGCTTGTTTATCTTCAAGCCTTTAAGACCCCAGTCACTATCTCTTTTGATAGCCGGGCACCATCAGCTTTCTTCACCACATTTACTTGTTCACACACTTTGGCTCCAGCCGTTGTGTCGGGAGAGTGAGCATCATAGAGTTCCAATTTAATAAAAGAAGGTATTCATGCATTGAGGGAGTGTTTGAGTAGAGGCCCAAGGTCCTTCTAGCGAGGATATTTTACAGTGTGGTTTTACCTCAATAATTACAGCAGGAATGGAGAAAGCACAATGTGTTATTTGTTGTGAAGTTCTATCAGCCAAATCTATGAAGCCTAACAAACTAAAACACCATTTTGATAGCAAGCATCTGAGCTTTGCTGGCAAGGATACCAGCTACTTTAGAAGCAAAGCTGATGAACTCAAGAAAGCCAGACTTGACACTGGTGGCAAGCACCACGAACAAAACGTAGCAGCCACTGAAGCTTGAAACCTCACACCATTGCTGACAATTGACTGTTGCCAGCAGCCAAACTCAAACATTGAGTTATGATCGGAGATGAATTTGTTATGAAATTGAGTGTGATTTCCTTATCTAACAGCACTGTCCACAGAAGAATAGATGACATGTCTGCTGATATTCTTGATCAGGTCATCCAGGAAATTAAATCTGCTCCACTTCCAATATTTAGCATCCAGCTTGATGAATCTACAGACGTTACCAACTGTTCACAGTTATTGGTCTACATGAGGTATATTAATGATGGCAACTTTATTTTATTTTTTTTTTGATCCGACTTTAAAGATGAGTTTCTTTTTTGCAAACCTCTTGAAACGACAACTACTGCACATGATGTATTTGACACAGTTGGTTCGTTTCTGAAAGAGCATATGATCTCTTGGGAAAAGGTTTGTGGTGTTTGCACAGATGGTGATCCAGCTTTGCTAGGATGTCGATCTGGATTTCAACATTTGGTGCAGAATGAGTCACCAAAAGTCATCAGAACTCACTGCATGACTCATCGGCAAATATGCGATGCTGCCGCAAGAGGTACAAGAAGTCATGAAAAGTATAATAAATTCTGTCAATTTTGTAAAGGCGAGCACTTTAAACTGTCGACTGTTTTTACAACTGTCCAATGAGTTGGATGTGCCGAATAATGCTCTGCTTTTTCACACAGAAGTGAGATGGTTGTCGAGAGGAAAAGTTTTAAAATGTGTTTTTGAGCTTCGTGATGAACTCAAAATGTTTTTCAATCAGAAAGCAAGACCACAGTTTGATGCACTTTTCAGCGACAAAAGTGAACTGCAGAAAATGGCTTGCTTGGTTGGCATCTTTGCCATCTTGAATGAGTTACATTGATCACTGCAAGGACCAAAATCCGATCATTCCAAATGAAACTTCAGCTTTGGCAAAAATAAATGAGATGCAACCAAATTTACATGTTGCCTACCTTATCTGCTTTCTTGGAGGAACATGACATTGAGCCAAATAAAAGGATTATGACGATAATTTCTGTGAAAGAATACTTGCACATGCTTGCAGGTGAACTTTCAACGTACTTTCCAAATCTACCTGACACCCCATTTGCCCATTCCCGGTCGAAGTTGAAGATGTTCCTGAGACAGCACAAGAGGAGTTCATTGAACTTATTAACAGCGATGCACCGAGAACGGATTTCTCTACAATGCCAGTTACAAGATTCTGGATCAAGTGTTTTCAGTCATATCCTGTTCTGTCTGAGGTTGTGTTGTGCCTTCTTCTTCCATTTCCAACAACATATTTTTGTGAAACAGGGTTTTCCAGCTTGTTGGTTATCAAGTCTAAATACAGATTTGTTGTGGAAGATGATCTTCGATGTGCTCTTAAAAAGACTGGCCCTGAGAATTTCTGATCTGGTGAGAAAGAAACTATTTCAATCTTTGCAGGGACCTGGCTTTTTACACATACTGTTGCAAAATGTAGCAATGTAGTTTGCTGTTGTTATGTTAAGATTGTTACCCAGGCTACACCATACTTCAGGACAAAATTTCATTTATTTGTCATTAGAAATAAGTATTTCACAATATGTAATTACATATTGGTTTTGTGATTAATCACTATGCTTTCATGATGTTCAATTTGTAACAATGAAGATACATCCTGCATATCAGATATTACGATTGATAACAGTAGCAAAATTACAGTTATGAAGTAGCAACGAAAATAATTGTATGGCTGGGGGTCACCACCACATGAGGAACTGTATTAAAGGGCTGCAGCATGTGTAAGGTTGAGAACCACTGCTGTAAACCTTCAGGGAAACCGATAGCCTCGTCTTTCCTACAAAGGGTGGCAGGTGGGTTTGAACAACCGACCACGCAGTTAGCAGTCCAGTGCTTCTACCACCACCAGGTCTGGCGATCTGCTTCTGAAAGATCATAGCCTTGAAAGCCCTTTGGCGCAGTTAGGCTCTCCCCATATGGGGTCGTCATGAGTAGCCATTGACTCAATGGCAACCGCCCTCGAGCCAGTCCTCTCACTCCCCGGCTTTGCTCATGGACTATTCCATGCTTTTCTCGCGGCAAACCTGTAACAGCTGTCTTATTTCACTGAGAAAACGGAAGCCGCCAGAAGACAAGCTCTATTTCAGTCCTGCTTCACTAGCACCGCCCCCCACCCCTAAATCTCCCCAGTTCCCTGTACTGTGTTTATTCTGCTTTCTCTCCGGCACTATGGAGAGAGGAACTGTCCCAGTTCCTCTTTCACACTAGTGGCTGCTCAAAGTGAGGTCTGTGGGCCAGCAGCGGCGACACCCCCAGAGGATTTGTTGAACATATAGTCTCGCAGGACAAGGCTCTAGGTGATTTGTTTGCATAGTCAAATTTAAGAAGCCCTGTACTAAATCCTACTTCTTTGCCTACCCTGGGTTTGACACCCCAAACAGTGATTCCATCTCTCTCCTCAGTTGGATCCTTCTCTCAGCATACAAATTGCTCCCTCCATTACACACACACACACACACACACACACACACATCCTGTGGGTTTCAGTCCCACAAACCGAATGGGTCCTTAGGAGTGTCTTTATGGTTGTGGAAAATAAACCAGACAGACAGCAGAGCACAGGGCCTCCTCGTCCCTATGTCAGGGTCAAGATAGCAAATGTAGTTTTCAATGGTCACGGGGCTTTCAACAGGCTTGCACATAATGGAATGAACACGTAATAGTGTATGTGGGTAATAGGGTGAGTCAGTGGCTTAACCTCATCTGTCCTTGATCCCTTCCCAGGGGAACAATCTCTGATTCCTATCGGGACACTTCACACAGAGGGATTATAAGGAAGGGATGATTCAACCAGGGTGCAGTAGAGGACCAACCACCCACACATTATTCCTCTAGTTCCTTGAATGCTTCCTCCTCCCCACTACCAGGACCCAGTTCTACCTTACAAATTAAGCTAGACTGGAGTACACACACTGGTACGGATAAGAGCTCTCAGCACATGGAATTCAGGACAGATAAACATCTCAGGAACAGTAGTGGGAGTAGCAATATCATGAGGGTAAGGAGATGGTGGAGGGGGAAGGGGAAAGCCATCACAAGGTTGGATACATAGCCCACTCCCCAGGGGGATGAATAACAGAAAAGTGGGTGAAGGGAGACAACAGACAGTATAAGACATGAAATAACAATAATAATATGTAATTTCACAAAGATTCACAAGGGTGGGAGGGTGGGGGAGGGAGAGGAAAACAAGAGGAGCTGATACCAAGGGCTCAGGTAGCAAGAAATTGTTTTGGAAATGTTGATGGCAACATATATACAAGTATGCTTAATACTATTGAAAGAAGGATTTGTATAAGATTTGTAAGAGCCCCCCCCCCAATAAAATGATCCATTAAAAAAAACAGGAGAGGGGAGGGGAGTGAGCTAGTCTTTAGAGTGGGACGGGCAATAAAATCTGATTTCTCTAAACCACAGATAAACTCCAGGTGCATAGTGAATATCCAGGCGCATCTTTTTTTTTTTTTTAAATCATTTCATTGGGGGCTCATACAACGCATCACAATCCATCCATCCATCCATCCATTGTGTCAAGCACATTTGTACATATGTTGCCCTCATCATTCTCAAAACATGTGCTTTCTACTTGAGCCCTTGGAATCAACTCCTCAGTTTCCCACCCCTCCCTGCTCCCCCTCTCCCCCATGAACCCTTGATAATTTAGAAATTATTATTATTATTTTGTCATATCTTACACTGTCCGTGTCTCCCCTCACCCACTTTTTTTGTTGTCCATCCCCAGGGAGGATGTTATCCCCTCCCTCCCTCTACCTTCCTGGTATCACTCACCACTCTCACCACTGGTCCTGAGGGGTTCACTGTCTTAGATTCTCTGTTTCTAGTTCCTATCTTTACCAGTGTACATCCTCGGGTCTAGCCAGATTTGTAAGGTATAATTGGCATCATGATAGTGAGGGGTGGGGGAGCATTTAGGAACTAGAGGAAAGTTGTATATTTCATCGTTGCTACACTGCACCCAGACTAGCTCATCTCCTCCCTGTGACCCTTCTGTAAAGGGATATCCAGTTGCCTACAGATGGGTCTTGGAACCCCAATCTGTACTTCCCCTCATTCATAATGACTTGATTTTTTTGTTCTTTGATGCCTGATACCTGATCCCTTGACACCTCATGATCACACAGGCTGGTGTGCTTCACCCATGTGGGCTTTGTTGCTTCTGAGCTAGATAGCCGCTTGTTTGCCTTCAAGCATTTAAGACCCTAGAAGCTGTATCTTTTGATAGCTGGGCACCATCAGCTTTCTTTACCACATTTGCTTAGGCACCCACTTTGTCTGTAGCGATTGTGTCGGGAAGGTGATCATCGTGGAATGCCAGTTTAATAGAACAAAGTATTCTTGTATTGAGGGAGTACTTGAGTGGAGGCCCAATGTCTATCTGCTACCTTAATGCACATAGATCTATTTACCCATCCTCATATATAAATATATTTACATATGTACATGCCTTTATTTAGACCTCTATAAATGTCCTTTGCCTCCTAGTTCTTTCCTCTATTTCTTTTTACTTTCCTCTTGTCCCACTATCATTCTCAGCCTTCGTTTGTTTTACAGTAATTTGTCTCGGTTACATTGCCCTTGATCATGCGCTCCCAGGCTTCCTACACCCTCCTCACCACCGATTTTGGATCATTTGTTGTTCCCTTGTTAACACCAGGTGCATCTTTTATGACAGCTCCATTATGAAGGACGTTGGTAGGGACTATTTACAGTCATGAGACTGTGTATTAAGAGTCATTTTCACCTCACAACTGTGAGAGCCTTCTCCCACTGAAGTGGGCCTTCCAGACTCCATGATTCTGAGCATGGAGAATTTGACCATTTAAATCCACATCCCATCCCTCAGGTTCCCATGCACCCTTCTCGATTCGTACTTGATTTTTGGGGGCATTCACTGCAAAATTTCTTTTAAAAATCGACACGCATCATGATTTCAGGTTCCTTTCTTTCCAATCCCTCTCTCTAATATTGGTCAGAGGTTTTTGCTCCATCACTTCACCAAACACCCCACCGCCTGTCTACGTCTCCAGCGACCCTGCCATTGTTAGATCAGTCTTCCATTCTCAGCCCTCATCTCATTCAACTTGCCAGCAGCATTTCACCCACTTGATCACTTCCTCTTCCTTGAAAAACTTTCCCTGGGGACCATAATCTCCTCCTTTTCTCCCACCTCTCTCTACTTCTTTCTCTTGGTTCATCTGGGAGACTTCTAAATGTTGCAGTGCCTCGGGCTCAGTTCTGGAGTCTCTTGTCATCTCATCCAGACTAATGGCTTTTTGATACCATCTCTGCACAGCTAAACTTGAAATTGCACTCCCCACCCTCATCCCACCCCAGATCTCTCACCCAAATTCCAGACGCTCCTATCTGATTACCTACTGGGCTCTTCCATTGGGATGGGCAATTTACCGCTCAGCAAACATCCCAGCGCCAACTCCTGATAGGTTTCCCCAACTTGCTCTACTCTCACTGGACTCAGTAAATGGCAATTCTGTCTTTCCTTAGGGAGTCCGTGGTGCTGTAGGATAAGCATCGGACTGCTAACCACAGAGGAAGATGACCTTATCTATGCCTCTCACGTCTCACATCCAATTCACCAGCATAGTCTGTTGACTTTATTTTCAGGCAACAAAGCACAAAATTTCATACCTGTCTGCCCTGGTCCAAGTTATCATCATCTGTAGCATAGGTCATGTCAAAGGTCTCCATCACTCACTGCCATTGAGTCGATGACAACTCAGAGTGACCCTATAGAACAGAGTAGAACTGCCCCGGTGGGCTTCTGAGACTGTAACTCTTTATAGGAGTGAAAAACTTCTCCTTTCTTTCATACAGGACCTGGTGGTTTTGAACTGCTGACCTCGTGGTGACCAGCCCAATGTGTAACTATGCCACCACAGCTCCTGCCAATGGCTTCCTAGCCAGGTTCTTAATTTCCACCCACCATTCAGAATGAGCCTGTTTAAAATTATATGTCAGATTTAATCACGCATCTGACCAAATCCCTCAGCCGGCTTCCTCCATCTCACACAGAGCCTCTATGATCTGGCTCCTCCCTGCACCACCCTCTCATGGGCTTGCTTCCCATTCCTCTGAGATAGTAGACACACGACCTCCTCGATTGCCATGCAGTTGCTCTTCCCTTGGCCTGCGATGTTCTTCTCCCAGAGAGCCACAGAGCTTGCTCTCACAGCACATGTCTTTCCAAAACACCGCTTTCTTAAGGAGGGCTTCCCTGACAAATCCACCCGCGCCCACCTCTTGACACTCTTGTTCCCTTTCTCTGCTCTATTTTTCTCCAAGGCACTTAGCACCATTGAAAATATATTTAATTTACTCTTAGTGCACTGTGTGTCTCTCCGAACGACAATGAGTCAGCAATTTTTGCCCAGGTTGTTCAGTGCTGCATCCTCAGTGCCTGGCACGTGGTAATGCAGCAAACAGCATGGGGGTGAACATATCCGACCTCTTCTGGCTTCCCTTTTGCCACAAGGCAGGGGTCAAACATGATACTCAACTTGTATGGTGGGTTCGATAATTCACTGCAATGACCACAGAGAGTCCACAGAGTACACATATAATTTAAAGACTTTATTAAGGAAGTTAATAGGTTACTACAAGTCAGGATCAGGAAACAGTAAGGATGCAGCTGCCGGTTCACAGCAACACATCTCTTCAGCCAGCAGCTAAGTCTTTCTCCCGTCCTTAGCCTCTCAGCCAGATGGTCCCATAGCTACTGTCTCTGTAGGGTGGGAAGCCAACCCACCTATTGCTCTGTTTTACAGTCCCATAGTCCCATAGTCCCATAGATAAGGGCAAGGTCCCCACAGTCTCTGGTGCCTTTGATCTCGGTGGCCTCCATCAGTTCAGGCAGAGGTCTTGGCAGTGCTTGTCCAATGGTCCTGTGCTTTCTCTCTATGTCTTCTATGTCTTTTTTTTGTGTGTGTGTGGAGATTTTTATGTTTTACTTTGTTATTGTTGCTAGTTTTTGTTTTTTCATGATTTTCTGTATAATAAGTCCAGTGCTGTAATTGGATGAATGGCTCCTTGGGGGTGTGGCAGGGCATGTTGGAGGAAATGGGAAGCTAACAATGATAAGTTCAAGAATGAAAAAAAATGTTTTAAAACTGATTGTGGTGATGATTGTACAGCTGAACTATTGAATTTTATGATATGTGAATGAAATTGTGGAAAGAAAAAAAGATTTAATAACAAACTTGACCTTAAGAAAATTCCTGCATGGATATACGATAAAATCAGCAATACCCACAGTAAATGAAAAGCAGATATATGTGTGTGTCCACAAAATGAAAATGACCATGTTTTCCAAAATAAACTACGTAGGTTTGAAAGGATTTTTGAAGTGACATTCTTGCTTCTTCAGTATTTCAAACAAGTGTTATGCAGATTTGCCGGTGCCATGTGGTGTTTGACCTCTTGACTGCTGCTTCTGTGAGGCTTGATTCTGGATCCGAGCAGACTGAACTCTTTGACAGCTTGCCCTTTGCAGTAGGGACATGTTATTTTCATTTTAGAGGCCAGGAAACGGAGGCTCAGAGAACTCAACAAATAAACAAACCAACAAACCTCACTGTCATCCAGTTGATAGCGACTTTTAGTGACCTTCTCAAGAACAGAGTAGAGCTGCCCCTGTGCGTTTCTGAAATGACCACTTCTTACTGGACTACAAAGCCCCGTCTGTCTCCTGAGGAGCAGGTAGTGGTTGCTGACTGCTGACTTCGCAGTTAGTGGGCCCACATGTAGCCACTAGGTAGGAGTCAATTTCCCAAGGTCACACACAGAGGGTCAGCGAAAATGCTGAGCTCTGACTCCAAAAACCGGACTCTAATTTATGCTGCCTCGCTCCTAATCTATAAACATAATTGAAGCAGTAAAACCCCAGATGAGAACGAATTATTTTCGTTTTGTTCACACTGTTTGAAATGCCACTCACCCTGGGACTGCAGAAAGCCTCTAGCGCCTAGCGTCTCTGAAGAAGGGAAAACAAGATTGTACTGAACACTGAAGCTGCCAAAGGCACTGGGTTGGTTGAAATGCCCGTTTGCTTAGGTTGATGTGTGTGGGCAGAACCTGGAGCACTGATGAATGTCATGTTCTCCTAGTGCTTATCTTAGAAGTGCCTAGGCCTGTCCTCATTATAAAGCCAATTGCCCTTCTCTGGGGTGGTGAAAGGAATTGTGATTCTGCAATGCTTTTTGATAGGGCTTCATGAGCCGGACCCAGCAAATCTTCTTTTCCTGGTGAAGATCAGAGGCCAGCCCTCAGTCCTAAGCTGTTCTCTCCTTATACATCGATCCCCAGTGTGAGAGTTTTTAGTTTAGTTTTAGGTTTGATCGGTTTTATTGTTGTGATTCATATACCATAAAATTCAGTGGTTTAAATATATTAAAAAGAATTGTGGGGGGAAAAGAACTGTGCAATCATCATAGTACATTTTAAAACATTATCCTCATTCTTGTACCAGGATTAGCTGTCCATTTCCCCCCAGCTACCCCTGCCATAACACTAAGAAATTACTAATCTAGTCGCTGTCTCTATAGATTTGCCTTCCTGGATTTCCTGTGAAGAAAATTATACAACAAAACAAAACCAACAAAACAACCAGATAAAATAAAACATGGAAGAACCTCAATCAAAATGGAAAACAGAAAATAATAAAAACTATACCAAGTTAAAACTGACTGAGCTTTTTTCACGAAGATGGTGCCGAAGGCAAAGAAGGAAGCTCCTGGCCCTCCCCAAACAGAAGCCAAAGCAAAGGCTTTAAAAGCCAAGAAAAGCCAAGAAGGTCGTGCTGAAAGGCATACACCGCCACAAAAGAAGAAAAAGAAGATCCCCATGTCACCCATCTTCCGGTGGCCCAAGACCCTGAGACTAAGAAGGCATCCCAAATGCCCTGGGAAGAGCGCCCCCAGGAGAAACAAGCTGGACCATTATGCCATCTTCACGTTCCCCTTGACCACAGAGTCTGCCGTGAAGAAGATCGAAGATAACAACACACTTGTGTTCATGGTGGATGTCAAAGCCAACCAACAGACAGGCTGTGAAGAAGCTCTATGACATTGACGTAGCCAAGGTCAACACCTTGATCAGGCCTGACGGTGAGAAGAAGGCATACGTTCGACTGGCTCCTGACTATGACGCTTTAGATGTTGCCAACAAAATTGGAATCATCTGAAGTGAGCCCAGCTGGCTAATGCTAAATATAAACTTTATATATAAAACTGACTGAGTCAAAGGGGAAAACAAACAGTAAGATATTAAATGTTAACTAAATCTGAAATTGTTTCCAAGGCATTCTGTCTAAGGACAGGCTGTTCACATCCCTGGTCAATGGACCTAGGAAGTTCAGTGGACGCTTAATCCACAAGGGCTCTTTGAACGTGGATTTGGTGCTTTCACGGGCATCCACAGATGTCTGCAAACTTGGTGATCAAAATTTAAGCTCTAGTACAATTTCCTCCTCTGAACTTGGATGTTATTATTTACAATCCTTGGATCAGATGGACTGGTATGCTCCTTCCATGTGGACTTAGTTGATACTTCACTTAGATGGCTGCTGTTTTAAGACAAGTCTTTAAAAAATCATTATATTGGGAGCTCTTATAACTCTTTCTTATTTTAATCATTTTATTGGGGACCCTTACAGCTTTTAAAACATTCCATACATTGATTGTATCAAGCATATTTGCATATATGTTGTCATCATTATTTCCAAAACGTTTTCTTTCTACTTGAGCCCTTGGTATCAGCTTCTCTCCCCCACCCCTCCTCCACCCTTCCACCCTTGTAAACCCTTGATAAATTATAAATTATTTTTATTTTCATATTTTACACTGTCCCTGTTTCCCTTCACCCATGTTTTTGTTGTTCATCTCCCAACCCTCTGAGGGGTGGTGGTGATGCACCTTGATCATTCAAGCGGTTCCCCCTTTCTCCCCTTCTCCCCCCACCTTCTCCATACCCTCATGGTATCGCTATTCTCATTATTGCTAAGGAGTTTATCTCTCCTGGATTCTATGTGTGCCAGTGCACATGCTCTGGTCTAGCCAGATTTGTAAGATAGAACTGGGGTCATGATATTGGGGGAAGGAAGCATTGAAGAAATAGAGGAATGTTGTGTATTTCTTCGGTGCTATACTGCAGCCTGGCTAGATCATCCCTTCCTTATGATCCTTCTGTGAGGGGATATCTAATTGTCTACAGATGGGCTTTGGGTCTCCACTCTAACCCCCTTGTTCTCCCTGAAGTATTGTTTGTTTTGGGTCTTCTGATGCTCGATACCTGATCCCCTCAAAAACAAGTCTTTAAGACCACTGACTATTCTTTCGGATAGCCAGGCATCATCTGAATTCTTCACCACACTTTGCTATGACACCCATATCTTCCATGACCACTTCATGGGCGCAAATATTGAGTAGGGGCACATCATAAGAACTAATTGTTCTTAGATTAGGGCTTATGATTAAATGTAAGCTAGAAATCCATTTGTATATCTACAGTTTATATATGAGGGCATACCCCCCCATAAAAGGAATTTTTCCCAAAGCTATGTATTATTATTATCATTTTTTTTACCAAACAACCTCATCACCTTCAAAGTACTGTCCATTACACTTAATACATTTGTCAAATCTGCATTTCCATTCGTGGAAACATTTTCCAAACTCACCTGTTGGTATGGCTGGTAGAACCTCCATCATTTTTTCCTTCGCCTCTTCTACACCATCAAATTGCTGCCCTTTTATGTCTCTCTTCATTCGCAGAAACAAAAAGAAGTTGCACAGAATGAGGTCAGGTGAGTCAGGTGTGTGGGGCCAGAGAGACATGCTGTGCTTTTGCTAAAAATTAGCACACTGAGATGGCTGCGTGAGCAGGTGCATTGTTGTGGTGGCAAAACCAGTACCTCGTCTGCCACTAATCGGACTTTTTATTGTCAGACACTGTTACACAATCCTTTTAGAACCTCTAAATAGAAAGCTTGATTAACAATCTACCCTGGGGGATGAACTCCAGATGCACTATCCCCTTCACATCAAAAAAACAAATGAGCATCATTTTGATCGCCGATTTCACTTGATGGGCTTTTGAGGGGCAAGGTGACCGTGGCGTCTTCCACTGGCTCAATTAATGTTTGCTTTTGGGTCGTAAGAACAGCACCATGTCTCTTCACCAGTAATGACCTTGGAACAAAAGTCTGGGCCCTTCAAAGCTGGTCTTTCAAAGCGTGATGTGTTTCCATTTGGCGCTCTTTCCTCAGTCAGAACTTGAGGCACACATTTCGCAGCGATGCTTCTCATTCCCAAATCTTCCACTACAATTCATTGAACTGAGCCTCAGGATAGTCCTGATAACTTTCCCAGCTCTTCAATGGTCCATCGTTGATCTTTGAGCACACGTGCATGAATTTTGTCAACATTTTCATCCGTTCAGAAAGTTGATGGACGTCCAGAACGAGGTTTGTCATCAATTTATATTTTACACGTCACTTTTTGAAATGAGAAAAAAAACTCCTACACTTGAGTTTTCCCCATAGCACTGTCCTTGCAAGCTGTGTTCAACATCACAACAGTTTCTGTGGCATTTTTTCTTGAGCAGGAAAAAAAATTTCACAGCCGCATGCTGTAGTCTTAAATCAGCCATCACAAAAAAAGAGGCGTTGTAGTCTTAAATCAACCATCACAAAAAAATGAGGTTCCGGCGAAACTGCTTTTATGAAAAAATTCACTGTGACCAGAGAGAACCTTCCTAGGTGATGCCACTGGGTGCACTAACTCAGAGCAAGTGGCTTGATGCTCACCTAGCAGGAAAAATTTGTACAGACAGCTCTGCCCAATGGAGATTTTTTCCATTTTTGTTGTTGTTGTTGTTTTGGAGGGTACCCCCTAATATGTCCTCTGTCCACTTTAGCGATAGCATTATCATTTTATTGGGGAATGTTGTAAATAAACCTCATGGGTAGTTTTATGAATTGTATCATTGATTTTTGCCAGTGTCATAGAATTTAAGATACTGTTGTGAAAAGGAGAGTATACATGTATAGGACAGCTTTTTAGGCTAAAATACATGGGCTGTTGACTTATACAGATTAAAACACAAGTGACTAGACATTGTTTATATATGCGATGAGGTTGTAGATAGGGAGAATTTTCAATAACATTTATTCAGTGATGTAGAACCATGCAAGCTGGACATGTCATAAAAAATCAGAGTATAAAAATAGCCAATGTGTGGTAGTCTTCAGTTGCCAATCATTGGGCACCCTCAAAGTAAGAGATTTGAACCAAGTCCAATGACTTCCAAATCCACAAGCTTTGCATAATAGTATCTGTTTCTTCTCACTCGCGCATTTCATCCTTAGGTCCAACGAAGTATTTCAGTTTATTTAATCTGCTACAAGTGTGTTTAAGGTTAAGCCTGATTTGCTTCATGGGGTTTCCAAATCAGATCCTTCTGGTGTGAACCTCAAAAAGATAAAGGATTAAATCCCGGTTGTCTATAGCACTTGACCTGGGTCAACAAAGTTCTGGAGAGAAAGCCATTGGTTGGGAATATAATATAGACATATTCTCCCATTTGTGTCTATAGAAGTAATATTAACCATATTTCCCAGTGGCAGGTTGCTCCTTCTGGTTCACTCACCAACAGAAGTGAAGTCACCTTTTCTGAGACAGACATGCCTCCCTCTGCACCTCTGTACTTGCGTTTCCATTAAGGTTCACTGAGCATGAGGCAGAAATGCCTATTGATTTGGGGTGACCATGGAAGAGTACCATATGGCAGGAACTGATTGGTCTTCTCCCTCTCCCCCTAACATGAGAAACTGACCCTAGCTGAAGTAAAGCCTTCTCCGACAAGATGGTTTCTAAGATATACAAATAAGAGGTGATATATTGGATTATGAGCATTAGCTGGCTAACCCAGTATGAAGGTTTTATTTTATTCTCAATTTCAATCACACCACCCTTTCTGTTTGGATCTTGACTTCCTTCAGAGGCCTCTGACTCATTGAAACAATTATGACTGTCAAATAAAAATTAATGTTATTATTCATTAGTGTAGAAAATGTAGTGTATCCTGTGCCCGCCAAGATGTTTACATTAAATGAAATATGGATGCGTGTTTTGCCTCAAACTTTTTCCTTATTCTTCTTTATCCTTTCTTTTTGTTTTTAACCTTTTCTTCTTGTCCCTGCCCCATTCTATTGTATATAAGGTCACATATAGCCCAAGCTACACCCTTATATTTTATTCTATGAATTTTATGTTTTGGATTTTCACATTTAGGTCATTAATCTATTTTGCTTTTTTTTTTTTTTCGTGTGTGGTGTGAGAGTTGGCTCCTGGCTTATTCTTTTGAATGTGGAAATCTAACTTTCCCAGTGCTATTTACTGAAGAGACTCATCCCGATGGAATGTTCTTAGCACCCTTGTCAAATATCAATAGACCATAGTTGTATAGGTTTATTTCTGGACTCTCAATTATATTTTATTGATCTATATATCGCTTATTATACCAGTACCAGGCTATTTTGATTACTATAGCTAGATAGTATGTTTGAAAATCAGGAAATGTTACTCCTTCCATTTTGTTTTTCTTCAAAATTCTTTTAGCTATTAGTAACCACCTGCAATTTTAATAAAATTTAGGATTGGTTTTTCCATTTCTGTAAAGAAGGATATTGGGATTTTGATTGGGACTATGTTGAATCTATAGATCACTTTGGATAGTATTGACTTCTAATCAAATCCATAAACATGAATGTCTTTCCATTTGCTTGGGTTATTTAAAATTTCTTCCAATACTGTGTTAGCATCTAGTGTACCTTCCTGGCTAAAATTATTCCTTAGATATTATTATAAATGTAATGTTTTCTTTCTTTGTTTATAATATTTTCTTAATTTCTTTTTCAGACTGTGCATTGCTGGTGTATAACAGTCCAACTGAGCTGACCTTTATGGTATTTACATAATTCTGCATCAACTTGAAGACATAGAAGTGTAGGGGTAGAGTCTAGCCTGTCAATCAGGTCACAGCCTGATGGTGCCTTCTTGTGAGCATGACCTTCTCAAAAAGAGGGTACTGGGAACCTCCCCGCCCCCCCCCTCTGCCTTCACTTTTCATGAAGCCACGCTGAGCCACGCTGAGACCTATACCAGCCCTGTGATGCTTCCATCACCATTGGATCCACAAGACTTTTCGTCCACTGGCCAGTGATCATCCTGCATTCTGAATCATTGCATGTGGCTGCATGAGTCTGAAGAGGGACTTATGGACTAGTTTCGGACTTATGGACTTGAGTTGGACTGAACTGGGGTGTTTTCCTGATATACAAATACTTCTTGACACAAATCTCTTTCTTACACACACGTGCGTGTCACTGAATTTGGTTCTCTAGTCAACCTGGCCTAACACAACCTTGTACCCTGCAACATTGCCAAATTCATTAACTCCAGTATTGTTCTTGTGGATTCTTCGAGGTTTCCTATTCATAGGAAGATGTCACGTGTGATAGTTTTACTTCTCCTTTCCCTGTTCGGATTCTGTTTCATCTTTTTCTTGCCTAATTTCCCTGTCTAGAACTTCCAGTATCATATTGAATAAGCAGTGTGAGAGTGGGCATACTTTGTGCTTTTTTTTGTTTTGTTTTTTTCTATCTTGAGGGAAAAGCTCTTAGTTTTTTTCCCCCATCAATCATAGTGTTTGCTGTGGAGTCTTCCCAAATGCCCTTTAGCACATTGAGATATTTCCCAGCTTCTCCAGGGGCTGTTGATCTCTTTCCCTCGTCCTCCTTTAGGACTTTGCTTGATCGATGAGCTCTTTACGTGTTGCTTCAACTTTTATCCACCACTGCACTCCTCTGACTATCAACATGCTAAGGCTTCACCTGCTCTTCAACAAACAAACAAACAAATTACCACCCCAGCAAGCTACCATCCTAGTTCTTTTCTGACCCACTCCATGGACCCTAAAGAGTATATGTTGGCTGTATCTGTTGTCTCCCAGCTACTCATTTAGCCTCTGATCCTTGAAACAAACAAACAAACAAACAAACAAACAAACAAACGTTTCCCTGCTAATTAGGTGAAGGTTTACAGAGTAGACAATCAGTTTCATATTCGATAATTCATACCTATTTTGCTTTATACACTGTAAGCTCCTAAGTGTACCACCTGCTCACCCTACTTTCTCCCGGATTTCCTCTTTCCATTCCTTCTTTCCAAGCAGGTTGAATTTTCTGTTCTTGGGTAAATGCTACCCTTTGGATCTTGGATGGCTGATTATTCCAACATGAGAGTCAGTTCATTTCCAGATCTGAAGGGCAGCTAAAGGCCATGGTCTTGGGCCCCATCAGTCTCTTATTATTATTTTTAAAGAGAACATTTATTACATCTTAAATGGATTTAGCCCCTAATCTTGTGGCTGGCAAGCTCAATAGTCTTTTTTCGGTCATCATCCCCCTTGTTCTTGTTTTTGGCAGTCTGACAAAGCTTTGCTAGTCTATATCTATCTTTAAAAAAAGAAAAACTGCCCCCCAAAACCTCACCACCACTCCCCAAAAAAACCTTCCCCAAAGGCAACATGAATGCATAGGAACGGTCATTTGATGATCCATTAAAAACAAAGCTCACAGACTTTGTATGAGCATGTTCAGGATCATTTCACCTATGTGTGTTTTAAAAGACTACGAGGAAAAATATGTATTTTGCTGGCATTTTCCGTAATTCAGGGGGGGCGAAAATGGGAGAGAACATTTTCTGGTCTGCCACCTGCTGGCGAATCCTAGTAACGTCACGGGTTAAATGAAATTGAATGATGGCTTGGCCTGCGTTACGTGAGTGACTCCCACGTGTTGTTGTCAGGTGGCCGAGGGACCGCAGCAGGAAACGCTGCGCCATCCACACAATCGTTGTGCCTGCGCGCATTGTTACAGCCGCTGTGTCCATCCATGTCATCTCACTGGGAGTCTTCCTCTTTCCCGACCCTCTACTTCACACACAGCCTTTCCCCAGGGATCGGTGCTTCCTGACAACCTGCCCAAAAGAGTCCAGCCAGTGCAGCATCGGACCTTCACAGAGTGCTCTCCTTTATCTTCTGCCTGGGTTTTGCGATTTATTTTTTATTCCCTGTCCCTTTTCGTCGTGTGAATTGCTTCATAAGTCTATTTGGCATTATATGTTAGTGAGGACCTAACAGGTCCTAGGGTTTTTTTTTTTTTTTAACTTAGTTTATTTTTAAAATGCACGCGTTTCTAAAATTTTACAAAAATGAGAAAGTGTGGTCATGCCATGTTTTAAACTTTGTATAAGGGATAATTTCAAACATACATGAAAGTAGACTGAGTAGTACCTCACCACCCCCATCTTGCCATGACCAATCCTGCCCCAGGCATATCCTCATCCACCCCTCCCCCCACCGCCATACTCGTATTATGAAACAACTCCCAGATATCTGATTGTTTCATCTACAAGTAGCTCAGTGAGCTAGACGGGGTCTGTTTTTCTAGTAGCACAGTCCTACTATCACAACTAAAACAAGTTTACCATAATTACTTAACATCAAGTATTCAATACTTAAATCTCCAATTGCTTCAGGAAAGTTGTTAGAAATCACTGTGTTGTTGTAAAGTTTGTTCCTTTGCATCAAGATCCCCAAAGGTCTACATATTGGTATTGGTTATCATATCTTTGAAGTCTCTTTTGGTCCTAGAGAGTTTGGACTTAGCAAGTCTTTGCCTACTGCCCTCCTCAGTCCTCAAACCATGCATTTGCACCACAGGTGCGCTTTCAGCACCAGTCTAAAGCCCCTGTGGAGACGGCCCTTGGTTAAGGTATGGGAAGCACCTGCTACAGTGCAGCTATATTATCTAAGAATCACATTAAGCCACAATCAGCACTCCATGTCCTCGGCCAAATTAGCGACCACTTTGGCAGCTATGTGGAGGATGGATTTTAGGAGGAGAATTAAGAGGAATGCTTAGGAAGTGTTTGTGGCCCTGCTCTGGGACGAGACTATGTAAGGATGCAGGGAAATGGATGAGAGCCTTCTCTCATCGGTGAGACTGGAGCTTAGTTATGGTCAAGGGAAGAGACTGGATGAAGCCCAGGTTTCTAATTTAGGGATTAGGTAAATTTGGCGTTGTATGGATTGAGTTGTGCTCCTCACTACCCCAAATACGTGTCAGAGTCCCAATCTCTGTCGGGAATCACGTAGTATCTAGCACAGATGAGGAGGCTTCAAAATATTGGTGGAAAAAAATGTTTTCCCACAAACTTTTTCAAGACTTCTCATAGTGAGTGTTCAAGAAACATAAATTATTCAAATTCTTTCATTAATCCTATAATTTATTTTTAAACTTATGATGCACCAGACTTGATTCTAGGCACTCTAGATAAAGCAGTGAAGAAGGAGACTAAAATTTTACCCAAGGAACATATATTCTATTGGGAAAACCAACAAGTCAAAAACGTATATAGGATAGCCATAAATTGAAAGGAGAGAAAATAAGAAAGGGAGATGTAAAATGTGGAAGGAGGGAAGAAACTCCAGGGTAACCTGAGAAGGCGTCTTCCAAAAGATGAATTTTAGGGACGAGGATAAGTAAAAAAGGACTGCTATAAAATCATAGGAACTTTGATGAAAGAATCAAAATGTGAAGCTCATGTTTCTCAAAATATTCTCCTTATGAGTCAATACACGGCTGAAGCCGCTTCCATCTCTCTGAACCTTTCCATGAGTAATCCTGCACTCCGTGACAAAATGGCAGTCCAGTGTCCTTGAGGGGCCAAGTTATGACCCTTTCCAATGTTCTTTGGATTTGGAACTAAGAGAAGCCTGAGGATCAAGGTCAGGGTGAGCTCCTTGGTGGATGGATGGGATGAGACAACCCTTGTTATTCTTGAGGGGAAAAAAAACCAACCTTCCTGGTCTCGTCCTGCTACTGTAAGCTCACCTATTATATAACCCCGAATCTCTCTATTACTTTCCGTCCATACTGTGATTCCCTGGCTCAGGTCCTGGTAATCTCACCCCAACTTTCCTGGCCTTTTTCTCACCGGTGCATTTTCAAATTTCTTAAAACTTTCTCATAATGACCTCCCTGATCATCCTGTGTCCTTCTAAAAAATAAATCCAGATGACCCCTTTGGATAACGTAAAACTGATGATCTGCTCTGGAAACCCTAATCTAATTCACAAGATGAAGTTTATACAGAATTTGAAAGTGAGGTTAACTTCCCTGAGCATCAACATGTCATTAAACTATGGGTGTGAGAATAATGAATGATCAATATAATGGGTTCTATTCTTTTGTGTTATATATATTTATATGTAATATGCTTATTGATGTGTTTACATATAAATACCAAACCAAAATCAAACTCACCGCCATTGAGTTGGGGCCGGCTTAGAGCAACCTTATACATCTATGTAGTGTTAATATTTATCATGAGTCAGAAACAATGATAGTGTGGCTCTCTTTGCCACAGTCCTGCTATTACCATTGTCATTGCCACCAGAAGATCCTTGAGGACTTCCGCCGTGGCCTCTAACACCGAGGTTTATACCAGAGCGCTATAGCCAGTCTAGAATGACAGAAACAAATGTGCAACTTGATATGCCACAATCACGGGCCAGTGGGAAGAGGAGAAGCAAAGCTGCAAATGTGAACTGACCTTGCTTACGATCGCTGCAAATTAAGAGGCTGCTTTGTGTGTGGCTGAGAGTACAAGTTGGCAGCGGCACACGGGCCTTTCTGTCTCCCTTGCATGTCTGAATATCCACATGAACGGGCCATTCGGAGACCCGAAGGACACGGACACAAAGGCACACTTTTAGCCCCAGGGAAACGGTAAGTACATCTCAGCGCTGCGCAGATGTAGGAGGAGAGTGTGTGATAGAGCGATCACAGGACGGGAAGGATTGCGTAATCAAGTCGTGTTTCTACTAGGACGTTTATTTGGTTGCTAGCGATAGGAATCGGCTCACTGCCATCTGGGGATCATTAAGAAGAACGGGTGTTCTTGCTCTTCACCAAGGGAGAAGGTGGGTGTGCTTGCTACGTACATCCATCGAGGGGGACGCCCCTTGCCGGTGACTGGTGCACAGCACGTTTTCAAAGGCTGACTTCGACTAATAACTGTACTTTAAAAGCAGAGAAACTTATCTCCAAAAGAAAAAGAGACAGGGAAAAAGAATCAGAAAGAAACAGGAAAACAATTCATATGCTTGAGGATTAAATCTACGTTTAATCAATTTCAGTTGCTTTGACTTTTTAAAAGTTACTATATTTTGGATTTGCACTTAATTCTAGCCCCAAAGAACAATTAATTGGTTTTTTAAATGAAATACTGTTATTGGGGGGTTCTTAAAGCTCTTATCACAATCCACACATCCATCCATTGTGTCAAGGACATTTGTACATATGTTACCATCATCATTTTCAAAGCATTTTCTTTCTACTTGAGCCCTTGGTATCAGCTCATTTTTTCCCCTACCTCCCCAACTGTCCCTCCCTTGTGAACTCTTGATAAATTATAAATTATTATTTTCATATCTTACATCATTTTCTGTCTCCCTTCACCCACTTTTCTGTTGTTCATCCCCTGGGAGGAGATTATACATTGATCCTTGTGATTGATTCCATCTTCCTGTTACCCTCCTGGTATCTCTATTTGCAGGATTGGTTCTTAGGGGTTTAATCTGTCCTGGATTCCCTGTGTTTCGGGCTCTTATTTGTAGCAGTGTGCAGGTTCTAGTCTAGTCAGATTAGCAAGGTAGAATTGAGGTCGTGATAGTGGGGGGAGGAAGCATTAAAGAATGAGAGGACTGTTATAGGTTTCATCGGTGCTATATTGCACCCTCATTGGCTTGTCTCCTTGTGACCCTTCAGTAAGGGAATGTCCAATTGTCTACAGATGGGCTTTTGGTCTCCACTTTGCACCCTCCATTCCCCATTCACATTAATATGACTTTTTTCTTTTTTGGTTCTTTGATGCCTGATCCCATGGACACCTCATGATCACACAGGCTGGTGTGCTCCTTCCATGTGGGCTTTGTTGTTTCTCAACTGGATGGCCACTTGTTTATCTTCAAGCCTTTAAGACCCCAGATACTATATCCTTTGATTGCCAGGCACTATCAGCTTTCTTCACCACATTTACTTATGCACACATTTTGTCTTCAGTGATCATGTTGGAAAGGTGAGCATCACAGAATGCTGGCTTATTAGAACAAAGTATTCTTGTGTTGAGGGAGTACTTGAGTTGAGGCCCAATGTCCATCTGCTACCTTAATACTTAACCTATAAGTATATAGATATATTTCCCCATCACATATATATTTACAGATGGACATGCCTAATTTAGACCTCTATAAATGCCCTTTGCCTCCTAGTTCTTTTCTCTCTTTCCTCTTACTTTCCTCTTGTCCCACTATCACGTTTGGCCTTCATTCAGGTTTCAGTAATTCCTCGCTGTTACATTGTCCTTCATTAAGCCCCATTAGGCAGCCTATGTCTTTCTCTCCATCGATTTTAGTTCACTTGTTGTTCCCTTGATCCTGGGTTGGCGGACTCCTCCTTCCTTTCTCCCACTTCCCCTTCTCCCGTGTGCCCCAGGAACAGTCAGTGCCTTTCTTTTCTTCTCCGAATTGTATATCAAACAATTAGTTCTTATGACATGGCCCTGCTTGATGCTCACCCTCCTGAAGAGATCGCTGGAGATATGAGTGCTCCAGCAAAGTGTGGTGAAGAAACTAGAAGGTGCCTGGTTATCAAAAGAAATAGCATCTGGGGTCTTAAAGACTTGTCTTCAAATAAGCAGCCATGCAAGTGATGTAGAATAAGTACTACATCAGCCTGTGTGAGCCAACGATTGAAATAAAATTCAAGTCCAAAGGGAGGAATGTACCAGAATGATTACATTGCGAACACCTGGTTTGTAGAAGGGTATGGATGACCGTGGAAGCCCCAAATGCATTGGCAAGGTCCACACATGGACTCTGTGTCTGGTGACTCTCCTGTGACATAGCTGAGGGATGTAAACACCCTTGTTATCCCACAGAGGCCATTATAAAGTCAATTATGAAAGAAACATATTAAATATGATGTCTCATCCAGTGAGCTCTCTTTTGACCTATTTTAAGCTGTTTCAATTTTTAAAACTGTGAAAGGGAAATGCATATGGATTAAGCCTCTGGTGACAGCCTTCTGAACATAGACAGGGAAGTGAATAGTCTTGCTATCATGCAGTATGCATTGGAAAGTAGATTACTGCAGATGTAGTTAGGCTAATGTGTAGTGTCTTAAATTTGTTCTAGCGTTAATATCGTGTGCTTTCTTTTCATTGAGGGTTTTCTGTTATTGTTGCTAGTTGGTTTCCTAAAAATGTTTTCCTGTCAATGAAATCCAAGACAGGTAACTCGATAAGGACAGTGACTGGATTCATGGTTCCTTGGGGTCACAGCAGGGGAATTGTGGGGGGTGGGGAGCTTATCATAATGAGTCCAAGAATGAAGAAAATGTTCTAAAAATTATCGTGGTGATGATTGTATAACTCTTCCCAATGCGATTAAAGTATTGAATTGCGTATGTGAATTAGATGCCAATAAAACTGATAAAATATTATATAAAATTCCTTAGGGGTCAAAGCCTTCAATAGAAGGATGAAACAGGGCAGGAAATATAATGTGCTGATTTTAAGAATGAAACTCTATGCTTCAACTCAGGAAGTGAGAAAGTTGTGACAACATCTTAGTTGCATTTCCCAGGTATAAATACAGGGTAATAGATACAGAATGGTTACGGCTTCATAGCCCAGGGAGCAGCGATTAGAATATAGGAAAATGTTAGTGAATTCCTTGTGAATAACAGATTATAGATATTTCCTTCCGGGAGGTAAAGGTTAAACAGTGTAATGGATGTCCATAGAAAGTCTAAGAAGGAATGAACTCTACCGAGTCTGGGGAGAGTTAGACTGAAGAGGAAATGATGTTTGCATTGTGGTGCTGGGGAAGACGACTGAAAGTTACCGTGGGCTCTGAAAGGACAAACAAATCTGTCTTGGAAGAAGTATGGCCAGAATGCTCCTGAGAGGCAATGATAGTGAGACTTTGTCTTGTGTACTTAGGACATGTTGTCAGGAGACGCACAGTCCCTGGAGAAGGACATCGTGGCTTGGTAACGTGGGGGCAATGAAAAAGAGGGAGGCCCTCGGTGAGATGGATTTACACCGTGGCTACAGCAAGAGCTCCAACAGAGGAAGAGTGTGAGGATGGCACAGGACCAGGCAGTGTTTCCTTCAGTTGTGCAAGAGGTTGCTATGGGTTGGCACCAGCTTGGCAGCACCTAACAACAACAATAACAACTATGGGTTCTGGTTTACGTGGCCAGTAACTCGTATGATTGTTATTGCTCTTCATACGATATTTATTGTAAGACCTGTCATACACATAGAATGTATGGATACAAGTAGAGGTTAGGGTTACATGCTCCTTTAAGGATTTCAGAGATTGACTAAGTCAACTGTATCTATTTACATATAAATTTATATTTGCACATAAAACATATGAAATACAGACTATGGGAAGATGATGCTCCTGCTTAGGATTTCACAACAGGTCGCCCATATCGCTAGGGATCTGGTCTCCTGATCCCAAGTCCTCAGAGCAGACCTCTTAGTAATCTGGGGAAGTGTCACCTGACGGGGCGCGCACTGGAGGAGGGAAGGCGAAGGATGAACCGGAAGACACTGGGCATGTAGGAGGCAGGACAGATTTATTTATATTTTCCATGAAGTTTATTGCCTTCTTTTGAAAACATTCTTATGTCGGTCCTGTTTGGTCAAAACACTGAAGGATGTCTGCTCTCTGGGTGAATTGCTGAGCCAGGGTGCCTGTGATGTCCGGTGAATCCTTTAGTCCAGATTGCAGGAGGAACACAATGCAAGGCAAGTGCTGGCCTGCACAGGCCAGATGCAGAGCTGAGAGAAGACAATGCACATGCACTGAGAGCAGGCTCCCTCCCGCAGGATGGACCTTGAGAGAGACTGATTACTCTTTATAAAGATATTGTTTCTTTTGACTCTACAGCTTTTGTATTTCCATAGTTCATCCCCGTACCTTTGCCTACACGGGACCAAAAATATAATTTGGCTTTTTAACCGGCTTGGTTTGAGAATGTGTTTAAAGGTCATGAAACAAAGTGGGAGGAACTTTAGGAAACTGGTCTGAAATAACAAAGCAAATGAACGAGAACCAGGACACGGCTTTTCCTCCTGCTCACTCCTGTGTGTGATTAAAATGTCTCGTTGTGTTTTCTCAGAGTTTTGTGAATTCTCTTTGTGGGTAACAAATATGATCCCCGTGAATATTGATGATGTGACAGCAAGGAAAACGTCAGCCCAACCTTCCCAATCGGTGTGTGGAAATTAGTGCTGAGTATTTCTGGACACTGAGGCGATCCCTGGACCAGAGTCTAGGATCAGGTCTCGTGTCCCTTCCTGGAGTTCAGAGCTGCCCTTGGCAGCTCTAAGTGAGGAATTAATGATCTGTGAGCCTCTGAAGCATCAGAAAGGCCACTTGTAAAATGGCCACTGGCTCAAAGAGGTTTTTCTTATTCCTAGAGGCTTTATTCTAAACTCTAGGTCTAAGAAATTAATTCTGAGTCCTCAATTACGATGCTGGGAGAGTGGAGGGTGAGTGGGTTGGAAAGGGGGAACTGGTTACAAGGATCCACATGTGACCTCTTCCCTGGGAGATGGACGGCAGAGAAGCGGGGAAGGGAGACTCCGGATAGGGCAAGCTATGACAAAATAACGAGGTATAAATTACCAAGGGCACATGAGGGAGGGGGGAATGGGGAGGGAGGGGAAAAAAAAAGAGGACCTGATGCAAGGGGCTTAAGTGGAGAGCAAATGCCTTGAGAATGATTAGGGCAGGGAATGTATGGATGTGCTTTATACAATTGACGTATGTATATGTATGGATTGTGGTAAGAGTTGTATGAGTCCCTAATAAAATGTAAAAAAAGAAAAAAAAAGTAAATAAAAGGTAACTTTTGTGGTTATATGACATTTAAGGGCATTTGTACTTTCAGGCATTACAGTGCCTCCTGCCATTTTAGATGTTTAGGCCACATGTATAAGAAGCAAAATGATATGCCAAGGTTTGAAGCCATGTCTGGGAATAATATTATAGACTGAATTCTACTATATAACAGGTAGATCTGGGAGGTACCAGTTTAAGTGTGCGAGCATACTCGCATAGTATGCCCTTTATTTCCCCCGGCCCCCTTCCAAAATGGGATAAGCTATTTTAGTATTAAGATATTTGCATGGGCTCAACCAGAAGTCTGAGGTTGTTTTTTGTTTAAGTTAAATTAGAAACAGTATTACAATTAAAAAAAAATTATACGAAAAAAGTTGTACAAGCCCCCAATAAAATTATTTAAAACAATAAATAAAATATTGCATGGAAGAATATTATACGGACCATAGTTTCTAAATAGATGCCTAAGTGGACAACGTGTGTTGGATCAATCTATAAAGTACCCAGATAGCTGGTACCTCCTGGGTCAACAGCGAAAATGCTCACATATCTGTGACAGATACAGTATCTTTTGATATAAGATGAGAATAAAGACCGTCAGAATCCAAGGAGAAATGAGGAGTAACCATCATTCATAAAAAGCTCGAACGCACGGCCATGGAGTGGATGCTGACGGAGGGGAGTCCCACAGGACAATGCCGAACTGCCCCTGTGAGAGTCCGAGATGGCAGCTATTTATGGGAGCAGAAAGCCATGTTTCTCCTGTGGAGCAGCTGGTGGTTTCCAACTGCTCACCTTATGGATGACAGCCCAGTGCTCCTTAGTCATCATTATTGAGATGGTGATAGCAATAGGTCTGTCGCCTTGGAAACAGAGGGAATGTTGCTGAACTACTAGAAGAAGAAAATTAAAGCCAAGGCTTTTGATAGACAAGTCCATGTGCTGTTGGTATTTAATGTACTAATAGTCCTCAAGGCAGAGGCAGAAATAAGTCTCACCTGATCGATGCCTTTTGTCCTTAGAGTTGATATCAGCGCCCAAAGATAAGAGAGTCTCAACTGTGCTTGTATGTCCTTCCTGAGTGTCGGAAATACATTTGTCATTGCTGTGATGCGGACAAGAGCGAATTTAAAACACAAAATCGAACACATATTCACACACACACACACACACACACACATACACACCGATTGATTCTTACTCATAGCAACCCTATAGGACAGAACAGAACGGCCCTGAGGTCTCCAGAATGGAACTTTTGTTGGGAATAGAAAGCCTCGTCTTTCTCCCTTGGAGTGGCTGGCAAATGCATACGAAGTACTTCAAAAAACGGAAGTTTCGTATCTCAAGGAAACGGACTATATCAATCTCAAATTCCATCACATCATTAAATAAAGATTTGGGGGACTTACTTAGGAAACTACAGATGATCCGTTTGTAAGGCAAACTACTGACCAGTCCAGTTAAGTCTCCATCATTATAAGGCACATATATCTTGTGATATATGCAGAACACACAATTCCAAAATTCCCTAGGAGTACCTTTATATTCTTTGCTCAACCTTTTTTTTTTTAAAGTCATTTTACTGGGGGCTCACACAACTCTTATCACAAACCATACATCCTTCTGTTGTGTCAAGCACATTTGTGTATTTGTTGCCATCATCATTCTCAAAACATTCGCCTTCTTCTTGAGCCCTAGGTATCAGCTCCTCATTTTTCCCCTCCCTCCCCACACCCCTCCCTCATGAACCATTGATAATTTCTAAATTATTATTGGCTTGTCATGTCTTACACTGTCCATCTCCCTTCATCCACTTTTCTGTTGTCCATCCCTTATGGATGAGGTTATATGTAGATCCTTGTAATCGGTTCCCCCTTTCTACCCCACTTTCCCTCCACTCTCCTGGTATCACCACTCTCACCACTGGTCCTGAAGGGATCATCTGTCCTGGATTCCCTGTGTCTCCAGTTCCTTTCTGTACCAGTGTACATCCTCTGGTCTAGCCAGATTTGTATAGTAGAATTGGGATCATGATAGCAGGGTGGGGGTGGGTGGGTGGAGAAAGCTTTAAAGAACTAGAAGAAAGTTGCATGTTTCATTGTTGCTACACTGCACTCTGACTGGCTCATCTTCTGTCGGTGACCCTTCCGTAAGGGAATGTCCAGTTGCCTACAGATGGGTTTTGGGTTCCCACTCCGCACTCCCCCTCATTCACAATGATATGAATTTTTGTTCTTTGATGCCTGATACCTGATCTCATGGACACCTTCTGATCACACAGGCTGGTGTGCTTCTTCCATGTGGGCTTTGTTGCTTCTCACCTAGATGACCGCTTGTTTATCTTCAAGCCTTTAAGACCCCAGACACTATATATTTTCATAGCCAGGCACCATCAGCTTTCTTCACCACATTTGCTTATGTACCCGTTTTGTCTTTAGCGATTGTGTCGGGAAGGTGAGCATCATAGAATGCCAGTTTAATAGAACAAAGTATTCTTGCATTGAGGGGGTACTTGAGTGGAGGCCCAATGTCCATCTGCTACCTTAATATTAAACCTATAAATATATGCACATAGATCTATTTCCCCATCCTCATATATAAATATATTTACATATGTACATGCTTTTATTTAGACCTTTATAAATGCCCTTTGCCTCTTTCCTCTATAAATGCCCTTTATAATGCTCTTTATAAATGCCTCTTTCCTCTATAAATGCCTCTATAAATGCCTTTCCTTTATAAATGCCCTAACTCTTTCCTCTATTTCCTTTGACTTTCCTGTGTCCCATTATCATGCTTAGCCTTCATTTGGGTTTCAGTAATTCCTCTTGGTTACATTACCCTTGATCATACCCTCCTCACCACCGATTTGGATCACTTGTTGTTCCCTTGTCCCTGGGTTTGTTAATACCACTTTCTTTCCCCCACCTCCTCCTCCCCCATGTCCCCCCAGAACCATCGGTCCCATTGTTTTCTCCTCCAGATTGTTTTCCCATCTATCTTATTTAGATAGCCTGCAGAGATAATAATATGCACAAAAACAAAACAGTTTGCTCAAACTTTTAAGAAAGAGGTGAAGTTGAAAAATGATGGCAATTTCTCATAAGTGGCATTCTTATTATAGCTAGCGTTATCATTTATGAGTAATGTTTAACTCTTACTTAGCAAGTTAGTTCACTAGCATGTAGTGTAACTAAAATCAAGGTTACAGGATCAGTCTTTCTGTGGTTTCCTCCATGTGACCACAGATCAGTCTGAAGCCCATCTTATAAACCTATACATTTGCTCATAAGGGGGAAAATAAGGATAGTGTTATTAATCAGAAAAAGTTATTCTGTTTCTAGAAAAACAAAAGCAGATAAACAATACGTAACATAAAAAGATAAGCCACAAAAATGTGTAACATTTAAAACAGGAGGTTGCAGAGAGCTGCCTTTCTAGTGAAAAAAAAATTTCATTTAAAGAAAGATATTTTAAAGGAATCCTGGTAGGGCAGTAGGTTCAATGCTGGGCTGCTAGCCACAAGGTTGGCAGTTCAAACCTGCCAGTAGTTTTGCAGGAGAAACATGAGGCTTTCTGCACCAGTAAAGACTTGTAGTCTCAGAAACCCTAAGGAACAGTTGTACTATATCCCATAGGGTCACCATCAGTTGGAATTGACTCGATAGTAGGGAGTCTGGTTTAAATTAGTATACATCAGAGAACCCAATAAGTGTAATTCTCCTGCCCTGGTAAAAGAGATCCTAGCAAAAATCCTCATAACTGGACCAGTTGGTAACATCATGATAACCAGAGAAGAGACTGAAGTTGTCAAGGATTTCATCTTGCTTGGATCCATTGTCAAGGCTCATAGAAACAGTAGTCAGGAGATCAAACAATGCACTCCATTGGGAAAGTCTGCTGCACAAGACTTTAAAGTTTTGAAAAGCAGGGATGTTATTTTGAAGACCAAGGTGTGGCTGACCAAAGTATTTTCAATTGCCTCGTGCACGTGAAAGTTGGACATTGAATAAGAAAGACTGAGGAAATAGCGATGCATTGGAACTTTGGTGCCGAAGAAGGATATTGAATGTGCCGTGGACTGCCAAAAGAGCTAAATCTGTCTTGGAAGAAGTACAGCCAGAATGTGCCTTCGAGGCAAGGATGGTGAGACTTCATCTCACTTACTTTGGATATGTTACCGGGAGAGAACAGTCCCTAGAGAAAGGCATCGTGCTTGGTAAAGTAGAGGGACAGCAAATAGAGGACAGTCCTCGACCCTGGATTGGCACAGTGGCTGCTACATAAGAACAACTGTGAAGCTTTCTCCCGTGTTTTGTTCTGTCCCACAGAGGGTTGCTATGCGTCACAACCGACGACAACCACTTTTAGAAAGCAGCAGGGCAAAGATAGCTAAGTATTTCATAACATGGATCCTTATGGTTTCGAATAACATTATTCCTGAAGCAAAGAAACAAAAAGCAGATGTAGAGGAACATACATCTTGGAAATTGTGAAATCAAGATCCCCCCTTCCTCCAATGTTCCCCAGTAAACAAATAAGGTCAGTGTTTTATTTAAAGGGTTTCAGGGCCTCGGAATCCTGGCTATTTCTGCAGTGTATTAAGGACAATTTCGACACCAAACCAGAAACAAACTCTACTGCTGTGGAGTAAATTCTGACTTCATAGCCACCCTGTAGGGCAGAGCAGAACTGCCTCTGTGGGTTTCCAAGAAGTCAACTCTTCATGGGAGCAGAAAGCCTCATCTTTCTCCCATGGACTGGCGGGCAGATTCCAACAGCTTACCTTGGGGTAAGCAGCCTGAGGAGTACTCCACTACCCCACCACAACACCATCTTTCTTGAACAGAGGTGGAGTTGGGGAAACCAGAGCTACAGAGAACCCATCTCTAAGTCTTAGGCGGCAGAGACGCAGTTATAAAATAAGCAAACCTTAGCTGCACAGTGAAGAGCTGTGAGGTGGGTTGATGTCGCTCTCGTGTCTACATCAACGCCAAGATCAGAGACCAAGAATCGGATGGCTTCATGCTGCCCAGTGACCGCTGCCCTGTGCAGAGCCTGGGCGCCTAGAGCATCCTGGGCTGAAACGCAAGCCTGGAGAGTGAGGAGTGGTTGGAAAGAAAGATCGTAAAAATCTGGGTCCACAAACCTTTGCACATTTTGGCAAAACCTTTGTTATCTAAGTACTTTTTCTTGGTAAAGGATCCATAGCTTTTGTCAGATTTTTTATTATTAATCATTTTATTGAGAGCTCTTACAGATATTATATCATTCCTTAATTCAATTAGATCAAGCATAATTGCACAATTGTTACCACAATCAGTTTCCAAATATTTTCTTTCTTCTTGAACAATTTGACATCAGCTCCCCTTTACCGCACCCCCATGCTATCCCCCAGGAACCCTTATTATTCATTTTTAATTATTTGTGTGGATTTTTAGGCCTTATTTTACCCCATTCAATATATCCATTCACCTACAATTCTGTCATTCGCTCCCCTTGAGTGGTGTGGTAGTCACCTAATCTGGTGTCAATTTAAGGATTAAAAGTGTAAGGGCGGAGTCTAGGCTGTCCATCTGGAGATAGCCAATGAGACTTCTGTGGGGCATGGCCTTCTCCGGAGAATTCTGGGTAATCTGGAACTTCCTCCTTGGAGGTGGAAGACACTTCTCTCTCTCTCTGAAACTCCCTGGGAGACATTGCAGAAGACAAGCCACGTGGACACAACCAGACCTCTGAAGCCAAAGAAGCCACAGAGAGACCCCTACCAGCACTGAGATGTTTCCAATGACACTGGACCCAAAGAGTTTCTGAGAAGCCACAGAGAGACCCCTGCCAGTGCTGAGATATTTCCAATGACACTGGACCCAAAGACTTTCTACCCACTGGCTTGTGATTGTCCTGCATTTGGCTTCATTGCATGTGTTTCATGAGGCTGAAGAGGACTTTACAGATTGATATGGGACACATGGACTAATATTGGACTTTTGGACTTGATCTGGACTGGGCTGGGATGTTTTCTCCATGTTCAATTGCTCTTGAATATAAACTTCCTTCTTATACACATATGTGTGTGTCCATGGATTTGCTTCTCTAGTCTACCCAGACAAACACAAGTGGGGTCATATAGTCATCCTTACCATCAGCTCCCCCTTCTCCCTTTTCCTCTTCCCCTTCCCATATCCTCCAGTCAGATTTTAAAGGATTTTCTTACACTGCCCCCTCACCTCTAAACGGCTAAGATGTACTAGCCTTGACTGTGTGCTAAAAAGACAAAGGGCAGTCAGCAGGGACAACTTATGACAACCATAAAACAGCTACTCCAAACCATACCCAGCTCACTGCCATCGCGCCGATTCTGACTCAACGCCACCCTATAGAACAGGGTTTCCAAGACGTTAACTCTTTACAAAAGTAGAAAGCCTCATTTTCCTCCCAAGGTGTGGGTGGTGGTTTTGAACTGCTGACCTTGAGGTTAGCAGCCTAACTTGTAACCACTATGCCACCCGTGGTCCCTCGAAACAACCACTATATAGGGAATATTTACTTTGTTTACTGCTTTATGTGCATTAAATTATTTAATCCTTATCGTGGAATCCCCGAGGAACTGTGGTGGTGGCTGTAAGCCAGGGGCTGGGCTGCTAATATCAAAGTTGACAGTTCAAACCCACCTGCTGCTCCTAGAGAGAAAGATGAGGCTGTCTGCTCCCGTAAAGTTTTACCGTCTTAGAAACCCTATAGAGGGTCGCTGTGAGTTAGAATCAACTCAGTAGCAATGGGTTTTTTAAGGTATAGTGGAGTCCCTGAATGGTGCAAATGGCTAATGCATCTAGGTGCTAACTGACAGGTTGAAAGTTCAAGTCCATCCAGAGGCACTTCAGAAGCTGGAGCGATCTGCTCTTTAAAAGACCGTCCATTGCAACCCTATGGAGAACAGTACTACTCTGACACACATGGGGTCACCATTGATCATATATACGTTTCCCTCCCATTATTTTGGCTCGCACTCTCCACCCCCCAGCCCCCACCCTTCCTGCTCCCACCAAAGCCTTTCCTGCACGTCAGAGGCCACGTCGCTTTCTTCATTCAAGTTGCCAATCAGGAGCACGCACATTAAAGCTCTCCCAATCCTGGTCACAAGCCCCTCCCCCGAGAGCACATCTGTCTGTGATTTCTTTGTCTCCCAGGGACCATTCGCTTCCTGTCCTCGAGGTAGCCCGGCAGCTGCACTTTTGGCTCAGTTCTCACTCCATCAACCTCGCGTCGGAATTGACTTCATGGCAACTGGCAAACAATTCGTATAATAACCCCCTGAAGACATCATTTATCTTCATTGTAGAGATAGGAACCCCCCACGCTTGGCGTGATCAAGGCGTGCGTAGCAGGAATTGGCAGAGGTGAGCTTTAACCGCAGGATCTGAATGACTCACTATGCTTTCTGCTTCTCCTACGCTATAGCACTTACAGGCGCGACCGAAGGAATAAGATTGATACCTTATGACTTTCAAGGAGCAGCCTCGCTACGTTGATGTGGCCACACTGAATTGCATCCATAAAGGGCGTGACGCCACACTTGTCTCTGCAGTCCGGTTCATACTGGCACCTGGAGCCCAAACCCCAAAACAACAGAGCTGAACAGTCACCACTTCAAGCCCGTGGACACTTGCTCACCGGCAAGTAAGTGGATTACGAGTTTTACAAATGATCTGCGGAAACAGGAGCCCTCTCCCTCCCCCATCTCAGTGTCGGAGCTTAACCCTGTCTCTCCAGGCGTATATTTCCCCAGGAAAACCTGCTCTTCGTTCAACCTTCTCTATGTCATAAAAAAAAAAAAAATAAGAAAAGAAAAAAAAAGAATTAAATCAAAAAGAATTAATTATATTTTAGGTAGAAGTTTACGTTGAAATTTCTATACAACTTGTATGGCAATGGTTATATCTTTTTAAATGATATGCCGACATTCTCTTAATTTTTTTCTTTCAATTCCATTGCCATTCATCTAGCTTCCCTGCCCCTCTTTAGCTTCTTGCGTTCTGGATAAGTGATGACTGTTTGCTCTCATATTTATACAAATGATTCGTTTAAGGCCATGTTTCCCAAAGTTGGCATTCCCCCACCCCCCTCCAGTGGGGGCTGGCATTGCTGGCATGGCCTCAAGGGGCTGCAAAAGCAGATACCTACACTTTATCCCGGGTACTTGCCTCAGGGGCAGCAAGCATTTTTTTCTTCTTTTCTTTTCTATACAGGGGCTGGTAGGCCAAATAAGACACCCTATGGGTTTCTAAGACTAATGGTTTACAGGAGTAGAAAACCCCGCCTTTCTCCTGTGGACCTGCTGGTCCACAGTCTAGTTTGCTAACATAGTAATGAGATGAATTTTTCTTCATTGGTATATCCAGTTTTGTTAGTGCCATTTATTACAGAGGTTGTTTCTCCCTCATGGAATGATCTTGGAGCCCTTGTCAAAGATCCGCTAGATGGGTTCACTTCTGGATTCGGAATTCTCTTTCATTAGTCTGCATGTCTGTCATTGGTACTAGTAGGCTGTTTTGACTAACATGGATAGATAGTGTTTTGAGACGGGGAAATTAGAGACTTTCTACTTTGTTGTTCTCTAATATTGCTTGTGCTATTCCGGGCCTCCTGTCTTTCCGTATAGAAGACTAATTTTTCCATTTCATTAAAGAATGCTATTGGGATATGTATCAGGATTAGATTATATCTACAGATCATTTTTGGTAGTATTGACATTTTCACAATGTTAGGCCCTCGAATCTATGAACATGAAATGTTTTCCCGTTTATGTAAATGCCTTCTAGTTCTTTCCAGTATAAATCTACAGATGTCAGTTTAGAGAGATAATGTGTCCTTTCAAATCTCACTTGGTTCCCTTGTGATGTCACCCACCTCATTTTGTTTATTTGGATTTTTTCCCCTGTATATTTTGCCATGGCCTGTCAGTTTAGCTGACCTCTCAAAGACTCGGCTTCTAATATTGTTGTGTTTTCTAGTTTTTCTTACTTTTTTGACTTTTATTATTTTGTTTTTACTTTCCCCCCTGGTAACTGTGGACTTCTTTGGCAGCTTCCGGGAGCCGTAGTGGCGCAGTGGGTTATGTGTTGAGTTGCTAACCACAAGATAAGCAGTTCGACCCCCCATAGATGCTCCATGGGGAAGAGATGAGGTTCCCTGCTCCTGTAAAGATGTGTAGCCTTAGAAGCCCAAAGAGGCGGCTCCAATGTGTCCTATAGGGTCTGAGTCACATGGACTCAATGGCATGGATTTAGAGGGTGGATTTTTTTCAAGTTTTAGGGTTCAGGTATTGATTTATCCCTTTCTGATATGGATACTTATTGCTCTAAAATTTTCTCTGATCATTGGTTTTACTGTGTCCCAAGGGTGATGGTATATTGTGTTTTTATTGTTGGTAGATTCTAGGAATTTAAAATGTTTCATTTTGAATTTCCTCTATTACCCAATATTTTTAGTAAGGTGTCATTCAGTTTCTATACACTTATTTTTCCATATTCTTTAAAAATGTTTTCCCATATTCTTTCTATTACTGATTTCTAGCTTTATAGCATTATTAACATTAAAAACTTTTTTTTTTGCTTTATAGCATTCAGCTCAGAGAAGGTATTTGTATTACTGTGATTTTTTAAAAATATATTGAGGCTTGCCTTGTGGCCTCCGTGGTCTATTATGGAGAATTTTCCATCTATCTCATTTATCAAATGACACATTCATGTCCCCAGTTTCACATGCCAGAGCCTTGAGGCCAGTCTTGCTACTATTCTTCCCATAATCAATCTAGTCCCCAAATCTACATACAAAATCTTTTAAACACCTGTATCCTAAAAGAAAATAAACAGCAAGGACAACCAAAAAAATCCCTGCATCCTTCTCTTCAGCTCCACTTTCACCCATTTACAACAAGTAAACAGCGACATCAATAAGCAACAGCCTCCTGTTTGTTTGTTTCACCTGGATAATCTTTGTCTGGATAATTTCACCTGGATAATGTTTGTCTGGATCATCTTCTCCACAGTAGAGAGAGTAATCTTTTCACGTGTAATTTTTTTTCACAGTGTAATTTGAATGAGGTCATTCTCTTGCTGAAAACTTTTGCCTGCTTCTCGCTGCACAAAGGGCAAAAGCTAAAATCTGTGACGTGATCTGCAAGGCATGGAATTCGATGAGCTGTTTCCCTCTCTAAACTCCTTTCACATAGCTTCCCTTTGCCTTGAGCCTCACCAGCTCCAGCTTCTTGAGCCTCCAGCTGCCAAGTTCACTGGCTTTGAACTTGCTAATCTCCTCTGCCTGGGAACTCATTCCTCCAGTTGTCACTTGACTATAACTCGAACTCATCTTTCAGGCCTTACCTTGAATGACTTTCAAAAGGACTTTCACAAAGACCTTGCCTCGCTCCCCAGTCTAAATCAGGACCTTTGCGTTCTCAAAGTATTTGTACTTTTCCTTTGTCACATCACTACCAGCTGTAATTAATAGATTGATTTGGGGAATATGTGTCTATACTTATCTTCCATACTAGTCTATAGACTCCATTAGGGAAAGGGCTGTTTGTTGTGTTGATTATTTAGGACCTAACACATAGGAGGTTCTCAAAAAAGGTTTCAGGAATGAATGAATGAATGAATGCATGTTTTTAGATCTGCAGACAATCAGGTGCATGCTAACGCACCGCAGGAAAAGCCTACCCATCAGCAATGCTTCTCCGGCACTGGGTTAGGCTCTCTTCTCACTAGATGTCTCATCCATTTCTATGGCTTCAAGCAACATCTTGATGGGCATGGGTCCCACAGTCGTGTCTCAGACCATGTTATTGTCAGTTACTCACATCGACTCCGCCTCATGCATGGATGGAACGGTGCCCATAGGAGTTTCAGGCTGGGACCAGTCAGAAGCGTTCACTAGACCTGCCTTCCAAGGTTCCACTGGGAGGCTTTGAACCACCGTCCCTTTGAGGCACAGTCAAGTGCTTAAACCTTGCACTATCCCGGGGCTCCATCTCAGCCCATCCTTCCCCTTTTGGCATCAGATCTCGGTGTCCAACTGCCTACTTGACGTCATTACTTGGATGTGCCATGGACACATGAGAGTTAACATTTCCAAGAATATATCATCGTCTTCCGCCAAACCTGCTCCTCCTCCCGTTTGCACCCTGCACCTTAGGACACGGCACCAGTAGCACACACCAGTTGTAGAAGTTGACACCTGAAAGTCATCCTGGACGTCTCTTTCTCCACCCCCTTCATCAAGTGAGTCACCTAGCCCTCCTGATTCTTTATCTTCAAATTGGCCCACTTCTCTTTTTACCCACATTCCCCTTCTCAGCCCAGCTGCCCTTACCACTCCCCTGCTTCCCTGCAGTGGCCTTTCACAGCTCCCACCCTTGTTCAATCTGTTCTCTCTTTTGCACCCAGAGGCGCTTTGAAAAATGCAAATTTATTATTACACGCCGGCTCCACGCCCTCCAGTGGCATCTTGCATTGCTTAGCCTAGCATCTAGATTCCTTCAGCCGTCCAGAGTCCTACAGGGTGTAAACTAGGCCCTCTTCTACAGCCTCACCTCACGCCTCTCTCCCTTCCACTGCTGATTCTCAAGCACATACTGTGCTTCATTTAGTTTCTCCGATGACCTACTGGTTTCCCTGGCTTAGAGCATTTACAGATGCTGAAATATTCCCGGGCCCCTCATCTTCAGCTACCGACTTTCTATTCCTCTTTCAGGTAATAGCTTAAATATTAATGATATTCTATCCTCTGAGGCCAAGTTGGGTCCCCTTGGCTCCAACAGGTCTCATGCGATTCCTTGGAGCACTCACCAGACGGATAAGACCTGTGTCATGACAGTGTCTGCGAGGGTAGAAACCATGGATGCCACATTTCTATTGTAGCACCGAGTCTGGTACAATGCTTAGTTCATAGTTAGCACTGAATGAATGTATGCATACTTGCTTAATTAACCAATAAATGGATGATTTTGACATTCACTCCCCGCTATGTTTATTACTTTATATTCCCTGAGCTTCGTTCCTTGTTCTTTTGGAAGTTCTGGTGTTTTTCTTAACAATCTGAGTTCTTTATATATTAACTCTGGGTCATATTTAGTAAAGTGTCCCCCCCCCCAATTTGCTGTGTGTCTGTTTTGTTTTGTCTTACCTCTTAAGAAGCACCTTCACAGCTTCTAAGCATCCATGCATTGCTGGGAGAAGAGAGTTGAGAATTAGAGATTTTTAGCACAAACATAGATGTTCTCTTCCCCTGGGTCCCTACTCTTTTGGCTAGGGTTTATAGGAGAGAGTAATTAAATTAAACACATCGTACTGCCCTTAAAAAAAAACATCCAGGTGGATAAAGAATAGTTTTGATTTTACATGTACATAGCCAACATTGGATTATTTTATTTTTGAGAACAGTCCCCTGGCCAGTGTTCTTTTAAACAGTTTATGGGGAAATTAAGCGAGCATGTACAGAACAGGCCATCAGTTTTACATTCAGTAGTTCATACACATTTTGTTTCCACTCATCCATTTCAAACCCCTCAAAGTACTTAGCCCACTTCCTGTGTCTCCCCTTTGCATCTCTCCCCTTTCCTCGCCCTCGGTGCTGGGCCCTTGGGCAGATGCAGCTCGTTTGATCTTCAATGGTTGATTACACTCATGTGGGGGGGAGAAAAGTTCCAGACATGGAGGGTGATGAAAGAGACAGAGTCTTGGTGACTCACCAGGCAATGTCTCACCAGTCAACCTGCTCCCTTTTACTACTTTGGGTTTTGCTCCTCGTCTTCTCCAGAAAGGTCCTATCCAGGACCTTCCAATGTTATTCTTTTCAAAGTGGTGGATAGTAATAGCCAGGCACTATCTGGTTCTAGTCACAGGTCATGTAAGCTGATGCTTTACAGTCTATTCCTATATTGGGCTAAATGCTTCCATCTGGCTTTTGATTTTTTTTCTTCTTTGCTTCAGACAAGGAAAGACCCATAGTTGTACCTCACTAGTTTTTGAGACCCCAGGCATTGCTTACTGATGAGGCAATAAGCAGGACATAGAACATTGTCTTTTGTGTAATGCCATTGACTTTGGTGTCTCCTAAGAATATGGTCCCAATCCCCTAGGTCCTTGGCATATTTTCATTCCTAAATGTCTTCCCTCCCCCCCATTTTATGCTGGAAATAAATCCTAAGACCAGTCAGTTTTTGCCCAGGAAATGCAAAACAGTTTAATAGTAGTCCAGAAAAAAATAATCTGCACTTTAATACTCTTAAAAAAAAACTGAACTCAGATAAAAACGTATTTTCATTATCTGTGCCCCACTATTTTGTGTGAATAATTTTGCTTTTTTAAAATTAAAAATGATCTAGAAATAAAGGATTCAGAGTTAAGGAAAACTACTTCGAACAGTGAAAACGGAACTCCCAGTTTGAGATTATCACTTGCTGTTGATTCTGACGCATAGCAGCCCTACACGACAGACAGAAACGACCCCACGGGACTCCAGGGCTGCTGTCTTTATGACAGATCATGACATCTTTCTCCTCTGCATGTCTGTTAGGTTCAATCCACTGCTGAGGACTTAACCACCCTACCACCAGGGTTCCTTTGGTACAGATGCTGTAAGCAGAGGCTTTATGCTCCCATAAAGACTGACAGCTTCAGAAGCTCACAGGGCAGTTCTATTCTGTTCAACAGGGTCACTGTGAGTTGGAACTGACTTGGTGGAGTGAGTGAGTGGTATTGATTTACAAGGAGCCCTGTTGTGGCTGCTAATTGAAAGGTCAGCAGTTCAAACCCACTGGCTGCTCCAAGGGAGAAAGAAGGGGCTTTCTTTTTTTTTCATTCTCTTTCTTTTAATTATTGGAATTATAAGACTGAGATTTTGGTTTTTTTATTAATCATTTTATTGGGGGGCTCTTACAAATCTTATGACAATCTGTCATTCAATTGTATTAAGCACATTTGTACATACGTTGCCATCAACATTTCCAAAACACTTTCTTTTTATTTGAGCCTTGTTATCAGCTTTTTTTTGCCCTTCCTTCTCCACCTTTACGATTCTTTTTTACCAATTACATATTATTATTGTTATTTCGTGTCTTACACTGTCTGTTGTCTCCCTTCACCCACATTTCTGTTATCTGTCTCACTGTGGGGTGGGCTATATATCCAACCTTGTGATGGGTTCACTCTTTCCCTTCTCCCCTCACCTCCCTACCCTCATGATAGTGCTACTTCCACTACTGTGCCTGAGGGGTTTATCTGTCCTGAATTCCCTGTGGTAAGAGTTCTTATCTGTACCAATGTGTGCACTGTGGTGTGGCTGGATTTATAAGGTAGAACTGTGCCATGGAAGTCGGGGGGGGGAGCATTCAGGAACTAGAGGAATGATGTGTGTTTCGTCGGTGCTGTACTGCACCCTGGTTGAATCGTCCCTTCCTGGCAACCCTTGTATGGGGGATGTCAATTGTCTACAGATGGGGTTTGGGTCTCAACTTCAACCCACCTCTTTCATATCAATACAATTGCTTGTTTTCGATTTATTTTTATTTTATTGGGAGCTCTTACAGTTCTTATCACAATCCATACACATATCCCAATTCTACCTTACAAATCTAGCTAGACCAGAACATGTACATGGGTACAGATAAGAGCTTACAACACAGGGAACCAGGACAGATAAACCCCTCAGGACCAATAAGTAGAGAAGCGATACTAGGAGGGTAAAGTGGGTGGGTGGGGGGGAGTATGGGGGAACAGATCACAATGATCTACTTACAACCTCCTCCCATGGGGGAAAACGACAGAAAAGTGGGTGAAGGGAGACAGCAGTTGGTGCAAGACATGAAAAAAAAATCATCAAGGGAGGGTGGGGGAGGGAGGGGAAAAAAAGAGAAGCTGATACCAAGGGTTCAAGTAGAAAGAAAATGTTTTGGGAAAGATGATGGCAACTTATGCACAGACGTGTTTGACCCAATGGAGATATGTTTGGACCTTCGCATACCTGATCCTGTCGACACCTCATGATCACACAGGCCGGTGTGCTTCTTCCATGTGGGTTTACTTACTTCCCTGCTAGAGGGCTGCTTGTTGACCTTCAGCCGATTTCTACTTGCATGAAGATTTACGGTCTTGGAACTCCAAAGGAGCAGTTCTCCTCTGCCTTATAGGGCCACCGTGTGTTAGGGCTGGCTTGATGGCAGTGGGTTTCCTGCTGCATTCATTTACAGGTTGAGTTCTGGGGAAGGCCTTGCTGGGGATATAACGGAGTGTCCTTCCCCCCTAGCCTTAGCAGTCATACTGTGATGATGAGGATGCAGCAGATACCAATGGCCAGGCGTTTTGCACTAACCATGTGCCAAGCGTTCCGCTAATACCACGGGCATCAGTCCGATCATGAGTTTGCTGATGAGCTCACTTGCTCAAGAGAGAGACTGAATTCCTTGCCTAAACTCGAGGACTCAGTGAGGGACAGAACTAGCTTCTCATCCAAGTAGGGAAACTAAGGTAACTGTAGTAGAAGAGTTAATTCACACAAGAAAGAAACAGTGCGCAGAGTGCCACATTACATTAACTTTAGGAACACTCCTTGTGTGTTCAAATGTCACGAAACAGCTCTGAGTCCCTGCCCTTTATTGTCCTAAATAAAGGGGCAGGGGGCGGGGAGTCCCCCAAATAGTGACTTGACCTCGCAGGGGGAAACATGGCGCAGGTGTGGGCCTGCGTCCCTGCAGAGCTGGGGGCCATACCTGCCGTGTGCAGCGGAGTTCGTCGGATTTTGCTCTCCGTCTTCCAGGCAGTTGGGGAAACAGAGAGCAAGTACTGCAGGATCAAAGGGTCTCCTTCCCGGCTGGCAATGTGGAAGCTGTTCCAGCCGTCTTTGTTCTTCAGGAGTGGATTGGCGCCACGTTCCACGAGGTCCTGGATCACCCCGAGCTTCTTTCTTGTGCACGCCATCATTAGAGGGGTCCTGAAGGCAACCCAAAGAAGCTGTCAGGTGAGCGGACGCAGGGAGGGGCGCTCGGACAGGTGGAGGGAGCAGCCACGTGTTTAGAAAAATGCACAGATTTGGCACGAAGAACACTTAAAGGAAACAGGCGTGGAAGCATGAAAACCGCTCCAGCAATGGATCTGCCTGCTCTGAGGAGCCTGGGGGGAATAACCAAGTGACTGTCATATATGTGTACCCATGGGAGCGGAGTACTTAAGAGGCAACACTGCTTCTGAAGGAGGTCACGGTAGAGCACCGAGTTGGAGAGAGAACTAAGAAAGCAACAGGTACTTAGCCCTGAATGGTATTTGCATGAGGCACTCTGCTGAATTTTCCTATTCACCTCAATCAATATCCATTTATTAATTCAATTGGACTGAAGAGTTATCACCGAGCATTTGAGCCCCCTCATGTTCCCGGCAGCATTATTGACAATAGCAACAGGATGGAAAGAAACTATGTGTCCATCCACGGGTGAAAGGAGAGACACAATGTGGGACACACACGCAGCAGAAGACAATGGAATGATAGAGAATGATGATGGGGCCGCAAAACATCCTAAAACCTGGATGAATCTAGAGGATGCTATGCTGAGGGAAGTCAATCAATCACAAAGGTCAACCCATGTATGCTAGCATTTTACAGAACGTCAAGGACAAGTTTACACACAGAAAGCAACATTCCTTGATGGCTACCAAGGGTGGGAGGGGGAGGTAGGGAGACTCACTCACTAGGTTTTCAAAAAAGAACCAAACTCCCTGGCACTGAGTCAATTCTGACTTGTATCGAGCCTGCGTAGGACTGCTCCACACGGTTTCCAAGACTGTCAATCTTGACGGGAGTAGATAGCCTTCGCTGATGTATTAATTTTCTATAATTTATCTCTAGGTTCTAATAGCCACTGTGATGGATGGGTACACAGAACTCACAGATAAGACTCGTGATTAAGGGACCTATTAGGAAAGTTAAAAAGTTGTAATGCCCGTGAGGAATGCTCAGAGTTTATCAACACATGTTACAAAGCCCTGTCATGCTTGCTCACAAATGCCCCATGGGCACGTCACTCTGCTATAAGCCTCCACCCGAAGGCATTTGGCTCAAGCTCGTGGGCCAGCAGACCCAGCGTCCTGAATTCAGTGCCCAGAGGCACCCACTCAATAGCCGGCCTCCTGCACAGAAGCACTCAGCTTGATTTGCTCTGGGAGCTGGGAGTCCACCACTCGGCTCCACGCTCTGGCTCCTGGATCTGCTGCTGCTCCTCTGATGTTATCGCTGCCTCCTGGATCCAGCAGGTTCACTGTGCAGGATCCTCAGCTCCAGAGGGTGCACTCTACCGGTAATGAGATCCCTCTTACTGCTCTTACTGGTAATGAGATCCCTCGTCCTGCTTCTTAGATGGCTCGTTTTATAAAACAGCGGGGTGGCCTTCCTGGGTCTCTTGTTCACAATTCCTCCCAGGTGAACCCCATCAATATCTTCCCCACCTTTTTAGCAGACCCAGGCAGGGAAAGGTCATTGGGTGGGAGTCAGAGACGTTGGCTAGAAGTGCCACTTTAACTGATTCACTACTCCTGCAGCCACTTCTGTCCGTCCTTCTTTCCTGCCTTCTGAGTGTTATTCCTGCACACGTGTCCTTGTCACCTCGGCTGACAGATTGTTTCAAGCAGGTGTACCTCCTTGGTATGACTGTTCACCCTCCAGGCCTATTGTTTGTTTGGTTAATGTGGAGCCAGCCCACAACAGAGACGGTCCTATGGAGCAGTTATGACATTGAAGGGAAAGAATAGAGACAGAGAAAGACTATAGGGTGCTCACTTCTTCTATGAAGCCAGGAGTGAGGGAGAGAGAGAGAGAGAGAGAGAGAGAGAGAGAGAGAGAGAGAGAGAGAGAGAGAGAGAGAAAGAGAGAGAGAGAGAGAAATATGTATTCTCCAACAGGTATATATCATTTTGGAGCTAGCAAACCTTATCAATCGCAGTCAATCACATACATAACATGGTGGGCAGTGTCCTACCCTAGACGGCTCTGGGCTCATTGGGGGAGAAGCCTAATGCAAGCACTGGAGGCAGGTAGAGGGGAGTCAGAGTAGGGAGAACAATAGCAGCATGTCTGCTCTTACATACAGGTGGCCTCTGACTGCATAAAGATCAGCTATGTGTATGTAATAGGTACCATTAAAGTACTACTATTATGGGGGGGCTATTGTGAGGAATGCTTTTTAATTAGGAGATTATGACTGGGATTAATCTCCAACTCACAAATGTGAAGCCTTCCCTCCTCCAGAATCCCGGCCTTCTAGGGTTCTTAATTATGAGAATAGACAATTTGTCCCCATCTACCCTCCTCCCAGTCCTGTTTCCCACTGGCTGAAAGTTGAGCACTGGGGATGAGTTTCGTTCCAGGCTTGAAGGACTGTATTCTCAGGGGCTTCACCAGTTTCCTTCCGACCAGTAAGCTCCTAGTGTTTCATAAGATATTGAATGCTGCCGTACATTTTCCTCCCATGCTATCCAGGACCCCCTATTATTAACCTTTTCAGAGGGCTCAGCAATGGGAGCTGGGCACTATCTCCTTTTGATCTCAGGGTCCTTCCACCATTGTTTCCATGCATCTTTGACTTTCTTCACCCCTCTTTGCTCTTGATGAGAAGAGGCCAACACTTGCACCTGAGGTGGCCACTTACAAGCTTTTAAGACCCCAGTCACTACTTATCAAAGTGGAGAACAGAATACTTCTCTCTGTGCCAATTGACGTTTAAGTCCCGCCAACTACATATGGTCTTTGAACTGCCAAATCATTAGGTTGGCCCAAGCTCACTGTCATCAACTTACCCATAAGGTAGAGTCAAACTGCCCCGTGTTTCTGAGGTTGCGAATGTTTACAGGAGCACAAAGTCTCATCTTTCTCCTGTGGTGCAGTTGGTGGGTTTGAACCACCTACCTTGTGATTAGTAGCCTAACACATAACCCACTACATTACCAGAACTCCAATAGTTGAGTGCAAAAACCATTTGCACCAGGGAGAAAACAAGATATACGAGGGCTGGAATCCTCGGGAAGGGCTTCACAGAGAGAGTGAATCTTGAATAAGGAAAGATTATTGGCAAAACTGAAGAAGGTACTTAATAAAAACAGGAATATGGGATAAGCAAAATGTATCACTATGACAATATCCCCAGACAAATGAATATTGTCCTTTTAATGAATTTCTTATTCAAAATAGAACTATTTTGAGGCGTGCCGTGCTATGTATTGCTTGACATGGCTCTTCTTGCCAGAGTCTTCGTAACTTCCACCATGTGATTACGTAGGGCTATGTACACAGGAGGTGCTTGTGGCTCACCCAAGGGCTTGGAGAGCTTGCTAATAATATGAAATGAGGTGCATGGCAACCTGGTAGGTTGGGGCCATGCAAATGAGGTGTACGGCAGCCTAATGTGGCGATCAGCCAATTTTGCCATCCTGCTAGATTTAAAGTGAGGCATCTTGGAAGCAGAGGGGGAGAGCTTACAACTATTAAGAAACCAGAGACGGGAGTGGAGTGTGACCCCAGATCCCGGCATGGAATCTCCTAATTCCAGAAAACAGAGTTCAATGACCTCAAAGATAGCAGGAGACGGAACGGGTGGCAGAGAAGCAGCAGCAGTGGCAGTACCACCAAGAGGTTGGTTGCCAGGAGGTGGTACCGTGGACTCACTGGCCCAGACAGAGAGGGAGCTGAGTGTCTTCAGGCAAAAGGTTGGCTAGTGGAGGAGGGGTGAGTACTCTGACCAAACTAAAAGAGCTTTTCACCACTTGCCAGAGCAGGGCAGGGGCCATGCTGACACTCTCCTAACTGAAGAACTGTTATTTCGAGCATAGCGGATCCTGAATTGTAACCTGTTAACTTCCACAATACCCCAGAATCATGAGTCTTGCCTGGAAGTTCTTTGTGGCCACTGCAGAGAGGTAGGGAGTGCCATGGGAGGAATGGTTGGTATCAGACTTGGTGACGGTTGGAGGGTGGAGGCATTCTGACCTCAGTTTCATAGGAATTGGTCTTGAGTTGATGCTGATAGTGATGGACACGCCCTCCCCCCCCCCACACACACACCGTGAAATCAGAGGAGGTCAGTGACTCCACCCCACACCATTTCTTCATGAGATAGTGTGTTTCTCGGCACTGCCTTTCAAGAAATTTACCGGCAGCACAAGAAAATCCATTTTTATGTTTCATTGCAGTTATTTTCTATGGCCCAAATGGTAATTCTGAAAACAGAAATACATCGAGTCCCCTACCCCAGTGGGCAAGATGTACTTTATGTAACTGCCTGGCTGCCTGCAGTGTTTTTTGTTTGTATCAGGTCAGGAATACTTGTAGCAGGAACACAGTTGTGTTATGGACCTCAAGGTGCTTAAAGCCTAAGGAGCCTGACAGCACTAAAAATGACGTCCATCTAGCGAGCACCTTGCAGTTGGTTTTTGGTGCTGGTGCATTGGAGCATCTTGTTTGGTGGTGGAAGTTATGCACAAATGTTTCTTTGAGGACTATGGTGAGCCCGCGCTAAACCATGGCATTTCCAATCACTTCATCTGCTTGCAAACGCTGGACAAGGAATAAGGAAGATTGAAGACCAGATGATGCCTTTGCATTATGGTGTTGGCCAAGAAGATTAACTATTCCATGGGCTGCCAATTCTCTTGTAGAAAGACGACCAGAATGCTCCTTAGAAATGAGGAAGGTGAGACCTTGTCTCAATGTATCCCGAGCGCGTGATCAGGAGACGCCAGTCCCTGGAAGAGCTCATGCTGGCAAAGTAGACGATGAGTGAAAAAGAGAAAGAGCCTTCCCAAGATGCGTCGACACATTGGCTGTAACACTGGATTGAACTATAACAATGGTGAGGATGGTCCAGGCCCAGGCAGTGTTCCTGGAATTCATATACTATGTAGCACACAGAATCCATCATTTGATATGTCTATCTGCCATGTTCTCTGCTATATGAAAAGAAATGGTTGCCCAGAACAAACAGTTAACAACACAGGAACAGAAATAACGTCAGTTGCCATGTGGTAATGTCACCATAGGGCAAGATGATCAATTCTGCCACTGAACAAGTCTGAGGTGAGAGCTAGGAGCCAAGGAAAGCTATGGTGTAGAAAACAAGGGGCCCTAGTGGCACAGTGGTTATGGGTTGGGCTGCTAACCCCAAGGTCAGCGGTTTGAAACCATTAAGCACTCCAAAGAGCTGCAGTCTTGGAAACTCACTGGAACAGTTCTGCCCTATCTTGCACCCTACCCTATAGGGTCGCTGAGTTAGAATTGATTAGATGCCAGACCCCTGATAGCGTTGAGGCCAGGTGCTCTAGAGGGGAAAGGCGAGTCTGTCTGCTCCCTTAAAGAGTACTCTCAGGAACTCTATTAGGGCAGCAATAAGCGGGAATAAATTTGATGACAGTGGGTTGTTGGTTCATGGTGTGGAAGGGGATGGGATACGAGTACCTGAAAATCTATGGTTTTATGAAGGGCCTTTCTGGAAAGCACACCACCTACCAGTCCGCTTTCTTCAGGCAGTCGACAGCTGCTCCCCTGCCCAACAGATAGCGCACACAGTCCCGATGGCCCTGGGAGGCAGCTTCGTGCAGAGGTCGCTTGTAGTCTCGGTTGGTGGCCTCGATGTCCATCTCCCAGACCTCAACCAGATAGGTCAGGATGTCCAGATGCCCAGAGCGGGCAGCGCAGTGCAGAAGGGTGTCCCCGGCTGGCCCCAGGCACCGCACAGCTGGACCGCCCATCCTCTGCAGCTCCTCCTGCAGGGGACGCAGCTGCCCTTCCAGCACCAGCCTGCAGAGTTGCCTAGGGCCCTGCTCTGGTCTCTGGGCTGCAGCTGTAGCCTCCTGGCGACTCCGGGGCGTGGCCATGGCAACACCAGGGTGGGAGTGGGGGTTGGGGCATACAGCGACCACACTTCTGCTTCCCGATCGGAGCGAGGGTGGCCGCTGGAGACTGGATTCTCTCACCTGCTCCAAGCCTCTGCAAACGGAGCTAGTGGGAGGCGAGCGGAGTAAGGGTTATAAGCCGCGGGTATTATTACAGCTGAGACACGGCTGAAGTCTCCGCTTCTTGCAAACACACTCATTCGCAAGCCTGGCTTCCGCTTCCTGCACGTGATTTCTTCTCCGACACAACCGAGGACTCCCCCTGGAGCCTCGCCAGGTGCTGCCCTGCCCGCGGGCTGCTGTCCGGATTCTGTGCCCCAGAGAGTAGCCAGGCCCCACGGGAGGGACCCCTCTCTCCACTTGACCCGTCTTCTGCCTCAAGTGATGGAGGAAAACGCTGTTTGCTAACACGGGAGGCTCCTTCCAAGGGATGAGATCGGGTGTGCTAAAAATGCGTTGTGAATTGCTGGTCCAATATATCAACTGCACGTACATCTACAGTGAATATTTATACAGAATCGCGCTAACGGAGTGGGTGTAAGACAATGAGGGGCGTGTACTCCGGTGTCTGATGTCCTTAAGTCGGATTCTTTTGGGTTAAACACACCAGATAACAGCGGTGCGGGCTAGACAAGGAAGAAATAGAATCGTCGGACATCTGGGAGGGTGGTGGGCACCCCCACCCCTCGGGGCCCTGCACGCTGCAGCAGCAGCTGGGTGCCAAGCAAACACTGATCAGAGGACTCAAACTCTCCGTCATCCAGCGACCCCGTTTTAAACGGCTCACGGCTTTCAATGTGCCCACGTCCACCTGCTTTCATCCTGAAAACCGCTACGATGGAGAGGGTTATTGCGATTCTGTTTGCAGAAAAGTCGGGATCCAGAGGCGAGGGGCTCGTGCAAGCCTCAGAGACTATAATTTAGTGTTCCCTCCGCCCACGCCCCTCCTGCAAAGCCCACGACTGCTCCTTCCTGTGCCAATTGTCTGCGCAGACATCGGTGCAAGGAAAGAAAGAAAGGGGCCGCGGCAGGTCCCCGTCACCTCCAGTGCGCCACCCCAGGGAGCGCACTTAGCAGCCCGAAGCGGTCGGGGTCCCCTCTCAATTACAGGGTGGCGCTTGCGCGCACTTGCGTGCATTTCCCGGCACCGTGAACCCCCCCCATTCCGGGCCGCAGCCCCTCCGCGGGGACCCAAGGAGCTCAAAGGAACTCTGGGAAAGTTTCTCCTCGCCTCCTCCGCCACTGGGAGAGCCCGAACGGGGCGTGGTCTGCCAGTGGGTGGCCGCGCCCCCTCCTGGCTGGCTCCCGATTGGCCGCCCGAGCCGTCCGTCAGCTCTGGCGGTGGGCCCTTCCCGGGGCGGCGCTGGGGGGCGGGGCTCCCGGAGGAAGTCCGCGGAATTCTCCGCGCTCACCGTCGGGGCCGCGGGCGGATCTCGCGCTGCCGGGGGACGCTGGCACTGGGCGGCTGAGAGGCCCCGGCCCCGGCAGCCTCGGCGGCGGGCTCAGCGGCGGCGGGAGCCCTGGTCCGGCGTGCCATAGTGCGTGAGGCCACCGACGTGGCAGAGAGCGCGGGCGGGGCTCAGCCGTGTGGGAAACTGAACCTTTTGGGGTTTTGAGGGGGGGGGTGTCCTGGCTTCAGGGGTCTTCGTGGGGGCGGGGCGGGCCTGGGATCCAGCGCAGGTGTTGGAAGGGGCTGGCCCGGCTGCGGGCCAGGTGCAAGGACGCGGTGGGTGTGCAAGGAGGAGGCCCGAGGGGCGCCCAATCGGCCAGGGCTCCGGCCCGCGTCCCCAGACTGCTTCCCGAGGTCCCTGAAGGGGCGAGCTTGTAGCTTCTGGGGTTAGAGGAGACGTGGCCTTGACTCCTGTCAAATCAGGGCGTTTTATTTCTGCCCCGGTGTTTTGACCTTGGGTAAGTCATTTTATTCTATCCTTTTGCACTTGTTTCCTTTGTAGCCTCGTTTCCCCTTACCTGGATCTATAGATATTTTTAAAGATTAAGATAGTAAGACCTTGAACTTTTGGAATCTGAGCAAGCTAGCTATATATATAGAGGCATGATGGAAAAGATCCTTAGGGTAGGTGTTTGTTGCTTTACTCGATCTTACCACTTAGTCATTAAACTTGCTGGTGTTGTCCGATCCATTAGAGCTAGAATGTGGAGGGTCAGCGAAATAGAGGAAGACTTAAAGATTGACATAGTGCTTGCGACAGTGTCTTCTAACTGCAAGAACGAGGAAGGCCCAACACTGTTTCCTTCTGTCTATGAGTCGGAGCACTTAACAGCAGGGATAAAGTGGAAGTTGCCAATATTTGTCCAGAGCAAAACAGTTCTTTTAAGTTTTGTGTTGCATGCTATGGTGTTCAGAGCTTTTACATCTGTTATTGAATGCACGTAACTGTAAGGCACCATTCTTGCTTTACACGTGGGGAAATTAAGGCCTAAAGAGAGCAATGATTTCCCAGGGACGTATGGATAACAAAGACCTGGGGAAGAAAGAACGGGAGCATCCATTGACCGAGTGCCTGGCACTGTACTTAAATAAATTAATCAGAGAGAAAATGAAAATAAAAATCTGAGTTTGAGCCCAGGAAATAAATCCATTTACTGATGAGCAAATTGAATTTGGTTAACTTGTGAGTTAATATGGATAGTCATTGGAGACAGAACAGATACAAGTAAGTATTAGCTTTGCCCTAGTTCATATTTCATTTTATCTTACTGCTTCCAGAAAAAGAAAACATAAACTTGCTTTAAAATGCATCCTTATGGGAGAGATGCTAAGAGAAAGAACTCCCTATAGGAGTTAGTCTCTGAAATTAACAAGAGCAGTTCTACCCTGTCTTGCAGGGTGGCTGTGAATCAGCATCAACTGCGTGGCAGTGAGAGAGATGCCAAACATTGTGCATACTGATGCTGTTGAGGTTGGTGCAGAGTGGAAGCTGAGCCGGCTGGTACCTTCATGCTCACTGCTGATAGTGCTTTTTCCACTTGACAAGTGACTCTACTTCCTCCTGCCTTCTGCCTCCAGTTTCCCTGTTTTTGTTTTTAAATAGAAATTGAGACGCATGAACTGAAAATATTTGAAATTCTAGATGATTGGTTTCATAATTAATGCTCCAAATCCAATTCTTTTTCTCCCTGGTGGCACAGTGGTTAAGCACATGGCTGCTAACTCGAAGATCCATGGTTTGATTCCACCAGCGGCTCAGTGGAAGAAAGGTGTGCAGTCTGTTTCCATAAAGATTCACAGCCTTGGGAACTCCATGGGGGCAATTCTACTCTGCACTGTAGGGTTGTTATGAGTTAGAATAGACTCAATGGCAATGGCTTTATTGTTGGTATTTTCCCATAACTCTTTTTGAATTTATTTTATTTTATTTATTCTCTGAATGTCTAGAAAAGAAAGCATGTAGATCGGGCCCACAGACCCCGTGATTTTCCTGGGCACAAATTTGGTCTGTTGTTTATGTTAGGTACTATCAAGTCATTTCCCAGTCACAGTGACCCTATGTTCAATAGAATGAAACACTGTCCAGTCCTCCTTCATACTCACCATTTTTGTTAGTTTGAGCCCATTGCTACAACCACTGGGTCAATCCATCTCATTGAAGGCCTTCCTCTGTTTTACTGCCCCTCCACCTTACCAAGCATGGTGTCCTCTAGGGACTGGTCTGTCCTGAACATGTCCAAAGTGTGTGATTCGTAGTCTTGCTGTCCCTGCCTCTAGGGAGCATTCTGGCTATACTTCTTCCGAGACAGATCTGTTTGTTCTTTTTGCAGTCCATGGTACTTTCAGTATTCTTTGAGGCCTAACATAGTGAGTTATCTATTGGGCTGTCAACCTCAGAGGTCAGCAGTTCGAAGCCGCCAGCCACTCCTTGAACAGAAACTGGGGAAGGAAGAACGGGAGCATCCATTGACTGACCGAGTGCCTGGCACTGTGCTTAAATAAATTAATCAGAGAGAAAATGAAAAAAAAATCTGAGTTTGAGCCCAGGAAATAAATCCATTTACTGTTGAGCAAATTTCTACTCCTGAAAAGGGTTAAAGTATGGGAACCCCACTGGGGCAATTCTACCCTGCCCTTCAGGTCATTGTGCATAGTGCTCGACTAGATGGCAGAGAGTTGTAAACTTGGTCCAGAGAAGAGAAAGCTACATAATAAGTTAATAAGTGGGGCTATTTCTGGGATCTTAGGCTGCCCATTCTTTGGTCTTTACTGTCTTGTTTTCCATGTTGTCCTCCTTGGTATTGTGAGTTGGTATCTGACTGCTTTCCAATTTTTAGGTTGTTTTATTTTAGGTAACTTCCAGCTCTGGTCATTGGCATCAATCATGATCATTTGAGATATTTTGTGCATTATAGAAAACTATTGGTATTAGACTTAGATCACTAATTTCAGATCTGTAGCTTTTTTCCTTTCTCTGCTTATCTGTCTCTTTCCTGCCTAGGCTGACTTTATAAAGTTGGTCTTTGGCCTTTCAGCTGTGAAATTACAAGCTCCTACAAATTTATACACCACCAGTCTTCTACTAAGGAGCCCTTGTAGGCATAGTGAGCTTGTAAACATTTCACGTCTTGGAAACCCAAAGGGGCAGTTCTACTCAATTCTCTACTGTTTTTATGAATTAGAATCAACTCAATGGCAGTAAAAGTCATCAACTGCCATCCACATGCTTTTGAGGCCCAGTCTCATTTTTCAGAGCGCCTTAACGTGGTATTCCACAGATACCTTTAAAAGAAAACAATACACACAATTACTGCAAAATAGAAAACTGGTAAGCCTCACTTCACTCCAGGAAAAAATGATTAAAACAAAACCACTATTTTGATTTACTTTTTAATCAAGGTTGATAGCCTTCCTTCCATTCCCTGTTAGAAACAGACTAAGAAGCCCTAGCCACACTTATTTGTTCCAAGCTGTACTTGTTTGTTACAGTAACTGGATGCTGTTTTCAAAGGAGGAGCACATCTTGGCAAGGTCCAAGTGAGAAGAGCTTAGGGAAGATGAAGCCCTTGAACTTGAAAGTTTTAGATGCATAGCAAAACAGGATGTGGCAGCTGATGAGGCCAAGAGGAAACTGGCTTTGCATTGAGTAGCAAATGCTTGAGGAAGGAGCTAGAGCCGTGCTGTTTTCTTCCTGAGTTTGTTTCTTTAAAAAAAAAATTTATTAGGGGCTCATAGAACTCTTATCACAATCCATACATACATCAGTTGTGTAAAGCACATTTGTGCATTCATTGCCCTCAACATTCTCAAAACATTTGCTCTCCACTTAAGCCCCTGGCATCAGCTCCTCACTTTTTCCCTTCTCTCCCTGTTTCCCTCTCCCTCATGAACACTTGAGAATTTATAAATTATTATTTATAAATTATTATTTTGTCATATCTTGCACTGTCCGACGTCTCCCTGCACCCACTTTTCTGTTGTCTGTCCACCAGGGAGGAGGTCATATGTAGATCCTTGTAATCGGTTCCCCCTTTCCACTCCACCCTCCCAGTATCGCCATCCTCACCACTGGTCCTGAACGGATCATCCACCCTGGATTCCCTGTGTTTCCAGTTCCTATTTGTACCAGTGTACATCCTCTGGTTTAGCAAGATCTGTAAGTTAGAATTGGGATCATGATAGTGAATGGGGAGGAAGCATTCAGGAACTAAAGGAAAGCTGTATGTTTCATCGTTGCTACACTGCACCCTGACTGGCTTGTCTCCTCCCCGCGACCCTTCCCTAAAGGGATGTCCAATTGCCTACAGATGGGCTTTGGGTCTTCTCTCTGCACTCCCCCTCATTCACAATGATAATGATTTTTTGTTCTGATGATGCCTGATACCTGATCCCTTCGACACCTCGTGATCGCACAGGCTGGTGTGCTTCTTCCATGTGGGCTTTGTTGATTCTCAGCTAGATGCCCGCTTGTTTTACTTCAAGCCACCAGACGCTATATCTTTTGATAGCCGGGCACCATCAGCTTTCTTCACACATTTGCTTATGCACCCATTTTTCTTGAGCGATTGTGTCGGGAAGGTGAGCATCATGGAATGCCAGTTTAATAGAACAAAGTGTTCTTGCATCGAGGGAGTAATTGGTGGAGGCCCATTGTCCATCTGCTACCTTAATATTAAACCTATGCATATGTGCACATAGATCTATTTCCACATCCTCATTTATAAATATATTTACATATGTACATGTCTTTATTTAGACCTCTATAAATGCCCTTTGCCTCCTAGCTCTTTCCTCTATTTACTTTGACTTTCCTCTTGTCCCACTATCATGTCTGAGTTTATTTCTTATGGAGTAAATAGGGAGAGACTAGTTTGAAATTTTTCCATTTTGAGTCTACATTAAGCAGCATTTTCTTAACCGTGGTTAATTTTTTAAAATCCTTGTTATTAAACTTTGATGCTAGCATTTCACAACAATGAAAAAGCATGTAGTTCCTTCCACCACCACCCTACTCCCCCATTAAACTTGATCATTTTAGAAGCTGCTTTAAAGCTTTCTGGATATAGAGGGGAAGATGTTGTACAAAGGACACTGGACCCCAAGGATGGAACAAACCATATTCCCAGTGCTGGAGCCAGCACTTAGAAGCTATGCTGTGACTTTTTAGCAAGTTGTCTCTGAGCCTGGTGGAATAGTGGTTATGTGTTGACTACTAACCACAAGGTAGCCACTCTGCCGGAGAAAAGTGAGGCTTTCTATCCCCAGGAAGAGGTGCCGTCTTGGAAACCCACGGGGGCAGTTCTACCCTGGCGGTAGGATTGCTCTGAGTTGGAATCTGCTCGTCGAGCCCGAGTTTCATGATTATACGGGGAGGAGGACAGGAAGAGGCAAAGTGGGGTTTGTCAGAAATCCCAAAGCACTCCATTGCACAGTGGCTTCTTTAGAGATGGCTTTGCAATAAAGATGATGAGAATGAAGCCCGGTGAAATGAAACAAGTGAGGAATCAAAAAACAAAACAAAACAAACTTCTCATTGTGACTTGAGTAAAGGGTCACAGAGCAAGCAAATCAGCAGTGCGCCAATCAACTTCATACCCATTTTGTTTCGTATCATTGATTACAGTGTAACATCACTTATCCCACTTCCTCCAAGGGCTTCCTCCTTCTCCTTTCCTGCCCCTGCTGCACTTTGTCCTTGTGCAAATGATGCCCATTTGATCACAAATGGTTGCTTCTTCTAAGGTGCGCACTCTACACTAGTGCTACTGTTCCCCTTATATAAACCTGGCTATTTGTTTATTTGTCATATCTTTTTCATTTGACAAGTATTTAAATATCTTCGAGGGAAGTTCAAAAAGTTCCTGGGAAATTTTCATAATCTTTTCATTTTTTCTATGAGCATCTTGCAGTGGCTGGTTGAGATGAGGCAAAAGGTTAAGGGGAGCAGAGAGAAAGGGGGCACTGGAGCAGTAGTGCCGACAGTGCAGGGAAAGGAAAAAGCAGTCTAGGAATGTGTCTACAGGAGCCCGGGCAAAAGTTCTGTTTGACAAAATTCTTTTCAGATATTGTCAGAGCAATATGACACATTTCTATTGGTTGCCATGGGAAAGAGTGCAAAAGAGGTACAGATATCCAATTTCATATAGAGGAGATTCATTTGAGCATATTTGGGGGCTTTGGATAATTGGAAAAGCTCCACCAGGGATATTTTCTCCAAACAGCAAAATACCTGGTTTAGATACAACGTCCCTCTACCTGTGTCTGTGCTCATCACAGAACTCCTTACCGTTGCCGTCCGAAATCACTGAGCAGCTTCCAGCACTAAGAGAGATGGCAGGCATACTCGATGCTTCAAGGAGGGAGGAATGTCATTAGGTTTGCGTGTCAATGAGAAGGAAGACTTTATGGGAGAGGTCGTAGATGAACACTTTATTTTGCTAAAAATATATATTCGGACTGTTAGTTGTTGCGTTAGCTTTTTAGTGTCAACTAGGTGGTTTACAGAGCAGATGTTAGTTTTACAGTCAACAAGCCATACACATTCTGATTCATCTCATCCATTGCAATCCCTTCTTTGGACATCATGGACCTCACTTCTTCCTGTGTGTTTCTAAGACATACTGTGAGTATACAGGTGATTTAAACTTTAGCATCGTTTTAAAAATAACTTAGCAAGTACATTATGCTTTTAAAATATAACAGACCTGTAATTCTTCTACTATTTTAGTTAATAGAGATAGGTCTTGCCAATTTCAGCATGGGCGTCCCTAAGTGCTTTCATATAGATTATCTCACTTGGGTTTAATGACTGTCCTATGAATTCAATATGGCAGTTATTATAATCTCCATTTTAAAATTAATTTTATTGGGAGCTCTTACAGATAATTATGACAATCCATAATTGAGTTAGATCAAGCATAATTTTACAGTTGCTACCACCATCAGTTTCAAATATCTCCATTTTTACTGGGAAAGGAAGCAAGGCTTTTCTGCCTCCAAATTTTGACACACCACACCGCCTCTCATCGGCAGGGAGGGTACATGGTTGGTTTGACACCAAGAAATAGGGCTAAAGACAAGACCGAAGGTTCCTGGCTTCCACAGCACTTCATCTCTTGAGACGTGAGAGGCAGAAAAAGAGGTTTGAAGGTTTTCTGACCACCAGCCGAAATCAGAAACATAATTTAACATAGGTTTAAAATCCAATCAAAGTTAATGCTACTTCTCAGTCAAGCAGTCATAACCTTGGTGCATGCCCTCCCAATGCACACTATAAACCCAAACCAGACCGGTTGCTGTGCGGTGGCTCCCAGCTTGTATCAGCCATCCTGGACAGATGGGAACTGCTCCATTACGGGGTTTCCACGGCCGAACCTCTTCCAAGAAGCGGAATGCTGTCTCCTCTATGGTGGGATTCCAACAGCTGCACTTTCAGTTAGCAGGTTCCGCCCAACTCCCTGCATCCAGATAGGCAGTAGATATTGCTACACAGAATCCACATCGCCCAGTCTGTGCACCCTCCCCCTCAGGTGGTTCTCTTTAGCTCCTCCCTTGATGACTTCATGCCAGAATAGACTAGAATATACCAGAACTTTCTGGAAGCAGAGCACTGTGTTCCATTCCCAGTATCTTTCTTTGACTCAGTGTCTTTGCTATATCTGCAAACCTTTAATCTTAGCAAACATGTAAAATTCAGATTTTATAAAATAAATGTATAAATCAATGCCTTGCTCATCTTACCGACTTTTTCGCAAACAATTCCTGTTGAGCATTTTCCATTTTCTCTTGTCCGTCTGGTGTGGTCCATTAAGAAAGTATCCCTATGTCGTCTGCCCTTGCCGAGTTCTACAAAAAGCCTGTGCTATAACAGGTGTCTCGTGATCTCGGGCACAGGCTCCTATGCCACCCAGCCCTATCACTTTTACCAGGTTCTCTGAGACTGCCTGCACTCACTCAGTATTTACTGGGTGGGTGCGGTGGGACGGCACTGTGCTAGGTGCAGAGGCTATAGCAGGGGAACATAGCCCGTGGCTTTTCTTTACTCTTAGGTCTATCATCACGACATTAGTATCTAGTTGGTGTTTGTCATTACTGCCTCACAATGTTTATTAGTAGGTTATCATTATTTGGAGAAGACTAGAATAAAGCCATTCTCTCTCTCTTTTAATAGAAAAGAGTTCTAAGGTTCATCTGTTATGTATTAATACCTCCAGTCTGTTATGAAAATTTGGTGTTAACTTATGTCTTACAGAATTTTCCCCCAAAGCTGAATTTCAGGGCATGTGATAGTTTTTGAGCCTTTATGGTGCTGAGGAATAAATACTGGGCGGCTAACTGCAAGCTCAGTGGTGGTTCAAATCACCTGCCGCTGCAAGGGAGGAGAGTGAGGCTGCCTGCTGGTGGAAAGATCACTTCTCAGAAGCCCTGTCTAGGGTCGCAGCGAGTCTCAGTCAACTCCACGGCCGAGGGTTTGACTTGGGTAGGTTTGCATGCATACCTTCACCTAGAAGTAAGGTATTTTCTGTCTGCCGATTAACTTTTCTTTACTTTCTGTTTCTCATTAAACACTGTAGGCCTGGTAGCTCTGGAACAATTGGGACTATTGGAAGAGAGAGAAGGTGCAGAGATAAGTCAGCTGTCTTGGGTCTACAGGGTGGTGTATTAATTTACGGGCATCCTGTAGTTGCTCCTTTAGTGAATCCAGTGTGTTTGGAATACGTGACTCAGAGGCCCGGGTTTGTCTGTGTTCTGGATGGCCCATTCTAGCTTCACCTCTTCCCATTTGCTACTTTGACCAGAGGGCCCCAATCACCACACAACACACATTCTGGCAAATTCCTGACTAGATTGTTGTCTTTGGAATAGAAAAGCTTTGGAACAGAAGCAGTGACATTCAGCTCTGATTTTTTTTTTAAAAGAAAGCAACCAGCTTGAGTGTTGTATTTCAATATAGAAAACGTTACAAAATGATCGTCTTTGTTTTGCCTCGCTACGTGGAAATAAAACCATTGGTTTTTAGTTTTTAATAATCTGTTCAACCAATAGCAAGTGCAGAGGAGTTTGCGGAAGCCATTGCAGTGGAGAGAGCCTTTGGGTTCTTGTTAATAGTAAGTGACTGAGACCCACTGGCTCCTCTTCCAGGTATCTTTGTACTACAGATTCGGCTGTCACTGGGCTGATAATGCACTTCATGGCTTGTGTTAGGTGGCACCTCGGTAATCTGTGAGATTCCGTGTTTCGTGTTAGTCTTGATCAATATAAGAAGAAGGTAGACTTGTGCAAGATTTTATTTAATCTCTGTGATACCTCTAAAGCAGGGGGAAAGTCAGTGCCCTGGCGTCCTGAAGTGAAATTAATTTTTTTTTAAGTCTTAAGGTATTCATGAAGTTCACTTTAACTTTTATTTTTTTACGTCTGTGAAATCTTGAGAGAATAAACTGACATCTGGAAGGGTGATTTCTGAAGAGGCTGATGGACAGAGGGAATTAACAATAGACTGCTCGATCCTCACCGATGAAACATGCAAACGACACCGGGCAGATTTACCGGTGTTTTCGTCGTAGACCTAGGTTCGAGCTTAAAGAAAATGTTGAGTGAGATTCTGGCATTTGCTACCCGAGTTTCTGCAAGTATTTTTAGGAGCTGTGAAAGTATGATACTGGCAGGAACCAGTGTTATTCTCTTGTCTGTCTTCTGTAAAAGATAAAACAGATATATAGAACATGTCTATTCTCATCCCCCTTTTAAAGTACAAGTAGTATATTTTTATCTTTGGTGCCATAAGGAGGTAGCTAGATCTTCTAAATAATAATAGACACAGCAACATACAGAATCCTGGCGAACCATGAAGAAGAATTACTTGACAGCAAACTGATGGTATAAAACTGCACTTATGATGCTCTTCAGAGAGGATGCTCAGTACAGTTGCAGCTGTGATACACTGATAAGGGAGGGCATGATATTTCTTCTTCCTCAGAGGGTTCCTATGAGTCGTAGTTAACTCAATGGCAGTGGTATTGGTTTGGGTTCTTTGGAAGGTCTTTTTAAGCAAATTAAATTCTCCTCTATTGGGGTGGGGGTAGGGAGTGGGGGCAGGGAGCTTGCTCCCAATTTAACTCATTGCCCAGTCCTGAGTTTGTCTGAAGGCTGAGAGTCACAGACATGGCCAGCCTCTCAAGGAATCTACAGCTTGTTTCGTTAGTCACTGCTGTTTGCTACTGAGACTTGGAAAGGTTGCCTGGTATTCAGGGAAGGTGGGTGAGTCTCCTTTTTACAATGTGGGTGAATTTATTTTTTAAAAGCTATTGCCATCTCTTAAAAGACTTGCATTCATTATGGCAACAGATGGCCTGGAAAAAGTCGAAGAAAAGATGCCAAATCTTCACAATCCCTTCCTGGAGAGTTATTTTGATTTAAGCATTTCATTATCAGAGCTTTTAGAAAGTGAAATACAAAGAAATTCATTTTCGGATTTTATTTTTAGGACTCCTTTTTTTACATTCTACAGAAGAGATACTAAAGAATTGTGAAATGACAAAGAGTTGATGGGCGTGTAAATGAGAGGGAAAGATTGGGTGATCCACGGACTCAACCATCAGCTACTGTCTTCCTGAAAATTGAGTTGAATTTGCCAGGTAGCTTGTAGAATTGGTGACAACTAACGAGTATCCCATTTCTTCTGCCCATTGGTACACAACAGTGAGACGGTTTAAACGGAAGCATCTTACAGCCATCGACTGCCAACATTTGGCTCCGAGTCACTTGGCTGTGACCCAGCCCTTCGGTCAAAGATGGACAAACAGAGATCCGAACCATGGTCTCTATCCTAGATCCAGACCAAAAAGAGGGAGTAGGGGTATGTCTTCCCAACCCGTATCTTGCATTTCAAAATCTGTGGTTGTGTGTGGCCTTTGACTGTCTTCCCACTTTCAAAGTACTCATAAATGTTCCTGCTGTGACTCTGAAGCCCTATTGCAATAGTTGGACACCTGTTAAAACGACACGTGCGTTTTCCATGGAAAATTCCATCCTATTTAGGAAAAGCTTTAGGAATATGTGATGGAATGGCAGCCATTATCGTAAAGCCTGCCTAATCGTAAAGCGATAGAAAATGTTAGCCAATATCGCCAACACCCCAATCTCCATCCAGGGTCATTGCTTGAGTCTTCAGTAACCCTCTTTGGCTAATCTGTTGCTAGAGTCACCACGTCACTTTCCCACAGAACATTTCCCCTAGTGCTTTTGTGGCAGACTGCTGCAGTAACCCTTTTGATTCGGGGCGGCGGGGGTGGGGGGGTGTCCTTGAGTTAATATTCTTGAATACCGTGTTCTGCCCTGACACTGCCCTTCCCGAAAGCCCATAGTAAAATGTTTCCACTTTGCTCTTTGAGGTTCAGGCTCAAAGTCACCACCACCTTACATGTGAAAGTTCCACTTCTGAGAGTGTGGTTTTCTTGCTACCATTCTATATGCCAAAGAAAATTTTACTCATGTTAATATATACCTGCTGATTGTGGTAGCGGTTGTACAGTACTGCTTAATGTGATTTAACTGTGGAATGATATGATGTCTGGATTAGCTCCTAATAAAATAGTTTTGGGGAAGGGAAAATATATATATGCAGTATAATCTATTTAGTTGTATTTCCCTTTGACATGTAATTTCAGAATGCAACTCAAATCTTTAGTTTTCGTTGCTTTAAAGAATCACTACCTTTCTCTCCTTTACATGTTGGAATATGTATTTTTTCTCTTACTGTGTGGAAGGAAGTACTATGGCCAATTGTATGAGACCGCTTCAACCTTAATTATATGTTGTGTGATGTTTAATTTATTGTTTTATGTGTCAACCTCTTGTCATTTTGTCAGTTCTTTACTGATACGGATTTTGTCAACATCTATATGTTATACATGTGTAGTTCTAGTGCTGTACTTGTATTAGGCTGTTAATGAAATGTTGCTAAGATTGAATTAAACAATTAGGAAATATCAGGTTTTAAGCAAGACTTTACTGATTGCAAAACCGTTTATCAAACTGTCCCAGATGCATTTATAATTGCTTTTTTAGTCCTAATCAAAAAGTATTACTTTACATTCTTTAAAAGTTATTGTAATCTACTTTTACTTCATTCTCTCCTTTTCCAAAGTGAGAATTTTAGCAACAGCTATTTAGAGAGCTATGTATATTGTTATGTATTGAAAAGGTGTTTAAATACATTTTCGCATTTAAAAATGTTCTTGTAGGAATTAAGAAATCCAGTGCTGATACATGGAACCATCGTTTGGGCATTCCTAAGGGGACCTTTAGGACCCCCTAATGGGGTAGTGGTCCTGTGTTGGGCCGCTCATGGCTAGGTCAGCACTTTGAAACCACCAACTGCTCTGTGGGAGGGAGGTGAGGCTTTCCACCCAGAAAGAGTTACAGTCTCGGAAATCCCCAGGGGCAGTTCTACCCTGTCCCCTCCCGTCTCTGTGAGTCTCAAGGAACTGGATGGCCATGAGTCTGGCGTTTGAGCATTCAGGGCTTCAAAGGGAGGCTTAGTGGTGCATGTGTTAGATGTTTGGCTGCTAATTACAAGGTCAACAGTTCAAACCCACAGGCTCCTCCATGGTAGAAAGATTTACATCGAGGGTCTCTAAGCGGTGGAAGTGACTCGGTAGCAGCAGAGTTGGGTTTTGGAAGTGTCTTAAAAGGTGGTGTGGTGGCACAGTACCAGTCACTCAGCTGCTGAGTGACTGGTGCTCTGCTGGAGAAAGCTGTGGCCTGTCTGCTTCAGTAAAGACCGTGGCCTTGGGAAACCTTAGAGGGCAGTTCTGTTGGGTCGCTTTGAGCTTGATGGAGTGGGCAGCAGTGGCAGGGAAACCTGACCGTTCACTGACAGCGAATGCCTTGTAGAGGAATGTGCAGAACAGAGTAGGTTTCACTCTAATAATATGAAGATAATTCTGACCCTTCCCTTTTTACTTAAAAATAAATTCATGTGTCAGCTTCACCCAGGAGGAAATAAAAATTCTAGTGAGTTTCCCTACTCCGTCTTAGCATCCAGACCAGCCCAAGAAGAGGAGTGTGTTTTTCTGAAGCCTGATTCTCTAAAGGGAATTCCTCTTTCTTTGTCCTTCGACAAACTTAGATTGTCTGTTGTCGGAGCAGGCCACGAGACATGCATGTTTATAATTCCATGATATGTCGACGTGAGTGGTTGTGGTGGTGTTTTGGTTTTGTTTTTGTCCATCCAGTCAGGGATTGCCAGATGTGATGTGGGTCTTCACACCATCCAAAGACCGATCTCTTTCTTTCCAATTGTGTGTCTGCTTAAATGACAGAGCCCACGTATAAGTATGTATTTTCAATTAGCTACGTACACGAGTCAGTTGACTAATACATATCCTAGTGCCTTCCTCGTCTCTCTGTTAACATAGAGCATTCGAATTTTGTTTTATTTGAGTCAGCGGCCATCACTCATTGCCTGTTCATTCTGTGTGTGTGTGTGTGTGTGTGTGTGTGTGTGTGTGTGTGTGTGTGTGTATCTCTACAGGTCGAGGATGTCAGAGGCACAGCACTGAATTCTTCCTGCCTGGCCAGCGGCAGTGCACCAATGACATGGCCAGAAGCAGTTCTGATGGCAAAGAGAGCTACAAGGACTCCGAGGGTGACATGATCTTTCCCACTGATGGCAGTTATGATGCCCTTCTTCAGGAGGGCGATGGAGAAGCGGGGCTGGACTCTGCAGGATCTACTCTGCCTTCAAGGAAGCGGTCTCAATCCTTTGAGGAAGATAGTACCCACGATACGGGGACCAGCCAGTGGGATGGGGTTTCTAAGAAAACCGCCCGGCATCGTTCGTCCCTGTCATGCAAAAGGCCGAGGGAAGTTAGACAAGGTGCAGATGACTGCCTCTCTACAGAAACTCACCGAGAAATTGAGGACATCGGTCCTGACCCCATTCCTGACACATACTATGGGCTTCTTGGGACCTTGCCTTGCCAGGAACCCCCGAGCCTCATTTGTAGCTTGCCCAGTGAGGTCTTGAGGCACATCTTTGCTTTCCTCCCTGTGGAAGATCTCTATTGGAATCTAAGCTTGGTGTGCCATTTATGGAGGGAGATCATCAATGACCCACTGGTAGGTAAAATGCGTACAGCCTTAGGATGTGTTCTTGCTTAGTACGTGACTCACCATCAGTTAGTACACACTTCTAATAATGGGGCTTCAGAGATGGTGGGATCCATTAGCCTCCAGATAGTGGCCCAACCTCAGTGGCGTTTAAGGCCTTCTATGTTGTCTCAGCATATTATTCCCGCCTCACCGCTCGCTTCCTTCTCAACACACCATTGCATTCTCTCCACAAGTGTACGGTATGCTGGCTCTGGACCACAGCCAGCATGTCCCACCCCCACCCATCCCACCTCCCGCTCTGTAGCTCTGTTGATATCTTTCCTGTTCGTCAAGGCTTACTGCGTAACATTAACTACTCCTTCCCGTTTCGTCCACTGAAGCGGCATGCTAATCTTTGTGCTCTCACAGCAGTCTGCCACCACATTCTGCTTTCGATTTGAGCTCTAGCCGTTCTTGCCCTTTCAGTGATGAGCTTCTGCACAGGACCCTGGCTGTGGTTCTCCATCGTTCCTTCTAAGAACCTCCTACTCACCCCTCAAAACAAATCCACTGCCATCGACTTGATGCCGACTCATAGCGACCCTTTAGGACAGGATAAAACTGCCCCTGTGGTTTCTGAGAGTATAACTCTGCCTGGGAATCAATTAGTACATGCATATTAAGATAACTCACCCTGGGGTACCTTTTGAGGTTGATTCCACAGGCAGTTCGCAAAACTCACAAAGATTTCTGTGTGCTACAGTGAATTGTGAGGAATCCTGGTCGCATAGCTGCTTCACGAGAGAAGCTTCTATAAAGATTTATAACCTAGGAAATCCTATGGAGCAGTTCTAATCTGCCATGAAGAGCTGATGAGTCAGAACCAACTCAATTGCAGTGAATACAGTTAGTCATATGAGGAGCCCTCAAGAAGTCCATGGGAAAGTGGAATTAACAGACAATGGCACTTTCCCACAAGCCCTTTGCAGCCCCATTGTATTACTAAGCTGATTCACCTGAAATGGGTGGGGCTAATAGTTTGCTTAGTTTCTTTTTTTCAAATCCCTTTTTTGGGCGCTCTTACAACATTCCATACATCCATTGTGTCAAGCCCATTTGTACATGTGTTGCCATCATCATTTCCAAAACATTTTCTTTTGACTTGAGCCCTTGGTATCGGCGCTCCTGTTTCCCCGGCCCTGCCCACCCTCCCATGCTTAGTTTCTTGTCTCTGAATTATCCATTGGAAATAGCTCAGATCCTAAGATCAGTGACATCTGCTCCTCATTAGCTCTATTTCCGAGATTCTGCATTTGGAAAAATTGTTAAAAGCAACTATCCGACTATTTTATGCATGAATGACCTAACAAACACCATCTGTTAGTAACAAACACCAAGCTATGCGGTGAGAGTCAGGCTGCCTTGAGGGTTAAGGTTGTGTGTCAGTTTGGCCGTGATTGTCGGTGGGTTGGCAGTTGCATCAGTTAGCAGTTTCGTTTTGATGTAGTTTGGCAATTGTATAATCATACAACCTTCTGTATGTTTGACGTGATCACACTCCATGTTTTGCAATAAAAACCTGGTTTTTGGAACTTCACCAGTTACTAAGTGAGGAGTGGGCACATAAGGGAGGTTTGAAAGTTCAGGTGGAGTGAAGGATGGGTATAGCGAGAGAGTAAATATTTCTAAGCACAAAAAGTTTTGGACTAAATTTCATGTTACTCTTTTCCCACTTGGGGTCTACCCACTCCCCAGTCTCTGAGAAATATTTTTCTGCTTTTCGATGTAAATTCTGGTTCGTCCTAAAAGTTCTACTAACTGCATAGTTACCGATGGGGACGAGTGAGGATTTTCTCCATCTTTGGGTAAAGCTGTCCCAGCTTGCGTTTACTTACCCCTTGAAATCCGAGGACAGTGCTATATTTGTCATCAGCAACAAGGACCTGACACATTTCGTTGCAGTCACCTGCCATGGTCTTCATGAGATTTTATCCTCCCGGAACCGTGGGGCCTTCAGGGTCCTGATATTTTCAAACCGCTATCCCCTTTGTGGCGTTTAAGCCCGTTATGTTTGTCTCAAGCTGTTATCCAGCCCGTGGCTCGCTTCTTCCTCAAGACACCATTGCCTGCGTCCCGCAGAGATGATTTGCTGTCTGCAGATCAGACTGCACACGCCTTCCCTCTCTGCATGCTGCTCCTGCCTTCCCACCCCCCACCTAGGGGCCTCGCATATTTCTGTTGCCAGGGCTTACCTCTGATACTGAGTGCTTTTTCCTATTTGACCTTGTGCTGTGAGCCAGCTGCCCAAATTAAGACCACAATAATAAGTTAGTGTTGGGACAAGGACCAAGACCCAGCTCTTCTGGTCTCTCTCTGATCTGCGGTGAGCGACATTGGCTTTTCAGCAGGTGGAAGGTTATTTATGTATTTGTGGCCTCATCTTCAAGCCAGTACCCATTGTCTGCATGCTATTTTGATTGATTGATTGATTGATTAACTTTCTAGTTCATTCCCTGGAAAAAGCTGTATCATCGCTATCTGATGAATGAAGAGCAAGCTGTCAGCAAAGTGGACGGCATCCTCTTGAGCTACGGTATAGCAAAGGAGTCCGACTTGTGTGTGCTGAACCTCATACGGTGCGTCCTCGTTTTTTCTCCTGTGAGGAGGAGGGTCACTTTTGAAGTCCCTTCCCCGAAGTTCACCTTTGTGATCCGCGCTCTCACGCACCGCTCGGTGAATGTTTTGCAGATACACGGCCACCACTAAGTGCTCCCCGAGTGTGGATCCAGAAAGGGTGCTGTGGAGCCTGAGGGATCACCCCCTCCTTCCCGAGGCGGAGGCCTGCGTACGCCAACACCTACCTGACCTGTTTACCGCCGCCGCCGGGGTATGTGCGAGGCCCTGGGGAGCCACGGCAGACTGTGGCATGTATTTCCATGGGAAGGCAGCGTAGGGGTGACTCAGTTCCAGACTCTGTTTTCAAAATCCTTATTTATGAAAGCTTTGAAGCACTTTGTTGTAAGTCTCCTTGGTGGAATACAAGGCCATCTAATTGTAGAGACTTAGGTTTGGAAGTGATGTTTGAAACTACCTTATTTAGTGCAGTTTCCCTTTTTGTTGAAGGATCTTTTGTGAAATAACCTTGAAAGGTGGCCAGCTGATCTCTGAACATTTTGATTAATCAGGATTTATTTGCACAAAAGAAATGCCTTCTTTAAGTTTCTTTAAGAGACTTGTAGTAATGTTAAAACTATTAAAGATTTAGGGCCATTATGGATTATTTCTGTGTTAGTAAATATTTTCTCCTCCAAACAAAAATCAAAAACCCCAAACTCACTGCCATGGAGTCTGTTCCAACTCATAGTGACTCCAGAGGACAAATTAGAACTGCCCCTGTGGGTTTCCCAGATGTTAAATCCGTATCGGCATAGGTGGCCTCATCTTTTCTCCTGAGGAGCGGCTGGTGGTTTTGAACTGCTGACCTTGAGATTAGCAGCCCAATTCACAGCCACCAGGGCTCCTCCTAAACATTTTTTGGGGGGCAGATATTAGTAAATGGAGCATGCTCTCTCCATCTTAATGCTAGAGAATTGTCAGTTTGATTTTTCTTCCATAAAGACTGCTGGCTTCTCCCCGCTCCCCTTTTTCTTTTCCTGTAGTGTCTTCTAAGAAAGGTGGGCACTAATTTAGTGGTTACCTGGTGTGAAAATGGTGAGGGGGGTCAATAGCCGACCTCCTCTAACTATATGTAACTAGAAAGAGAATCACAGTCCTCAGCATCAGGTGCCCGAGGCTGAGTCCTGTGAGACTGAGATCAGACAGGCGACCACTCTCCAATTTTCCTTACCAATTCTAACACTGGCAGTCCCTCCCACAGCCGTTTCTACTTCTCACCCGGGTTTAATAGTTCATTGCAATGCTCCCTCCCTCCCCCCACTCACCGGCCATACAATTGTGAGCTTGAGGTTAAAATTCAGAGTCAGACATGCTCAGGACCATAGTTCCTTGGTCAGGACAGCCTCTTTTCAGTCACGCTTGCAGGCAGGCCTCTCTCTGGGCCAGGACCCCTTGACTTGTTCCAAGTGTTTGCAAGCACAATTAACCCTGTTAGCAGTCATTCACAACGGAATCGTATGATCTGTCAGCATCTTCCACCACCTTCTCTTTTCCACCCTGGGCCCAACAGAAGCAAGTCGTTTGGAAGGTGTTGCAAAGACTAGGGCTGGAGAAGCCATATTAAAGAATTCACCGCACCTTGCCTTACTTTGGCATGATACTTGCAATTACTTGTGGACCCAAGAGCTCTGCTGGCCTGACGAGGAGTGGAGAGATGGGATACAGTTACTGTTTTTTTGCAGTGTCACTTCTACATAAGCTTCCATTTTACATCTTTTACCCGATTTAGTCTCATTAAGGAAAACGGAGCTCCAACCTCACGTAGAACAGAGTGTGAAAGGGAAGGCTCCCCTTCTTGCGCAGCTCGTGTTCGAGACGCTTGGATTCAGTCTACACTCCCCAGACCCCAACTGAGTGTTCTTCCTTTGTTGTCTGGTCTGACTGGTTCGTTGTAACCTATGTTCTTGTGTCTTTTTTCCCATCCCTGGGCCACCTCGCGCCCCACAGGGGGTCAACGTGTGGGCTTTGGTAGCAGCCATCATTCTCCTCTCCAGCAGCGTGTGTGACATCCAGCAGCTGCTCCACTGCCTCAGGAGACCGAGCTCCACGGTGACCGTGCCGGACGTCACGGAGACCTTGTACTGCATAGCTGTGCTGCTCTACGCCATGAGAGAGAAGGGGATTAACATCAGCAATAGGTAAAGCCGTCGCAGGGGGTGAGGCGACCCCGTGATGGTGCGGAAAAGTTCTGCTACGGGTGCAGGTCCTGGCTCTGCCAAGTCATAGCTGTCCCATTGGGCAAAACTCCCAACGCTTGACCTCAGTGTCTCCATCTGTAAAATGACAGCGTCACGAAGTTAAATCCAGAAAGGGGCTTACCTGAACACATGAAGGTTTTGTGACTAAAAGGCGCTGGACAGCCATAAACGATCACCGAGGCAGCTTTACCTGGAAAGCCTTAGGTCAGGTATCTGTACCCAATAGAAACTTGCTTAATTCACACCCGGCCCACACTTTCTCTAGGAAGACAATAGGATCTGCTCTGTCTGTGCCTTGCCTTTGCGATACGGTGTAAGGATGCCATACGGTCTCGTTCACTTCCTCAGCTGAGACAAAACCTGTGTGCTAGGTTGGGCTGCTCATTCATAGGGACTTTAGCGGTCTCACGCACACGAGTGACGGAAGAAGCCCAGGCCGGTCTGAGAAGACAGTAGTCTGCTCTGTTGAAGATTTACAGCCTTGGAAGGCCTCAGCAGATAGCGTCGCTCTGCGCTTGAGTGGATAGAATGGCAGTGGGTTTGGTTTTGATACTCACTTTACAGCTACTTGAGCACGTACTACCTGTCAGATAGCTTTCCAGGCACGTGGCATACAAATGGGCTAAAAAAAAATAAGAATCATTGTAACGATGGTGCAGGGCTGGGCGGAGTTTTGTTCTGTTGTCCGTGGGGCGCTGTGAGTCGGAACCCACGTGCCTACATCTCACCACAGGGGATACAAAAAGGCAGGCAAGGTGCTTGCTCTGATGGAGTGTATATTCTAGTGATAGAAACATGTAACCCATAATGAAATATTTCTTTAAAAAAAATCATTTTATAGGGTCTCATACAACTGGTCACAACTCATCTGTACATTCATTGCCCTCATCATTCTCAAAACATTTGCTCTCCACTCAAGCCCCTGGCATCAGCTCTTCATTTTTCCCTTCCCTCCACTCCCCCTCCCTCATGAACCCTTGATAATTTATAAATTATTATTTTTGTCATATCTTGCACTGCCTGACATCTCCCTTCACCCATTTTTCTGTTGTCCATCCCCCAGGGAGGAGGTTATATGTAGATCTTTGTAATCAGTTCCCCCTTCCCACCCCACCTTCACTCCATCCTACTGGTATCGCCACTCTCACCACTGGTCCTGAAAGGATCATCCGCCCTGGATTCTCAGTTTCTGTCTGTACCAGTGACCATCCTCTGGTCTAGCCAGATTTGTAAGGTAGCATTGGGATCATGATAGTGGGGACGGGGGGAGGAAGCATTTAGGAACTAGAGGAAAGTTGTATGTTTCATTGTTGCTACCCTGCACCCTGATTGGCTCATCTCCTCCCCATGACCCTTCCGTAAGGGATGTCCAGTTGCCTACAGATGGGTTTTGGGTATCTACTCCACACTTCCCCTCATTCACAATGATGTGATTTTTTGTTCTAATGATGCCTGATAGCTCATCCCTTCAACACCTTGTGATCGCACAGGCTGGTGTGCTTCCTTGTGGGCTTTGTTGCTTCTGAGCTAGATGGCTGCTTGTTTACCTTAAAGCCTTTAAGACCCCAGACACTATCTCTTTTGATAGCCGGCCACCATCAGCTTTCTTCACCACATTTGCTTATTCACCTGCTTTGTTTTCAGCGATTGTGTCAGGATGGTGAGCATCATAGAACAAAGTAATCTTGCATTGAGGGAGTACTTGAGTGGAGGCCCAATGTCCATCTGTTACCTTTTTAAAAATTTATTTTTTTTCCATCTGTTACCTTAATACTAAGCCTATAAATATATGCTCATAGAGCTATTTCTCCATCCTCATATATAAATATATTTACATATGTACATGTCTTTATTTAGACCTCTTTAAATGCCCTTTGCCTCCTGGCTCTTTCCTTTATTTCCTTTGACTTTCCTCTTGTCCCACTACCATGCTTAGTCTTTATTAGGGTTACAGTAATTCCTCTTGGTTACATTACTCTTGATCACACTGTACCAGGCCTCCTACACCCTCATCGCCACTGATTTGGATCACTTGTTGTTCCATTGTCCCTGGGGTTGTTAACACCACTACCTTTCCCCTCACCTCCCCTTGTCCAATGTCCCCCATAAACTGTCGGTCCTGTTGTTTTCTCCTCCAGATTGTTCATCCAGCCTTATTTAGACAGACGTGTGGAGATCATAACATCCACAAAATAAGACAGGGTAAAACCAAGCAACAACATACAACAAACCAATGACAAAAAACAAAACACGACAAGAAAGAAAAGCTTGTAGTTAGTTCAAGGACTGTTTGTTGGCCTTTAGGAGTGTTTTCCAGTCAAGTCTGTTGGGGCACCAAGCTCTGGCCCCAAAGTCCACCTTCACCATTCCCTGGGGACCTCACCGCTCCATTCCCTTGCTGTTCTGTTGCACCCCTTAGTGTTTTGCCTTAGTGTGGCGGATTCAGATCAGGCGCAATTCCCACACTGTGGCTCCAGTGTTGTCTCCTGTAAGGCTATGGGTCAGTGAGGGATGTCGTGTCTCATAGTGGGGCCGGCCATTGCTGTCTTTTCTATGGACTGGCTTCTCTGAGCGGGAACATCGTCCTCACAGCCTGGTGGGCCAGGATGTGCCCCACCCCTTCATCTGCTCCCTTGTGCTCCGCTCAGATAGGTCTCTCTCTCAGAGCTGCAGATCGTAATGTAATATTTCAAAGGCTTCCATGCAGAAGCAACATTTGAGTTAAAACCTGCATGTCAAGGAGGAGCAAGTCGTTTTAAGACCAGGGGAGAGCATTTTAGGACACGTGGCCAGAGACACAATCCCAGCTAGGGACAACCCCCTATGTGTGACCACAGGGCTGTGCTGTGCTGCATAGGATAGCCTAGCGTTTTGCTGGTTCAGAAGTGGGTTGCCAGGGTACCTCTGAGCGAACATGAACCTCCAACCTTTTTCTGTTCCTTGTGCATACCAAATTCATCTTGTGTCTTTGGGCTGTTGCTTCTAAAATTGTGTAAGTGGTTAATACCCTGGGCTGGTGCCCCAAAGTCCAGCATGGTGGCAGTGTCGTAAACGTGAGTACACGCTTAGCAGAGGTAGATGGGCTAGGTCATGTACCATGGTGTAGACCGTGATAAAGAGTTAGGATGAAAGCCAAGCAGAATGGTTAGCTTTGGATTTGGGGAGCTCCAATTGCGGATCTGAAACGGTGAAGTCACTTGTAGTCCCGAGTTGATTCCAAACATATGACAACCTCGTGTTTTACAGAGTACAACCGCTCCATTGGTGTTTCTTGGCTGTGATTTTTATGGACGCTGATTGCCAGGCTTCCTGCCACAGTGCTGTTGGTGACTTTGAACAAGCTTTAGGTTAGTAGACAAGGGCCAGCTGTTGCACCACTCTGAGAATCTGTGGTGAACATGGGCAGCTGGATAATATAGTAGACCATGGAGAAGCAGAAGCCCCAGAGAGATTTTCCTTTCTTTGTTGATCTACAATACACACTGGAATTAGGAGACCTGCGTGGAAGAATAAGGATCCTTGGTGGTTACACGTTGCGCTGTTAACCACAAGGTTGGCAAAGAAAGAGGAGGTTTTCAAGCGGCCATCTAGCTGAGAAGCAACAAAGCCCATATGGAAGAAGCACACCAGCCTGTGGGATCAGGAGGTGTCAGTGGGATCAAGTATCAGGCATCAAAGAACAGAAGATCATATCATTGTAAATGAGGGGGACTGCAGAGTGGGGTCCCAAAGCCCATCTGTAGGCAACTGGACATCACCTTACAAGAAGGGTCGTGGGGAGGAGACGAGCCAGTCTGGGTTCAGTGGAGCAACGATAAAACATGCAACTTTCCTCTAGTTCTTGAATGCTTCCCCTCCCCCCCCACTATCATGATCCCATTTCTACCTTACAAATCCAGCTAGACCAGAGGATGTACACTGGTACAGATAAGAACTGGAAACACAGGGAATCCAGGACAGATGAACCCCTCAGGGACATTGGTGAGAGTGGCGATACTGGGAGGGTGGAGGGGAGGTTGGGGAGAAAGGGGGACTGATCACAAGGATCTATGTATAACCCCCTCCCTGAGAGATGGAAAAATAATAACAATGTATAAATTATCAAGGGTTCGTGAAGGGGTGGGCAGGGAGGGAGGGGAAAAATGAGCTGATACCAAGGGCTCAAGTAGAAAGAAAATGTTTTGAGAACGATGATGGCAACAATTGTACAAATGTGCTTGACACAATTAATGTATGTATGGATTGTGATAAGAGTTGTACGACTCCCAATAAAATGATTTTTTTAAACATTTTATTAGGGACTCATACAACTCTCACCACCATCCATACATACATCAATTGTATAAAGCACATCTGTACATTCTTTGCCCTCATCTTTGCATCGGGTCCTCTTTTTTTTTCCCCTCCCTAATAAAATGATTTAAAACAAAAATAAATGCAAATACTAAAAAAAAAAATTTAAAAAAAGGAGGCTTTCTAGTCTCATAAAGAGTTCTAGTCTTGTAAACCCACAGGGGCAGTTCTACCCTGTCTTACAGCGACTCTGTGGCAGGGAGGCTGAAGGGGAAGAATAAGGAATAATGGTTAAACACCTGCCTGTCTACTGGAAGATTGGCAGTTCCAATGTACAAGCCACACTGGGGAGAAAGTTGAAACATTGTGAATCTGGAAAGATGACACCCTTGGAGAGAAGCCCTGTGGGGCAGTTCTACGTGTGTCTTAGAGAATCACTACAAGTTGGAATTTACTCAGTGACAGCGGGGGAAAGGGACAAAATGACCCATGGCACCAGCAGAGCTGTAGCCCACTTATTCTTGGTGTAGTTCAAGGATGAGCTCCAGGGACATTTATTCTCAGAGTGTCAGAGTATTTCTTAGATGTCTGAGTTATGATTCAGTGCAATAAATATCTGCTAAGCACTGAGTTGTGAAGCATATAACTATGATATAACTAGCAGACAGATGTACAAAGGATGAATAATGTCCTGATGTACAACTGCAAGCATATGAAGTATATGTTTATATTGACCATGAAGAACAGGGACGTGGTACCGTATATACACGTGTATAAGGCGAGTTTTTCTGCACATTTTTGATGCAGTTTTGGTGGTAAAATTAGGTGCCCCGGCTGATACTCGAGTTGGCTTATACTCGAGTATATACGGGATATTGACTTTTGTGTGTTTGTATTTCTTCATGCTCTGTTGGAAGATGATCAGGGATTGAAATGTTTATTAGCATATTTGCTACTTCAAAAAGCTTGATGGTTGGACATCGCCTCGCCTCACTCTGGGGACGGGGAGTGGTGTGCCCTCATTTGTGAGAGACCGCTCCTCAGGGAGATGAGTGCATTCTGTGTGAACTGTGGACTTGAAATGGTCTAGGGCGATGAGTTTGATGATACTCAGTGCCTCTGTTGATGGACATTTGCACTAAGTCCTCTTAGTGACTGGAGGGTTATGTTGTCTTGTAATCTTTGGTAATGTTCTCTTAATATCAATATACTACCTTTCCCTTGGGGCCTTAAAAGGAACAATGGCATTCATGCTTCTGAACCAATAAGGAACAGATACACTGAGTCTCAGAAAGACTGGCTGATGGCATTGTGTTTATGTTGAAGAATCTCAGTGATGGGAGTAGAATCGACATTTCTTCTTTTGCTCTTATACGTTGAAATAATGCTTCCTTCCCAGAGCTGTGATCCTAGACAGTTTTGTGAGCAGTAATTAATATGATATTTTAGTACAAAGAACACGTGGTTTTGCCTCCTCGTGTGTGTTAGTTTTCTGTGTATTATGTGTGGGAGCACACTATTTTGCTATAAAATGGTATAATTTTTTTAAAGAAATAAGTTCAAGTGCATCTGAATAGACTGTAACTTGAATTTGAGCATAACTAAGTTTCCTTTTTCCCTGTTAGAATTCACTACAACATCTTCTATTGCCTGTACCTTCAGGAGAATTCTGGTGCACAGGTCACACGAGTTAAAGGGGAATCATCTTCTTGGCCAGGGTATGTGCACTTATATCCAAGAGGGCTTCCAAAAGCTCATGTACAAACTACATTATCATTTATTTCCCTTTTTTCATGAACTTCCTGAAATCCCCTCCCCTCATTCATATATGTGTGTATGTCTTGGGTGGGGAGCAGGGTAGGTTTTTGTCTTCCATACTTGGCTCTCTCGCATATTTAAGAAGAGGACGTATTTTATTTTTCTTTAGCAATTTTATAGAAGTATAGTTTATTTAACATTATCTTCACTTATTTAAGTGTACAGCTCAGTGGCTTTTCATTAGTTTACTGATTGTACAACCATCACCCTAGTCTAGATTTGAGAACATTTTTAGTACTCAAAAGGGGAGGTTTTTTTTTCCCTCTTGGTCCATTAAAAAAATTTTTTTTAAATCATTTTGGTTTTGGGATAGTCTGTGACCTGGTCTTTTTATTGTTTTTTCTAATTTCTTCTTGGTAATGATGATAGGAAGAAAACCACCATCCAACTTACAAATGAGCAACAGCTGATTCTGAATCATAAGATGGAGCCTCTCCAGGTGGTAAAAATCATGGCATTTGCAGGTAAGGGAGCTCACTTGTCGTAAACTGGAGAGTCAAGTTCATGATAGGAGTTTCTGTCTCTTATTACCACCCCCCCCCCTTTTCTGAGACACTTCCCAGCATCAAGCAACCTCAGAGAATCTAAAAAGCAGTTGACCAAGGCATGCGTGCCTTTCTTTCTTTTTCATGGGCTCCAGTGAGTTTCCAAACTGGAGTTCCTGTGGAAACATAGTTCATAGAGATGCCATCTGTGGTGTAGATAATGCTGGGATTGATTGGGCTAGTCATTTGTTATTGGGTATTTCCCAGCGATTAATTACTTAAGAAAAGGCACAGATAAGGGTTCATGCCCATTCACTAACTCCAAATTCGAGGGGAAAAGAGAAATGTCTTATGGGGTGACAACAGCAAGGATTCCAACACAGGCCATCCCAAGGGAATCCCACCCGTGGTCAGAATACACAGAGGTCATACACCTTTTACTTTGGAATTCACACATAGGGCAAGTCGTATACAAATATTTTTGCGTTAACTCGGATTTCGGTATTATCCTGGTGAGTAGTTGGTTGACCCTGTACAGACAGACAGAACAAGAAGGTTCTGTTTGTTTGTTTATTTATTATTTTTAAAATAAGGTTCTTTTAGTGTGCATCTCAGAATGTTTTTCTTGACTAACCAGGTAGTAGGAATTAGCCTTTTGGCCCTACTGTGAGGCAGAAAAGAGAAGGTTCTCAGCGGTATGTGGCCCTTGCAGGAGACATACACCTCCAACCTATTTGCTTGGAAGCAGTGTAGCAAATTTTGAAATTCCACGGATGCTGGCGTGAGGAACAAGGCAAATCTGGTGTGCGGTAGACAAACTACAAAACAGGAAATGCATCTAGGCTACAATATGAACCTGCTCAGAAAGTTTCAGTGGCTCCCTGATTTTGTAGATAAAGTCTTTCTACCCTTTGGGTCTAACCTATATTCTTATATATCTTGCATACTCATCCCCAGCCTCGACCAGCAAAATTCATCTGTTCACAGTCTCCTGATGTTCACGCTTATTCTCTTGTGTGAACCTTTGCATAAACTATCTTCTCTACCCAGAATCCCTTCCTGCTGCTCTTCTGCCTAAATCTCCTATTAACAGCAGTAATGGCTTATTAAACACCTGCTGTGGGCCAGGCAATGTGCTAATCCGAGCAGTCTTTTATAAAAGATGTGTTTGCTATCTCAATGTTAAAGATAAGCTGAAGCTCAGCGAGATTAAGTGATCTGTCCTGGAGTAAATAAACAAGTAAGTGGAGCCAGGATGCAAAGCTAGGTCTATTTCTCTCCACAGATAGAACTTTTTCTTTCTTAACTATTTTGTCTTCTCTTGTCAGTCTGTGTTTTTATTTTTGCTGTGCTAAATTGACTCCCATCATTTCTGCTATTTTTTGATGAAATTTTCTTCAGCCAGGCCTCTGACCGTTTACTGCAGCCATCTGAATTAATTGCTGGATATTTGGAAATTGCAGCTCAGTGGGTAGCCACGACACCACCAGCGTTCCCAAGGATTTTATTTTTGATCATAGGTGGCGTAGTGGTTACATGGTTAGCAAAGTCAGCAGTTTGAGACCACCAGCTGCTCTTCGGGAGAAAGAGGAGGCTTTCTGCTCCATAAAGAGATACTGCCCCGGAAACCCACAGGGGAAGTTCTGCCCTGTCCTCTATGTGTTGGGTCACTTATGAGTTGTAATCGACTTGATGGCAGAGAGCTACATTTCGGTTCACACTTGTTCATATAGTAAGAATAGGTAGCTTCTACAGTAAGAATAGTTATAAACACTTCTACATTATTTCATTATTTTTCCAACCAGTCCTGTTGGGGAGACAGTGAGGAGCTAGTTTTCTTTTTTCACAGATGAGGAAAGAGGCTTGTAAGGATATAATGATTCTCTATCTGATAGGTCATGTGGTCTGGGACAGAAATCTGGGTTGTTTCTTTGTTGTGTTTTTTCTTTAAAAAAACCCCAAAAAACCTTTTTAAATTATAATTTGTTATTATACTCTCATAATATTCTCTTACTGCTTTATCTGTGTTGCTATTGTATTCTAAACTAAATTAAAATGGAGGAATCTTGTTTTATCTTAATGAAATATTGAATAATTGAATGAACAACAGAAGATGGGGCAGACATGAACATTCGGAATGATTCAGAAGAATTCTTGCATCTCATATTCATGCTTTTGCTCTAGAAACATAAGTGACTCCTGGACCAACAATTTAAACCAGTATACTCACTGAGTTGATTCTGATACATAGCCACCCTCACCAGGGGTTTCTGAGAGTGTGAGTCCTTCTGGGAGCAGATGGCTTCATCGCTGCCCTACAGAGTGCGCTGGGGCTTGAACCATCGACCTCGCGATTAGCAGTCCAACATAACCCACTGCACCATTTAGCTAAGCCTAACAATAGCTACCATTTATTCATATTGAGGTCCTGCTTAGTATTATTATAATTAACATTCACACTCTGATTATGGTCTTTAGCTTTGTAAATCTTAAAAGACAGTACTTACTTATTGCTGACAAGGAAATGGAAGCTGTGTCAGGTCCAGTGGCTTGCCTTTCCTCACTCGATGAACACTCTCAGAGTTAAGATCACCACTCAGTTTTTAACCTGCCTTGGTAGTTGGCTACTCTTTCACTACAGCATTTTTACCAGTACTGAAAAATGGATCGTTGAAGAATAGTCTCAAGCAAGAGATGGAAAGCATGGTGTCCGTTAGAATATTTTTTTTCATGATCACAGGGTCACATCCTTTTCTCTTGGCTTCCTCAGGCACTGGGAAGACCTCTACATTAGTCAAGTATGCTGAAAAGTGGTCCCAGAGCAAGTTTCTGTATGTGACATTCAACAAGAGCATCGCGAAGCAGGCAGAGCGAGTCTTCCCCAGCAATGTCACCTGCAAAACCTTCCATTCCATGGCCTACGGACACGTCGGGCGGAAGTGAGCTTTTTCGTTACCATCATCAGTGTTCTTTCTTACTAATATATATCCCAGTGCAATCATGGCGCTCATTACATATCCCACTGCAATCGCGGTGGCCATTACACACCCACTGCAAATCATTGTGGTCACTGCATATCCCACTACAAACCATGGGGGCTCCCTACATATCCTAGCGCAATCGCGGTGGACATCACACACCCCACTGCAAATAATCGGCACGCTGCACATCCCACCGCAAACACGGCGCCACACTACATATCCCACTGCAAATAACCGTGGACACTACATACCCCTATGCAGTCATGGTGCTCTGCAAATCATGGTGCTCATTACATATCCCAGTGCAGCCATAGTGCTCATTACATATCCCGCCACAATCATGACGCTGATCACATCACTGCATATCCCACTGCAAACACGGCAGCCACTGCATATCCTGCTGCAAATCGTCGTGGTCACTACATACCCCTATGCAGTCACGGTGCTCTGCAAATCATGGTGCTCATTGCATATGCCGCTACAATCATGGCGCTCATTACATATCCCACTGCAATCATGGTGATCATATATGAAGCTCCTCAATGACACCAGGAAACTTTAATGCTACTAACTCCATTTACAGGCAGGAAAGATGAAGACAGATGTAGTAATTAATTCTAATGCCCAGTAAAAATACATTATGTACAAATAACAGTATAGTTTTAAAACAATAACAACTTATATATAACAATATCATAATAAAACAAATAATTCCTTTTGAGGAGGGCATTCCCCATTCTCTGAAATGAGGCAAAGTCAAAATGACGTGTCTCAAGTTCAGAGTATCACAAATCCTGTCCAGTTTTGGGCTCCCTGTTGCGGGGTGGGGAAGGAGAGGAGACTCTGCTGAGGTGTACTCAGCTCTGCCTTTGTGAGGCCTGTTGAACTAGTATTGCCTTGGGCTCAAAAGTTTGAAGGACTTTCATCAGTGGCCTCTAAGAATCTCAACTACACCCTGCAATAGTAGTGTTTGTCTTGAGCAGATGAATCATCTGGATATTCGTATGAATCCTTGGGAGTCTAGTGTAAACCTTTTCAGATCATAGTTAGACCTTGTTCAAATTTTCTAGCGCCACCCCCACCCTACCCCCACCTGCATGCTTACGAGGAGCTACTATGTGGTGTCATTGGATAGAATGGGGATGGGTGTGTGGAGACAGCTAACATTGCCGGTCAAGGCAGAAACCTTTAATTTTGGATAATGCATTACAGGTACCAGTCAAAGAAGAAATTGAATCCCTTCAAGTTAACACCCTTCATGGTCAACTCTGTCCTTACTGAAGGGAAAGGTGGATTCATAAGGGCCAAACTAGTATGCAAGACTTTAGAAAATTTCTTTGCCTCTGCTGATGAAGAACTAACTATCGATCATGTGCCTATTTGGTGTAAGAACACCCAAGGCCAGAGGGTCATGGTTGAACAGAGTGAAAAACTGGTGAGTAGTTAAGTATCCTTAGTCCTGGGGGACTGAGGGAGAATGAGAACAGTGGCACGGGACAGCAGTACTTCAGTCTTTCGCCACCTCAGAAATCCTTGCAGGAAGTTGAAGGTGGAGAGCCCTAATAAACACTGGATTTTATAGGATTTCTGCCATCAGTATACTCATAGACACCTCAGTCCTCACAACCTTCTCCTCATTGATTAGATGAGACGCAGGCATTGCATTCCTTGTCCAAAGTTATACAAGTATATAGTCGTGTCTGCTGGACTTATGACCTGAACTTATCTGAGGGTTGAGAATCTCTTTCCTATTTATTTATGTTTTTAGTTACTGGTTACTACATAGAGTTTGCTAGTGGCAAGATAAGCTAATTTCTTATTTATGAAGTCTTTTCAACCAATTCTCACTCCTTTTATGAAATAACTCAATTGGAGTCTAGAAATATAATCTCATCTTTTCTGGCTCATCAGATGGCATGATCTCTGAGATATCTTGTCACTGGGCTGGTTCTTGCCCTGCCTCTGCACTTTAGAACCAGAGACTCAGCAGTTAAAAGGTTATTTGTAGATCGAGTTAGATGATGTGAGTAATATCAGTTCACTGTACCAGGATCATGCCTTTGAGTTGATCTCTGTGTATGGAAATGGACATATGCTTTCAGGGTGCTGTGTTTTCCAGGCTCTTAAACTATGGGTATCACTTACTTTCTAGAATGGTATCTTTGAAGCGAGCAGACTTTGGGACAACATGAGGAGCCTGGGGGAATGTAAAGAAGAGGCTTACCAAATGACTCATGATGGTACGAAAATTTCCAAATCTTGGCATCTGTTAAATATAACTGCCTTGAGGAGGGGGTGGTAGGCCTAGTAGGGCTTGATCAAGGGCAGTGTCACCGAGAGGGATCACTGCAACCCAAATGAAGGCTGAGCATGGTAGTGGGACAAGAGGAAAGTCAAAGGAAATGGAGGAAGGAACTAGGAGGCAAAGGGCATTTATAGAGGTCTAAATACAAGCATGTACATATGTAAATATATTTATATATGACGACAGGAAAATAGATCTATGTGCATATACTTGTAGGTTTAGTATTAAGGTAGCAGGGGGACATTGGGCCTCCACTCAGATCCTCCCTCAACACAAGAACACTTTGTTCTAATAACCTGGCATTCTGTGATACTCACTTTCCTGACTCGATCACTGAAGACAAAGCAGGTGCATAAGCAAATGTGGTGAAGAAAGCTGATGGTGCCCGGCTATCAAAAGATAAGTGTCTGGGGTCCTAAAGGCTTGAAGTTAAACAACCAGCCATCTAACTGAGAATCAACAAAGCCCACATGGAAGAAGCATACCAGCCTGTGTGATCATGAGGTGTTGATAGGATCAGGTATCAGGCATAAAAGAACAAAAAATATTGCGAATGAGGGGGAGCCCATCTGTAGGCAACTGGACATCCCCTTACAGAAGGGTTGCGGGGAGGAGAAGAGCCAGTCAGGGTGCAGTATTTCACCGATGAAACATACAGCTCTCCTCTAGTTCTTTAATGCTTCCCCCACACATTCACACTATCATGATCCCAATTCTGCCTTACAAATCCAGCTAGACCAGAGGATGTACACTGCTACAGATAAGAGCTGGAAACACAGGGAATCCAGGACAGATAAACCCCTCAGAACCAACAATGAGAGTAGAGATACTAGGAGGGGAAGGGGAAGGTGAGGGAGAAAGGGGGAAACGATCACAATAAGCTACATATAACCCCCTCCCTGGGCAGGAACAACAGGGAGACAGCGGACAGTGTAAGACATGACCAAATAATTTATAAACTATCAAGGGCACGTGAGGGAGGGAAGGTGGGGGAGGGAGGGGAAAATCAGGTGCTGTAACCAAGGGCTGAAGTATTAAGCAAATGTTTTGAGAACGAGGATGGCAACAAATGTAAAAAATATGCTTGACACAATAGATGTATGTGTGGGTTGTGATAAGAGTTGTACAAGCCCAATAAAATGACTTAAATATATATAACTGCCTTACTTATGAGTTAGGATGCTTCCGCTCCTTTCTTTTAGGCTATTTGAAACTCTGGCAGCTGAGCAAGCCTTTGCTTGCCTCCTTTGACGCCATCTTTGTGGATGAGGCCCAGGACTGTACCCCAGGTGATAAACTATTCAGGACATCAGTAGTCTCAAATACATAGAAACAGCTTCATGCTTATGTAAGAGGACACGTATGAAATCAGTTGATTATTCTTATTTTTGATAAAGAAGAAGAGCAAATGATACTTTGCTATTTTCCTCCAAATGTTTTGCTTGGGTTATTTACTAAGGATGGGTCAGCTGGTTCTCAGGACAGTCGTAGCCTAGACTCATGTTTGAATGGAGAGAAGTCGTCAATTTGGAGTGAAAAATCTATCTTGTACATTTCTCCTATGGCTATTGGAATGTACACAGTATCGTGAATGTGGTCTTCTAGGTCTCCTTTAGATTTTATATTACAATAGTGAAAAGAAGACAATTTGTCTCATAAATGCCAGTGTGGTGTCTTAGACGCAGTCATTTTTTCCAGGGCTAAAGCTAATTTGCATTCTCCATGAGAATATGATTTCCTTTGATTGAGCATGCCCGTCCTATAGAGGATGACCACTTTGTTGCTTAGTGTGCCTTAGCTTAGCTCTATTGAAAACATTTTCATCCTTCCCTTTCTTAAATATTGTTCATCTTTGCTATGCGTGTTGGACTTCCTTCAGACCTATTTTCCCTCTTCTTTTGTTGCAGCTATCATGAACATAGTTCTCTCTCAGCCGTGTGGGAAGATCTTTGTAGGGGACCCACACCAGCAGATCTATACCTTCCGAGGTGCAGTCAATGCTCTGTTTACAGTCCCACATACTCACGTCTTCTATCTCACCCAGGTAACAGCTTTCTGCTTCCAAGTTCCCTTGATATGTAAGCAAGTGAGTGTTGTATGTCCCTCCCGTTTTTCAGTGTGTCCTATGCTCCAGGCACCATACAAGGCGTTTATGCTACTAGGCTCTCAGTGTGTTACAAATGCTTGCTGCTCAACAGGGATTCTCAAAACGTGGTCTTCAAAGGCATTTTCAAGGTAAAGGCTGCTTTCGTAATCGTTATTTGCCCTTTTCACCGTGTTGCCATTAGCTCTGGTGGTATAAGGCGACAGTGGGTGAAATTGCTGGCTCTGTACCAGTAGTCAAAGCTTTATCAGCAAACGACCTCTGTAGCCTTGACTGCACACACTCTGCATAATTAAAAAACACAGCGTTCATTTAAGAATGTTTTTTGCTACCACAAGAATGACTGATAGTAATAATTCTGTTTTTTATTATTAAAAGATCATTTTATTGGGAGCTCTTACAACTCTTGTTGCAATCCATACATCGATTGCACTAAGCATGTTTGTTCATATGTAGACTTCATTCTTTTCTGGGCATTTGCTTTCTATTGAGCCCTTGGTATCAGCTCCTCTTTATACCCCCCTACCCCCACCCTCATGATCCCTTGCTAGATTGTAAATTACCGTATATACTTGACTATAAGCCAACCCGAAAGTCAGCCGAGGCACCTAATTTTACCACAAAAACTGCATTAAAATATGCTGAAAAGCTCGGCTTATACATGAGTATATACAGTACTATTTTTATTTATTTTATATTTATATTATTTTTATTTTAACAATTCTTGAGTATTTCCCTGTTCCTCTCTGTGATGACATGGGAAGTACATACAAAAAACTGGGTATTGGCATATGATGGTTGCCTGAGGACAAGTACCATTGTGACTGAGTGGTGAGCTGAACTGGCTAATTTTCTCTTGTCATATCATTTCTTTATGTGAAGTAACTGACAGACCAACACAGGGTATTCAGGCGTAAATAGCATTTTCTCAGAAATGACTGAAATGAGTCTGCGACTCTACAGAAACCAATTGACAGTATCTGTGGCCAGAGCTAAAAGTCTTGGTATTTGAAGAGAAAAATATCAATTCTGGAAAATTCGTATTTGCTACCATGAGCTCGATAACGTCCCACAGAGAATCTTATCATGAGATCAGTAAGGATATCAACATACATGAGTTTTTGAAAGATAGCTTATGTTGAATGATGAAGTGGGTCAACCTTTGCGAGTCCTGTACAACTCAGTGACTGATGCATTCTGGTTACCATTGGATGATATTACTGTGTTATGGATGGTAAAGGATCCTTGTGATGGGCAGAGAGACGAGGAGGTTATAACAGGACAAGTACAAACAGTTCATTGTAACTGGCCTCTGTAAAACCATTGCTGAGTTTTACTGTAATATCAAAGAAGAATAATTAAAAAAAGAATAATGTTACCTGAATAGGTTTTTAACATTCCTCCCTTTCTTAGCTGCATGTCTGCGTGAGGCTGAGTTCCCTGTATATACTTCAAACAGACGTCGTGGCAACTTGAGCGCAGATACAAATAAGAGAATACCACTGCCTTCCATCAGCTAATCACTACAGAGATTAGAAAACATGTTAACGAGTGCTACTCTTCTCACTGAAATTTTCAACAATGTAGTTACATTTTGAGCGACACCCCCCCCCCCCCCCCGCCGCGCCTGGGGTCCTGTGCCGTCCTCCCAGTTGTGGTTTGAGCCCATTGCTGCAGTGACTGTGTCAGGCTGGTCTCATTGACGGCCTTCCGATTGTACTTCACCACCACACACAATGTCCTTTCCCAGGGATTGCTTCTCCCTAATGCAGTTCTTCTACGTTCTTCTAAACGTACTTAGGGCTCTTTCTCCCCTCTTTCCTGTCAACGTATTGGCTTCTCCCTGTGTAGCTAGGGAAAGTATCAGTAGACGTGGGCCTGAGTCCATCCTTGTAGCTGAGCCGTGGGCGAGTGGGAGTGGGCCTGAGTCGTCTGACGAGAGGGGTGACAGAGGATTTGACAGGGGGTAGACCAAGTAGGTTCAGCATGAAGTTTGGGTTTCTGAACTATAAGTTCAAGTTAGTGATACGATGATACGATCACAGTGAAAGCTCCAGTGGTAACATTGTCAAGATGTGGATTTGAGAAGTCTTAACGATCCCACTGGGGAGCTGACTACACCACCTGCCTTTTGGTTACCAGTTGGGAGTTGCAGCTACTGCACCACCACCACCACCTCACCCACCCACCCCAGCCCCTTGAGGCTCCATAGCTAGGGAAAGCTATTTTTGGCATTTGGAAATATGATTACCAACCTTCCAGGGAACAAGTGATTTTACAAGTGGGAATTTCCCAAGTTTTTCCGTGTTGGGTGAGTCAGGACCAACTAGTTGGGTTTGGCCAGGTCAGGACTTGGCAAGGGTAGGAATACGCTAACCTGCATCGGAGGGGTTTTCTAACTGTTGTCGCTCTGTTGTTTCCCAACAGAGTTTTCGGTTTGGTGTAGAAATCGCTTATGTGGGAGCCACTATCTTGGATGTTTGCAAGCGAGTAAGGAAAAAGACCCTGGTCGGAGGGACCAACGAGAGTAAGGGCTCTGCTTTTCTTTGTTACACACAGCACTTTTCCTCTCCATCTTGATTTACCATCACATGTCCACTCTCTCCCCAAAGGTGGCATTAGAGGTGACACAAAAGGGCAAGTGGCCCTGTTGTCCCGGACAAATGCCAATGTGTTTGATGAGGCTGTTCGCGTGACTGACGGAGACACACCTTCAAAGATACACTTGATTGGGGTAAGAGTCACTTTCTGTTGACTGCTACACGCAGATGAGTAGATCCAGTGAAAATGTCCAACTTATTTAGGATTCTTCTGCATGAACGCCTTTGAGGCGCCGAGCATTTTCACCAGCTGAGCTGTGACTGACGTCTTTACCCCCGGGCCATTCCGATTATACTCTAAAGTCAGATCAGTCACAGCCGAGCAGCTGATCTTTCGCCCTTTAAAAAGCAGAGCGAAAAAATCAAAGCAAACAGAAAACCCAAATGCTCTTTTTAGCTTTCCCTATGTGATTGAGGCTGCTGGTTGTTGGGTTCCTACCAGAAAAATCTCTGGTGTGTGTCGTCCATTGTTGAAAGGATGACTGGGATAACAATGGCCTGAGAAGTATCATACTGCCTTTCAGTGTGTTGACTCTGAACACCTGGGTTCTAGCTCTGGTTCTGTCACTAACTTGTGTGGCTTGGAGCAAGTCACAACTTCTGTGTGCCTCGTTCTCTCCTTCTCTAAGGTAAAAAAGTATGCCTTTTTCTTTACCTGTTTCACTGGGAGGTTAGGAGGATGAACTGATACATACATGGCATTTGTAACTCTTTGACTAAAGTTTATTCATACATTCACTTCCGAGAGTATTTTTGAGGGCCTACTTTGGGCTAAGCATTCAATCCCTATGGTAAGTGAATCAGAATCAAAAGATGTTACAGTTTTCCCGTGTTTATTTATAAAGATATGGCCATATTATAGATATTTGGGGAACCGAAAGGAAAATAAAAAAAGAGAGCAACCCCAAATCTTAAGTTTTTTGTATAATGATTTTCATTTTCCCTAAGTCTCTTTGTCTTTGTCCTTATAGATGTATACTTCTACCTAATTGCAATTATAGTGTGCGTAAAAAGTATGCTATTTTTCACGCAGCACCTATTTTCTGTCATGTTGCTACTGTAATGACTTTGTAATTTTTCATCCAGTGACTATAGCGTAATTTAGCTTTTCATTGTAAGAAAATAGTACTTTTGGAATATCGTCCATGTTGGGCATAATGAAAAGTAAGTTGTTCTCTTCCCCTCTCACACGTCCATTTATCGCCTGTAGTACGTATTGTTATGCTCGATTACATCCGGTGTCGAATGATAACGCATACTGTCTTATTTTGGTCTCTGTTTTCTGTCGATGTTTTCTGTGTCTCTGCTCCGAGAGATGATAAATCCCTTCTTGTGTGGGGGGTGGGGCGTGGGGAGGCCTGGGGGGGAGGGTGGCTAAGGGGGGGGCTTGTCTCTCTCTCATGTGTTCGTGCCCTGGCTCTGTCCAGAGCTGGAGCACAGCCCCCAGCAGACACGCCTTAGGTGGGATTGGGCTAAGCCACGCTGCACTCAGGCCCTCTCACCTTTAAAATGTAGAAGAATCCGGACCTCTAGATAGGCTCTAGTTGTCCCCTCACGAGGAATGAGGGTAAGTATACCCTATGCAGATACCATTCGTGTTTTTCGTGGCAGACTTTGTATGTTCCCCGAAGGTAGATTTAAATTGCTCCTTTATATGTGAGAAAACAAAGTGCACCTAGTTTTTTTTTTTCTTTTCTTTTTTTACTTTTTTTTTTTTTCAAACATAGGAAGAGTTTGAGGCAGCAGCCAAAGCTTAGAATTTGAGAAGGCTGAGTTTCAGGTGGCGTGGTCGCCTGGTACTGTGTGCTCGGTGGAGTTTCCTGCTCTGGGTACAGTTTGAGGTCTGTTTCCAAGAAATCGTCTCATGTCCAAATCCCATCTCTACACTGGCTTTGTTTTGTTGAAACAAAAGCAAACAAAATACAGCAACAAAACAAAAACAACAAAAATCCCACCAAAAAACTTTTTCAGGGGATTAAATCATTTGGATTGGACAGAATCATTGATATTTGGATCCTCCTTCAGCCAGAGGAAGAACGGAAGAAACGTGAGTACCCTGCCGGCCGTCGTGCCGTGGAAGGAGGCGCTCAAGTGGCCGGGGATGGGAAAAGAGTGGGCTGTTCTCAGTCAGAGGTCTCACTTTCCTCCAGGAGAAGGGTGGAGCTAGTGGTGCTCTCTCCCCACGAAGAGGGGGGTGCCTGAGGCCTCCTGTGTGCAGAGGTACTGACAGCTCTTTCTGGATCCTTTTCTCAGAGGGCTAGGTTTCTTTCTGACATTGATCCCTTATGCTGTCTCCCCTTCCTGTCTTTCTGTCTGCCCCGGGCCCCACGTGGTAATCGGCTAACAGCTCCTTAGCATGTTTCCTTTCATGGATGCAGCGCTATTTCACAGCCCCGCGGAGTACGTAAGAAGCTCAAGGGTAGGGTTCTTTACCGCGGTTTGGAGATGGAGAGGCTAAAGCACAGGTCATTGCACCGACTTGCCCAGGAACGCACAGCAAGTTAGTGATGTAGTCAGGACTAGAACCTGGATTTCCCCACTTGAAAGCCACCCATCCATCCATCACGACACTGTTGCTTACAGACGTGCAGCTCTTACCAACGTGTGTTGGTGCGGCTCGGACCATATTAACCTGTGTGTGCGTTCTCCATAGAAAACCTCATTATTAAGGACAGATTTATTAGAAGATGGGTGCACAAAGAAGGCTTTAGCGGCTTGAAGAGGTATGTGATCGCTGCCGAGGACAAGGAGCTGGAAGCAAAGATTGCGGTGGTTGAAAAGTATAATATCAGGATTCCAGAACTGGTGGAAAGGATAGGAAAATGCCATATCGAAGATCTGGACTTTGCAGGTAAGGAAAGCTCTTCTTATCGTCTGCCCAGGAGGTGCTTCTTGCCTGCTGCATGGCCCAGGACGGCTTGGTTGGGTTATTGAGAAAGAGAGAGCAGGGAAGCGGTCCTCCTTCTCCAGGGCGGCGGGGCCACGCTGTTCAGCCTGGCCTTTGATCTGTAGACCAGAGCTGAGAGCTCTGGAATGTGGCTCGCAGATGTACTACGCCTCTTCCTCTTCTGCATCTCATTTCTTCTTATTCCTTATTTTTCTTATTGATTGTAGTTTTTCCTCTTCGTCCTTCTTCTCTACTCCCCCAGCCCCCCTCTCCCCCGCCCCCGAGGTTGTCCACAAACAAGGAAATGTGTAGAGTTAGGGCCTTCAGGGGACATTTCCCCCCGCCTTCCCTGTCCAGTCCCCGTCTGACTGCCTGCTCTTTTCATTGCAGAGTACATTTTGGGCACAGTGCACAAAGCCAAAGGCTTGGAATTTGACACCGTGCACGTTCTGGATGATTTTGTGAAAGTGCCTTGTGCTAGGCATAACCTGGCACAGCTTCCCCACTTCAGAGTTGGTAAGGGCCGCCGCGCTCTTCGTCGGCACTAGCAAGCGTTCACTGAGGGTGTCGCCTCGCCTTCTGTTGGGGGGTGTGACCTCTCTGTGCTCCTTCCAGAGCAGCGGTTCTCAACCTTCCTCATGCCACGGCCCTTGAACACAGCTCCTCGTGTGGTGGTGACCCCCAACCATCAGAAATTTGTGTTTTCCGATGGGCCTTGCCAACCCCTGTGAAAGGGTCATTCGACCCCCCAAAGGGTCGTGACCCACAGGTTGAGAACCACTGCTCCAAAAGAAAGAAATAGCTCCTTGCCCTAAACTCTTGATTCTTTTGAACTTTTTATTGTGACTTGGGTGGAGGTAGTACAGAGCACACACATTTTCCATCCAGCAGTCTGGGCACATTGTGTTTCCACGTGACTGAGCACAGTCCCGACACTGTGACGTCCCTACACTGGGTTTAGGGGTGTGAGGGACGGGGACGGTGAAGCTGTGGTGTATCCGGTACACCACACGTGTTGGATAATCCCTGAACAGATTGTAGCAAGACGCCATAAACCTCAGTATTCTCTGCCGCTAGTCTTTGGTTTTATGTTTCGTTTTGAGAGTTGGTGTGTGTAGGAACATTTTGTATATGTTGCCAGCATATCTTGAGGTAGGGGTGGTGGTTAGGGGTAAGAAGCATTTAGCTAAGAATGTACTTTTTTATAAGCAGTCTTTTGAGCGTGTATGTGTTTTTTTCCCCCTTTCTCCAGAGTCGTTTTCTGAGGATGAGTGGAATTTACTGTATGTTGCAGTAACTCGGGCCAAGAAGCGTCTCATCATGACCAATTCATTGGAAAATATTTTGACCTTGGCTGGGGTAAGAGGCATGGGTACAAAAACAAATCAACCAAACCAAAAGCCACCCTGCCATCAAGTTGATTCCAACTCATAGCAACGCTGTAAGACAGAGTGGACGGTGTGGTTCCACGAGGGCTCCAGGCTGCAACTCTGTGTGGACGCAGGCCGCTGCATCTTCTCCCCATCAGACACCTGCTTGGTCTCAGCTGGTGCCTTTTAGGTCAGGCAGCCGAGTGCTTTAACCACGACACCACCAGGGTTCCAAGACGTGGGTAGTGTGAACTAATTTAATCCTGTTAGAATTTGACTTGGTTTGAATCAAGGTTCACCTCCTGAGCATTCGAAGGCCTGTAGGTCAGGAGCTGGATTTTGAGCAGGGCTTCTTGATATTCAGAAGCAGATTATCAGCACCAGGAGCGTTCTAACCAAACAGAACGTGAGTTCTTTTCAGATTGGATTTTAAAATTTCTTTTTAATGTTTCAGCCATGTTCATCTGTTTCTTCGTTTCTCCAATGTTCAGTTAGTTTTCAGCACTTGGGGTGGGGTGTGGTGGGGCAGGGCAAGCATGGTTTCTGTTCGGTGTAGCAGAGGATTTTTTCAGTGTCCCACATTGTGCCGTTCTCTCAGGGAAATGAGGAAGAGGCACAGAGGAGCCCGAGCATTGCCACTAAAGGGCTTTGGAATTTGTGGGGAAATAAATAACCACGGGGCACAGGCAGCAAACAGCAAGGCAGGTCACCAACAGTCAGCCAGGTCACCAACAGTCAGCCAGGTCACCAACAGTCAGCCGGGTCACCAACAGTCGGCCAGGTCACCAACAGTCAGGTCACCAATGATCAGTCAGTCCCCAGCTCAAGAGATGTAAATTCCAATCATGTGGTCTTAAAGGGATCTCAAATTACAGTGACACAGTCCACTGGCTAGGTGTCCCACAGGTAGTGTAGCCTGTAAATTGAGGCAAGACAGCAGCACACTGGTCTGATGATCAAAGAGTGAGAGACAAGAAAGAAAAAAATAAATAAATAATTAAATGGCCACGTCTTAGTAAATTTGCGGGGCTGAGCGGGTAAATAAATAACCACGTCTTAGTAAATGTTGGTTCGCGTCTCAGGGTTGCTCAGGGTCAGTAAGCAAAGCCCTGTTACCCTTTACCGAAAGCTTGTTGAATATTTTCTAGGCACTGGGAGTATAAAGCCAGGCCTCAGAAATTCCTTGGGTTCATTTTCAAGACAAAACATGTTTGATGAAGGTAACATGAGGGTTGAAAAGGGAGAAACTAGAAATGCCTGCTCTCTGTGAGCCGTCACCCAGCAGAGGCACAATAGCGACGACCTTGCATTTTTATTGCTTTTGCCTTAAGTGTCTTTCTTGCCATTTCCCCCTTCCAGCCACTCGGAGGGTGGTTCATGTAGCTGTCAGAATGTCTCTGGAATTTGAAGGCAAATGTTTTCCCAAACCAGTCTTTCTTTAATTGCCGCGTGGTGGTAGGTCAGCGTTGGAACTTGGGATTAAAACCTGTCTTTTTTCAGCCGCATCTTTCATGGCACTGGTACCGCCCAGTGGAGGTCTGAGAGGGGGCTTAGTGCAGGGCCCCACAAACTTTTTCCTCACATGGGCAGCTGGTGACTGTTCTGGGGCTTGCAGGCCGTATGTTGTCTGTTGCCAGTTAGTTGGCGAAGCCGCGTAGACACTGTAAACAATTGAGCACGGCTCTGGTGCAATACAACTTTTCATAAACACAGGCACTGGACTGGATTAGGCCCGCCAGCTGTGATTTGCTGATTCCTGGCTTGCAATAAACGTGGCTTTTATTAATCTCTAAACCAGTACCCCAAGGGGTTAGGCAGGCTGATCGTTTTCATGGACAATTAGTCTGTACTTACTGAGTGAATTTTTGCTAAATGTTGACTGTAAGTTTGTTTGATGGTTTTGACACGGGAATAGTGTTCAATAAGTAGTTACATGCATATCAAACCAAATTGCGATATTGGTAATTTTTCACGGAAGTGACATAGGATTTTAAGGATGGTGCGGGACCAGGCAGTGTTCATTCAGTTGAACCTGGGGTCACTGTAAATAGGAATAAACTCACTGGTACCGAACAACAACAGAAACAGTTACACCATTTTACAACATGGATTAAATATAGTTTTGGATCATGCCAACTTTGAGATATTAAAAGCCGGCACAAATAACATATTGATTAACCAACCTACAGCTGGTTACCCCAATAGATATTTGGCTATGCATCTTCAGAAAATTGTGGGCCTGCTTCTCCCCACCCCTTAAAGGCCGTTCATGATAGCCACATTGACCTATCTTTAAAAACTGGGTAAATGCTTCCCTGCGGCCTCTATTACCTGTTCCAGAATCATGTTTTTATGATTGTGTCCGAAGCACCTTTTGTAGTGGGTTTGCTCAAATCAAGATCCAAACAAATGTTTGGTTATTGTGTGCCTTAAGTTTCTTTTCTGTCTTTTTACAGAGTATTATGATGTTTTAGGTGAAAGTTCACATAACAAATTGGGTTCCCCTTGAACAGTTTTTATACAAACGAGTTTTTTATAAAAACAAATTGTTCTGTGACCATGGTTATAATTTTCACAGAGTGCCGGCATTCTCAGTATTTTCCTCTGTTTCCATCTATCCTCCTTCCCTGCCCCCTCTACCTTTTTTGTCCTTTTGGTAACTGTTGACCATTTGGCCTCAGATAGTTGATTGGTTAAGGGAATGCCTATTTATTATTTGCCAGAAAGATGACCTCTGGGAATGGCTTCAATCCCAATACAAAGGCGGTCATAAAGTGATCCGTCTACTCTTTATTGGTCCAGTTAGTCTGGCCTTTTTTAAGCAACTTGAGTTTTGTTCTACATTTTATTTTCCTCTTGTCCCACTATCATGCTCAGCCTTCATTTGGGTTTCAGTAATTCCTCTCGGTTACATTGTCCTTGATCAAGTCCTACCAGATCTCCTACACCCTCCTTGCCATCGATTTTTGCTCATTTGTTGTTCCCTTGTCCCTGGGTTTGTTAACACCACTTCCTTTTCCCCACCTCCCCCTCTCCCATGTCCCCGAGGAACTGCCGTCCAGTTGTTCTCTCTTCCGGTTGTTCTCTCTTCCAGCTTGTTTATCCTGCCTATCCCATCCAGATAGACATGCAGAGACAACAATATGCACAAACACAAACCCAAGCAAAGCAAAGCAACAATAGAGAATGAAATAATAGCTACATCAACAACAACAACAACAACAAAAGCCTATAAATATTTCAGGGTCTGTTTGTTGTCCTTCCAGTTGAGTCTGATGGGGTGCCATGCCCTGGCCCCACAGTCTATTTTGGTGTTCCCTAGGGACTTCATTGCTTTGCTCCCCTTACTACTTTGCTGCACACCCTCCAGCGTCTTGTCTCAGTGTGGTGGGGTCAGAGCGGGCACAGTTCCCACCATGTGTGTCCAGTGCTGCCCCCCATGGTGCTATGGGTCAGTGAGGAACGTCGTGTCTCGTGGTGAGGCCAGACCTATGGTCCTCTCTGTGATTGGCTGCTCTGAGCAGAAATATTGTCCTCAGGGCTTGGTGGGCCAGGATGTGCTTCACTCTCCCCCTCACCCCCACTCCCAGGCTTGCTCATGTGTGCTCTGATCAGACACGTACCTCTCCTTGAGCTGTAGCTTCAATGTGTGTGTGTTGGGGGGGGGTGTGTGAAGGGGTGCTGTCCACTTAGTTGGTAATGGGCTGGCCCCTAGGTCTCTATCAAGGGTCCCCTGCTCCATGCCAGTGTGTTGTGTTCTTGTCTTGGAGCACCAGTTTGACGTCCAGTCCCTCTTTCCCTGTGGAGTTATAAACAACACCCTCCCTTTGGGTGGGTAAGACCCTGTTCCCCCGGCTACACATGTCTTATTTTGTTCTCCCCTCCTCTTTAGTTGGCTACCATATGTATCCCTGGATTTGGTGTGGCCCCCTGCCATTTTACCTGGGCCTTACCCTAGGAATGTATGTATACAGTAGCTTCTTCCCTGTGCCCTTGTGCATTTTTTATGCTTACCTCAGTGGATGCATGTTGTACTTGTCCTTTTGGAGGCACCTAATTTTACCACCAAAAAACATTACAAAGGTACAGCGAAACTCAGCTTATACAGGAATATATACGGTAATAGTTATTAAGTTTTACTGCAATTGACTGAGTAGAATTTAATCTGCCCCAAGTGTTCCCACGAATCAAAGTGTCATATTGCAAAGCCACTTGTGCAAGATCTCCCGCCACTCCTGTGGTTTTATCATCAATTGGATATACACTGAGATACATTTATTTGCTAACAATCCCCACGGAGAACTTTTTTTTTTAACTTTATCTCTTTTTTAATATGTGAAAACATAGTTTATATTTCCACAGTGGAACTGGTGTATTCAGAGATGGTCCATTTCACCCTCGTTAGACTGTTCTCTCTTCCCCTGTAGCTATCTTTAAAATTTAGTTTTTAATTTATCCTTCAGTATTTTTACAAATCCTAGCCAACATGCGTCTGTGCGTTTCTTCTCCTTTTCCACAAAAACCAGCATTGTAACTACTCTGTACCTTGCATTTGTCACTCACCAGGAGCTTGTTTGTTTTAGCATGTCATTTAGTAATGACACGTCACTCACTCACCATAGAACTCAGGGGCTTAAATACATTACAAAGAGAGAGCCATGGAGTTGTCACCCCAGTCGGTTTTCGAACATGGAAATCATTCTTTTTTTTGAGGGGGGCCATTGGTTTTCATTTTTATTTTTTTTCCAATGCTACATTAGCAGCAGAAACTGTTTATTAACAACTATCCCTTTTTAAGTCCCAATGAGCTATGTAAAAAGTAAACACTTAAGAGAATAAATAAGACTTAACCAGTTCGTAAGAAAGTGATACATGACCAAAATAAATACCAGGTTTTAAACAGAAACCTGAAACCAAAATTTACCCAGGTGCCGTTCACTCAAAGGAGGTCAATTGTACGCAGCAACCCCAGACCTGGATGGCAAGGAACTGAGAGGTTTCACCTCTAATCTGAAGTCTGTCCAACTCTGGCAAACACTTCGGGGTGCAGCATTTAAAGCCGTTGTTCCAGCTGCATGTTCTCACACTAATTTCATCCTCAGCATTTGTAGTACTGGCAGCACCGTTATGTGGGTTTTCTGTCATGCCTTTATTCAGTCCACTTGGCCCCTCTGTTTGATCTTCGTCTGTGTTAACCTCCGCAGGAGGGGCCTCCGGGGTGTCCATGAGCAAGTCATCACCTAGGGGCTGGCTGTTGCTCAGTAGCTTTGCCTGTCTTCTCTCCAAGGCCAGCTGTTTATTCCTCTCGATTCTTTGTCGCTCCTCTTCCGTTAGGCTTCTACTGGGCTCCGGAGCAGCCCTCTCACTTTCAGATAGGTTCGTCATAAAGGGATCTAAGTCGGTGGCAGGCACATCTTGCTCACTACCGTCCCCTCCTTCATCTTTATTGCTAATAAAATCTTCATGTACAATAGGGAGATCGAGTCGGATTCATTTTAAACAGGTCTGAACTTCCTTTTTATTCCCCAGGTTTTCGACTCTGTCAACAAAATCCTCAAATTGCAGTTTAGGGAAGAGCCTATGTGCCCAGTGCTCCATGTGTCTGATTAGCTTCTTCAAGTCTTCAGCCTTTGAATTTTGTCTTATCAAACACACGCCGTAAGGTCAGAAGGCCTCGCTCTGAAATTAACCTCTGGGCATCAGCTTGGGGATGTTCCTCTTCACTCTCCTCTTGGAGGCACAGGGACAGGTGTTCTTCCCTCCAGCTCTCCATCGAGGGGCGCAGCAACTTCCCCATCTTCTCCCTCGGGAGAGGCTGGAGGTGGGAAAGGAGGCAACGTTTCATCTTCCACATGCTCATAATCTGGTAGCTCCATCAGGCCATTCTCCTGGGGTTCCATCACCTTTACCTGCAGGGCCCGCGCCAGGCCCTCACCACTGCCCGCAGCTCTCCACCAGCCGGCCGCCAGCCCTCGAATGCGCACTCCCCGAGGCACCCCACGAGCAGCCACGGCGGCGGGGCGGGGCTGGTTTTTATTTTTATTGTCATTGCTGTGTTCTTTTTTTTTTTTTTACATTTTATTAGGGACTCATGCAACTCTTATCACAATCCATACATACATCAATTGTGTAGAGCACATTTGTACATTCATTGCCCTCTTCATTCTCAAAACATTTGCTCTCCATTTAAGCCCCGGACATCAGCTCCTCACTTTCTCCCCTCCCTCCCCACTGCCGCCTCCCTCATGAACCCTTGATAATTTATAAATTATTATTTTGTCGTATCTTGCCCTGTCCGATGTCTCCCTTCACCCACTTTTCTGTTGTCCGTCCCCCAGGGAGGAGGTCACAAGTAGATCCTTGTAATCGGTTCCCTCTTTCATGGAAACCATTCTGTATCAGTTACAGAACGCTTCCTCACTCCCATTACGGCCTGCTGGTGTCCCACTGGGGGTATGTGCGGCCCCTCCCACACCAACATTGGTGCCTGCTTGTCTTTTGCTTTTAGTGATTCTGCTGCACGGCACAGCCTAACGCACCAGTCATTGTGCGCTTCTGCCAGTGCATCCCTGGGTCCGTTCCTTGAAGTAGGATTTCTGGGCAAAGGGCCAATGCACGTGTGACTTTCTAGACTTTCCAGGTTTTCCCAGAGGTGTGGAGTCTCCCCAGTTTCCTATGAGAGTCAGACAAGCTTTTCAGACGTCATTGAAGCGTCTCAGTTGGTTAGTGTATGTGCTTTACTGGGAAAATGTGCTTTACCCTAAGAGAAAATGCATAACTGAGAAATACTTCCCTTCTGCTTGGGCCCGCCCGGGACGGGAACACCAGCTTTCCCACAGGGGCACTTACAGCTCTCTGAGGAAACCCTGGACGTTGCGTGTCCAGGCGTGTGAACAGATGTTTATAAGTCTGAGAGACTTTGCATGAGGGACAAGTTCTGCTTTTTCTTTATCACAGCCCAGGACAAAATAAACTTGGGGACATCCTTTTTAAGAGATGGCTAACTAACTTTTGCTCAGAAAAGCCTAAACCCCCAAACCACTAGTTCTGAGCTGATTGTGACTGATAGTGATTCTTTAGGACAGAGTGGATTGGTGCCGTAGCATTTCAAAGGCCGTCAGTCGTTCTGGGTGCTTACTACTTCTTTCTTCCATGGAGTGCTTTAATCAATTGCATCACCAAGGCCCCTCTGGCTCAGAAGACCAAAACTCACCAAACTCTCTGCCACTGAATTGTACTGACTCAGAGCAACCGTGTAGGACAGGGTAGAACTGCCCCTGTGAGTTTCTGAGACTAACACTTTACAGCAAGAGGAAGCTCGCCTTTCTACCGAGAAGCAGCCAGTGGATTCAGACTGCTGACCTTGTGGTTAGCAGCCGAGTCTCACCCACACCAAAAATGATCCTGAGGACCCTGTGGAGTGAGGCTGATACTTTAGGATATGAAACCATGTTGTGAACTATGAGTTAGGCTCGGTGTGCTATCTGCATTTTACAAATAAACTGACGCTTAAAGAAGTTACATCATTTGCTCTCTAGTGTAACTGAAGCCTTGGGAAGTCAAGAAGTATTCAGGGACAATTTGGATAAGACCTTCTATGTCATTTTGGAACCTGAGTTGCACAGTGGTTAAAGTGCTCAACTGCCATTTAAAAGGTTGATGGTTCAAACCCACCAACCACCCTGTAGGGGAAAGACATGTCAGCCTGCATCCCCCATGACACCCAGCCTTGGAAACCTCCGGAACACTTCTGCTCTGTTCCCGAGGTTTACGCTGAGTCAGAATAGACTCACCAGCAGGGTGCCGGTTGCTTCAGCCTACTTGTGTTGTAAAGTGAATATATACAATGTAATTTTAAAGTTATTGTTCAGTTTAGGATTGATCAGCATGAGGAAACCATAAATACTCCTGAGGTGTCATTGTAGCCTGTCCATTACACCTCTTTAAAACAAAGAAAACCCCAAAACCCAAACGAGCTCTTTTCCCAAGAAGATGTTTGTAGACGGTTTTACATGTTTTTCCCTTTGGGTCAACTTAACAGGAAAACCGAGCAGTCCAGACTTTCTCCATTGTGTCTAACAAGTGCTTTAACGCTCCTTGGCTACTGGAGCCCCCAGGAGAATTGCGATGATTCTTTCTCCCTCTTCCCTTCTTAGGAGTACTTCTTGCAAGCAGAGCTGACAAGTGATGTCTTAAAAACAGGAGTGGTTCGCTGCTGTGTGGGACAATGCAACAATCCCATTCCGGTCGATACCGTGCTCACAATGAAGAAGCTCCCCATCACTTACGTACGTGGTTTGCTGAGGCAACTTGCGTCTTATGTAGAGCTTGTCAGTCCTCTGTGTTTTGTTGCATGTGAGCTATGTGGCCATGTGGACCATGGGTGAGGGAGACGAGAGAGAAATTTGTCGGTGGATTCCTTGGCGTTGTATTAGAGGTCATTGGTCTGTGAGGCATGTGAGATGTCAGATCTCTGTGTATCAAGGGCTGGGTTTTGCCGTCTGGACTGGAGTGCTAAGGCCTTAGGACAAGGCTGGGTTGTGACCAGACAGATAAAAGGAGAGCTGCTTACTTGGGGACCCCAGTTAAGCTTTTCTTGATTCTCTCTGCCTTCACTCGATAAGTTCTGGGTTCTGTGCTGAGGGAATGGAACGACAGAGTTGCGCTTCCCTTAGATCAAGGTGCCCCGGGAAGTGCTCGCTCAGAGGGCTTGCACAGTCTGGAAAGATCCGGTTCAGAATGAATGCATGGTCCCCTGGCAGCCATGACGGTTCACTCACAGCCTCTTGATGGAACGTCTTTCCCCCTTTATCCATCACTGCAGAGCAACAGGAAGGAAAACAAGGGTGGCCACCTGTGCCACTCCTGCGCGGAACAGAGAATCGGGCCTTTGGCCTTCCTGACTGCCTCCCCGGAGCAGGTGCACGCCATGGAACGCACCGTGGAACACATAGTGCTGCCCAGACACGAAGCCCTACTCTTCCTTGTCTTCTGAAGCCAAGATGAGCACGCTTTGCTCCCTGGTACAAAAGGCCTTGCTGTGGGCTCCACGGACCGAACGAAAGCCAGTGTGGGCAGACTCTTTCACCCGAGACTCGGAATGCACCTAGAGCGTTTTTATGGAAGAAGAAACCAGCTAGAGTTGGATCTGCCATATCTCCAACACCTCTATAAGTAGCCAGTTTCCGTCTGTCCCTCCTCCTATGCATCAGGTTGGGCAAGTGGGAAATGTTTGTTTGTTTTTTTAATAAAGAAAAAAATTTATGTATTTAAACTTTTATTACAATTAAACTGACATTATAGTACTGGCACACCTCTGTGTGACACCCGGCTCTGGCGCTGTTGTTTCTCAGCTTTCTTCTTTTCCCTCCTTTTAGTCAGCTCGATGCTGTTCACAGGACACACCAACAGTGAGACCTAACGTCTAGGGTGATAATTTGAATATCAAAAATAAGATTTTTTTTTTCATCATGGAGGGTCATGAGCCTCAGCGTACACTATTTAAACAGAGACTATGTAATGCCTACAAGGACTAGTACATAATGAAGCAACCAAGTAGGTCTGAAGATTGGAAGTTATCGAGGGGAAGTAGACGTGGGCCGCCACTCCAGAAGAGAAGTGGAGACCTGGTGGTGCAGTGATTGAAGCACTCGCCTTCTAGCAGGTTGGCAGTTAGAACCACCAGCCACCCTGCAGAAAGAAGGTGTGGCAGTATGTTTCTATAAAGATTTACAGCCTCGAAGATCCTTTGGGGGAAGTTCTAGTCTGTTCTGTAGGGTTGCTATGAGTCAGAATTTACTTGATAGCAACGTGTTTTGTTTTTTTAATGGATGGAAAAGGGAAACAGGTAGGTGAGAGATGGGGAATGGGGAGCTGGTACTGTGCCTGGGGATGCTGGGTTGATGTAATAAAGCTACTGTAGAAGCCACCAATGGGAGGTTATCACTTAGATGTCCATGGACCTGGTAGTTTGACAGTATTGCTGTATAGCACTTTAGGGGGTCCTGATGGCAGATGGAGGAGTGGACATGGCATCCACCCTGCCTTTGAAATTTACCACTTTTTATCTCATAGCCCCAAAATGGACCTCATCATGTCCCTGTCACATTCTGCGGCTCGAGCAACTTAGGACGTGGCTCAGGTAAGCAAGCAGGGTGTTGTTGGATGAGGATGTGTAGCGTGGGCTAGGGCTGCTTGGGAAGGTACTATTGCAAATTAGTCTTTGTATATTGAGGACAACTCAGAGTTGGGCAACTTAAATGAAAAAGAAAAATTATATTAAAATATATTAAATTATATAAAATATTAAATTATTTTTAAAATACATTTTCCCACTTACCTAAACAATATTCCTTGCCTCGCCCTATCTAACACATAACAGGATAAAAGAAAGGAAAAGGATCTTCCATTTGGATTAATTATAGGATTCAGTGCCCTTTAGAGGAATTCTGAGAACAGTGGCAATCGAGGGAACTGTGACCATGTTTTCTGGAAATCTGTTTTTTGTGAATCAGAGGAAACTATTTTGTGCACTTGTGTGTGTTTGTTTTCTTTATTGCCTCCCCCCAAACCATTTTATTGGGAGTTAATACAGTTACCATTCCATAGTTCAATCAAACCTATTTATTTACTGAAAGAATTTGATTAAGGACCTGGCATGTACTATGCAAGATATGCTAGACATACAGGGTTCAAACTGGCCCCTGGCTAAATTACTGCAGACTTCCATGTAGCAAGCATGACTACAGTTTGAGGTGAAAAGTTTCTTGTGGAGTGGCACTGCCAGAGGAAAATGTTAGTGCCCTTATCTATCTATCTATCTATCTATCTATCTATCTATCTATCTATCTATCTATCTAATCTATTTTAAGTGCCAGATAATAGGAATTAATTTGTATATTTTTAAGTGTTGATCATGTTTTAAAAATTAGTGAAATAAAACCTTTGGCATGTTTCAAGTAGAGAAGAAGTGCAGAGATACTTATATAAAAATAAATGCTTGTGTTTAGAAAGTATCTGAGTTAAAAATTATCCTTGCAGTAGAAGTGTTACAAATTCATAGTATTTTGTAGATTATACACCAGTTTGTCTTCAAGGCATACATGTTACACTTTTTAAAAAACATTTTATTAGGGGCTCATACAACTCCTATCACAATCCGTACATATACATACATCAATTGTATAAAGCACATCTGTACATTCTTTGCCCTAATCCTTTAATGTTACAATTTTTTATTTAATATGAGATGATAGTAATGGCTCAGCCAAAATACTGTCATTCCATGACACTGAAAGTACTTATATAACAGAGGTAGGAAAAGTTGGGAGGGAAAGGGACGTGAGTCTGTGGCTAGAGTGTGTACAATAATGGCAGGCGAAAGGCCGCCGGGGCAATGAAGTTTCTATCGCCAGCATTTGAAGAGTTCCCTGTGAAGCTAGCTAATTAAACTTTTATCAGGAAAGATCAACTTGGAGAAAACATTTTTAAAAACAACATATTCAGAAAAGACTATGGATCCATAAAATACTATGGCTGATAATAAGACAAAGAAAGATTGGTGACGAATTTAAAAGCATGAGAGAAGTTAACAGAACTGTTGGAAGATTAAGTTGAGAAACATCCAGAAAGTGGAGTTAAAAACAAAGACCAAATAAAAAAAAACAGGAAACCAACGTAAGTTAAAGCATCTAAATAATACAGGAGTTTCCAGAAAAAATGAACTGGGAAGTTAAAAAATATGAAAATTACCCATAACTGAATGGCAACGCATTCCCGCATTGAAATCGCTCACCGAATGGCCAGGAAAATGGGTGAAAAGATACCTATTCTGAGACTATTGTGGTGGCCTTTTCAGAACCCTAGAAATAAAGGTCCTACAAGTTCCCATTAAAACATTACTCACAGGTCCTAACTCGCAGTAACCCTATGAGGCAGGCAGAACTCCCACTGTGGATTCCGAGGCTGACGGTGAGTAGAAAGTCTCCCTTCTCCCTCTGAATACCTGGTCGTTTCGAACAGGAATCCAGAGGTCTGTAGATGATGCAACAGCAGTAATGGAAGTCCCACCAAACCAAACCCATTGCTATGGAGTTAAGGTTGACTTGGCGATGCGAAAGGACAGAACAGGACAACTCCATGAGGTTCCCAGTGCTGCCACTCCTCAGGGCCCTTTGCATTAGTGACCAAATGCTTAAAACCTCTCTTCCACCCGGGCGCCTCGTCGCAGCTAGAACTTAGAAATCGAGGGTACCATATATACTCAAGTTTAAGCAGACCCAAATATCTGCCGAGGCACCGAATTCTACCACAAAACGACATGCGAAATGTGCTGAAAAACTCGGCTTATACTCGAGTGTGTAAGTCATTTTAAATTCTAAACCTAGACAAAGCAATTACTAGGCTTGTACAATTGGCTTGGTGGCGTCTGACCACACCTGACTTTCCAAAAACTGATTCCTGTGAGTTAGGGGGTCAGGCAGACATCAACTGCAGTCTCTGCTCTGCTGGGTTTGGTAATGCACGGCAATGGCCACACACAGCGGGCCAGGATCGAAATTCAGGAATTGATGAGGGAAGTAAGTTCACAATTCAGGAACAACTCGGGATATACTTTTTTTTTTTAAACGTTTTATTAGGGGCTCATACAACTCTTATCACAGTCCATACATATACATACATCAATTGTATAAAGCACATCCATACATTCCCCGCCCCAATCATTCTCAAAGCATTTGCTCTCCACTTAAGCCCTTTGCATCAGGTCCTCTCTTTTTTTCCCCCTCCCTCCCCGCTCCCCCTCCCTCATGTGCCCTTGGTAATTTATACATCGTTATTTTGTCATATCTTGCTCTATCCGGAGTCTCCCTCCCCCCCACTTCTCTGCCGTCCCTCTCCCAGGGAGGAGGTCACATGGGGATACACTTCTTAAGTTAGGACAGCTACTTGGCCCTGATGCCGGTGGGCCTAGCTTGGATTTTAGCACTTTCGCCAACTGGCTGATCTGGCTTTTGCCCTGATGGGGGGGATGTAGCTGCCTTGCTCTGGCCAGGAAGCCCATTAACCCCCGGTGCACTCACCTCCAGGCTCTGCTGCCATCAGTCAGCTCCCACTTTAGCTCTCCCCAGACTAATTTAACACTTGTCTGCATGCCATGTGTCATTTTTTCTGTCCCCACTCCTGTTTTCAAGGTTTATGCTAGAAACGTGGTTGAGCCAGCAGTTCTATAAGGTGCCTGCCCAAGGGCATCTACCTCCCCTCTTCGCCCCTTGCCAAGGGAAAATGTTTTCAATCTTTGGACTGATTGTTTTGACATTTATCTCCATGTCTCTCATACCGATTCCTACTCTCAGTCTCAGGCCCTATACCTGATTTCCAATTCTAGAAGCCGAGTTTAACTCACCTTCTACCACACGGTTTCTCAACCTCCCGGTACATAATGCTGATGTTATTAAGAATATGAGAACACTATTATATACAACTGAGCTAGGTAGTAAATGATTATTTTGTTTTTGTTTTGTTAGTTTGTTTATTTTGTCCTATACAACCTATTGCTTTCTGAAAAATTGTAATTGCTTTTCTCGGTTGGTTGCAGTTTCATTTGCTTACTTTTCTATGTATTTACTACTAATTCGAAGCCTACACTGTGCTAATTATCCAAATCTCCTATGCTCAAGAAATTGTGAAGGGAAGAATGATTACATTTAAATGTAAAGATTTGAGCATTCTGAGTGCAGGATGAAGATGAGGCTTTCTACTCCCCTAACAGTGACAGTCTCAGAAACTCACAAGAGCAGTTCTACCCTTTCTTAGACAGTCACTATGAGTCGGCAGCAACTCGATGGCAGTGAAGTTGGCTTAAAAAAAAAAACATTGAGTGGAAAATACCAAGGAAGGGAGGGTAGACTGAATGTGGTGGTGGGGAGGGCTATTGTGGGTAGGATTTGAGATAGGAAGGAGACATGAATAGGTGCCGATTGCAAGAGGTCAATAATTTTATTTCTCTTGTGAAGTTAGAGACAAAATCATCCAGAGAGACTGCTAAAACCTTGAAGCTGGCATACAAAAGAGTTGTGTTAGTTCAGGTAGACTAGAGAAACAAATTCATAGATACTCGTGTGTAAGAAAGAGCTTTCTCGACAAAAGCAATTAAGTATTGAGAAAACATCCCAGCCCCGTCCAGATCATTGCATATGCTTTGTGAGTCTGAAGAGGAATTTATCGATTGGTATCAAGACATATGGGCAATGATGCCAAATGCAGAAAGATTACAGGCCAGTGGGTGGGAAGTCCTGTGGATCCAGTGGCAGTGGAAGCATCTCAGCGCTGGCATGGGTCTCCATGGGGCTCCTCCAGCTCCAGGGCTCTAGGGTGGCTCCATGTGTCTTATCCGTAGGAATGTCTTGCAGGGAGTGTGTGTGTGTGTGTGTCCCACCTCCAGCGAGCTATGTATCTTCATAGCACTTCCAAATGAGGTCATCAAACTGCGACCTGATTGACAGGCTAAACTCCACCCCTTCACTCTTTTTTTTCTGCACTTCCCCCTTCATTCACTGTGGTAAGATTTTTTTTTTTCTGATGAGGCCTTATACCTGATCCCTTTGACACCTCGTGATCACTCAGGCTGGTGTGCTTCTTCCATGTGGGCTTTGTTGCTTCTGAGCTAGTGGCCGCTTGTTTACCCTCAAACCTTTAAGACCCCAGACACTATCTCTTTTGATAGCCGGGCACCATCAGCTTTCTTCAACACATTTGCTTGTGCCCCTTCACTCTTAAGAGTCTCAAATTGACAACAGATTATGTAACTAGCACAAGAGCGATGTGGAAGCTAACGAAAACCATAGGGTTGTTGGGCAACATTAACCCAGCTGAAATGGAACACCAGCCTCTCAGTTGATATGCATTTCCCCCCACCTCTAGGAACCCTGGTGGCATAGTGGGTTTTGTGCTGCACAACTAAATGCAAGGTCAGCAGTTTGAGACCACTCTTATATAACTATTGCAGTCAAATATATTAGCCCTTTGGACCTCTGAGGAGCTTTAAGACCTTACTTTGACTAGTTCCTCAGGTCCTAAGGCATTTGGAGCAGACACATTTCCCCCTGGTCTCCATATTTACAGACTCCCCAAGAGAGCCCAGTAATCGCTGTTCTTCCTATTCCTCATCATCATCAATGTTAATGTCTCTGGTGACCTGTTTGAGAGGTATATACTATGTGGAGAGAAACCGCTTCAGACTTCAATGCCTAACTGCTTACTTGATTACACCCCATTGAGTTTGAAATGTTGCAGAGACACATTCAACATGCAGTTCTGGATTCTTAATTTTCAACCTTAATAAAATCCCCTCCTCTGAGCTTAGATTTATTGTTTACAATTCTTGAGTCACTTGGGTAGGTGTGCTCCTTTCATGTGAACTTACCTGATACCCCACTTAGATAGCTGCTTGTTTTAAGATAAGCTTTTTTAAAAAAAATCATTTTATTGGGAGCTCATACATCTTTTATCACAATCCATCCATCCATCCATTGTGTCAAGCACATTTGTACATATGTTGCCATCATCATTCTCAAAACATTTTCTTTCTACTTGAGCCTTTAGTATCAGCTCCTCATTTCCCCCCTCCCTCACGAACCCTTGATAATTGATAAATTATTATTTTTTCATGTCTTACACTGTCCGATGTCCCATTCACCCACTTTTCTGTTGTCAGTCCCCCAGGGAAGAGGTTATATGTAGATCCTTGTGATTGGTTCCTCCCTTGTTCCCCACCTTCCCTTTCCCCTCCTGTTATCTCTACTCTTATTATTGGTCCTGAGGAGTTTATCTGTCCTGGATTCCCTGTTTCCAGTTCCTATCTGTACCAGTGTACATTTTCTGTTCTAGCTGGATTTGTAAGGTAGAATTTGTAAGGGATCATGATAGTGGGGGTAAGGAGGAGGAAACATTAAAGAACTAGAAGAAAGTTGTATGTTTCATCTTTGCTATATTGCACCTTGACTGGCTTGTCTCCTCCCTGTGATCTTTCTGTAAGGGGATGTCCACTTGCCTACAGATGGGCTTTGGCTCCCCACTTATTCAGAATATGACTTTTTGTTCTTTGATGCCTGATACCTGATCCTATCGACACCTCATGATCACACACACTGGTGTGCTTCTTCCATGTGGGTTTTGTTGCTTCTGAGCTAGATGGCCGCTTGTTTATCTTCAAGCCTTTAAGACCCCAGACACTATCTCTTTTGATAGCCGGGCACCATCAGCTTTCTTCACCACATTTACTTATACACCTGCTTTGTCTTCAGCAATTGTGTCGGGAAGGTGAGCATCATAGAATGGCAGTGTAATAGAACAAAGTGTTCTTGCATTGAGGGAGTACTTGAGTAGAGGCCCCGTGTCCATTAAGGTAATCTTTTAAGACCCCAGAAGCGATTGTTTCTGAGAGCTGGCACCATCTGATTTCTTCACCACACTTTGCTATAGCACTCATCTTCAGTGATCACATAAGGAGGGAAACTATGGAGCTACATGGTACGAGCTAATTGTTCTTAGACTTGGGTTATGATTAAGTGATCACTCAAAATCTGTTTGTATACCTAAAGTTTATATCCGTAGGCTTCATTAGAGGTATCACCATCAGCTTGTTGAAAAATAAGTAATTTTCACGAGACATTTGATAATTCTAATAATAGTATCATTAATCTAGTCAACAGTGTTGATTTTAAGGTCCTATTGAGAAAGGGAAATATATGCCTAAGAAAGTTTTTTAGACTAAAATGGGATTATCACTTGACACAGGTTAAAAAATGTAAAAGCAACTGAACACTTTTAAGAAAGCAATGAGGGCTAGATACAAGGCAAACTTTTCCATCACATTCATTCCCTAAGGCCAAATTATGTCTGTAGGACTCAGACATGCCACAAAAAGTAAAGAAGGTTTGAAAAAGAAAGCATATACTTGGGTATACGCGGAGTTTTTCAATACATTTTTAATGCCGTTTTTGTGGTAAAACTAGGTGCCTCGGCTGATAGTCGGGTCAGCTTCTACTCGAGTATATATGGTATGTGGTAGTCTTAAGTTGCCCATTATGGGACAACCTCAAAAGCAAGAGATTTGAACCATAGTCCACTACGTCCAAATCTATGACATAACCTGGACATAGCAGGCCCCTGCTTCTGCTCATACCAGGATGTTTCAGCTTTAAGTCCAAAGAAGTGTTTAGGTTAAAGACTGGTTACATTATGGGGTTTCCAAATGATATGATTCTGATGTAGCGCTCGATAAAACAATCTAAAGAGGGAAGTTCTACTCTGTCCTGTAGTTTCTCCCTGAGTCCAACGGACTTCTTGGCAGTGAGCGCATCTTTTTCTAAGTCAATCGCTAGCAAGGAGAATGACTTGGAATATCCCTCCCACCCACCCACCCCCGCCGGACTTTGGGATCAAGCTTCTTTTGATGCACATGTTATGTGGAAGAAAATAAATACCAACAGAGTGGGTTTCTCATCGTTCAGCGCCTCTGTGTTGCAGCCCATGCCGTCACCATTACAGTCACCGTCACCGAGCCGGCTGTTCCTGCCTCAGAGAGGACCATAGCTGTGCCGTCCACCCGCACATTGACCTTGGCAATCCTGCCGGGGATGCCTTCACCACGGGCTCTGGCTCTGCCCTAATAAAACTTGGTTTGGAAACACCATCTGAGAATGAACTGGCATTTACCAAATCTGGCCCAGCCAACCCTCAGACTACCAGAGTGATGGGCAGTCTGGACCCCAAGTACTGGTGGACCGAGCATGGGCTGACATTCACAGAGAAGTGGAACACGGACAAGTCGCACCGAGGTCACCGTGAAAGACCAGCTTAAAGGTAGTCTGAAGCTGACCGTAGGCTCATCCTCCCCAACCCCTGGGAAGAAGAACACCAAGATCAAGATGGGGTACAAGCAGGAGCACATCAACCTGAGCTGCAATGTGGATTTTCACATTGCCAGGCCTTCCATGGGAGGGGGCGGGGGTAGCTCTGTTGCTGGGTTACAAGGGCTGGCTGGTGGGCTACCAGATGAACTCTGAGACCTCAAAGTCCCAAGTGGCCCAGAGCAACTTTGCGGTTGGCTACAAGGCAGATGAATTCCAGCTTCATGCTAATGTGAACGATGAGACAGAGTTTGTTGGCTTCACTTAACAGAAACCAGAAGGTGAACAAGAAATTGGAGACGACTGTCAGTCTCTCCTGGATGGCTGGGAATAGCAGCCAAGTATCAGATTGACCCAGAAGCCTGCTTTTTACAAAAGTGAACAACTCCAGTCTGATGGGCTTAGAATACACTCAGACCCTAAAGCCAGGCATCAAAGTGACAACTGACGCCATCTGCTCCGCTGGACGGCAAGAACGTCAACACCTGTGGACACAAGCGCTTGTCTGGGACTGGAATTTCAAGCATAAATGAAGACTGTACAATCATGCGATTTTAAACTGTTTTGCAGCATACCTCTACCTTCAGAATTCTAGTGTTGTGTGTATACCTGGGAAGCAAGTATTACTCAAGATCATGCTAGACGTCCAGGGGCAGTTGATTCAGTTTTAACGTGTTCCCTTTTCCAAGGTACAGAAGAAACCCAGATCCCAAAAGGTCTTTCAGCTGCAGACTTTGGGGGTGGGGTAGGAGGGTGGACTTGTTGGCCCCCTTCTAGAGATGGCAGGTTTCCCTTTGATCTACAAATGGCTGCAAGTGGAAGCTGATCATGTGTAGGCACTTTGGAAATTCATGGTGAGTCACAAATGAAATTGTGATGTCCTGAGAATTGAACCTTACTTTCCTAACCTCAACTGGGGGGTGCTCCTTGCTGGATGGTGTGGGCAAACCCATCTGAAAAGGGTCTTTTGTAGACCGATCTTCAGACCTGTTTCCACTCCAGTCCATCTCTTCACACCATAAGTACTCTGTAGGGTGTGGTAGCTGGTGTGTGTGTGTGTGTGTGTGTGTGTGTGTGTGTGTGTGCATGCCATTTTGGGGTAGAGAAGTTGAGTATGCTGAAGCCAAAAATTCAGGACTTTTAACCCCCTCTCAAGTTGTGCTTTGGTGCCTTTGCATCAGAGTGCAAACTGGGAAGGGTCTAGTTAACTGTAATCACACGGTGACCACGCCCAGAATCTCCACTGGACCCATGGTGCATTCACCACTCGAGTTATTTTTTAGCCGTTTCATGGGTCTTGCATTTTGTGTGGACTTAGATCTCCCTTTCAAATGCTGTAATTGTCATCATTTAAAATAAAATGAGTAAAATATTGAAACATCAAAATAAAAAACAAAAACAGTTGGAATTCTTTCAAGAAGGAGAGAGAGAAGTAGGCAGCGACCAGTTCCTGGTTGGCCAATATATAAATAGATCTCATGAGGTCATCTGACAATGGAAGTGATGCAACCAACACGTATCGTGTGCCCTGTCCATGTTAGACACGAGGCCTTTGGCGTGTTCAGTCACCGAGTAAGGAAGCCAGCAGAAGAATTACGCTGCTGGCGAAGAATATTCAAAGTACTGTGGGCTGCTAAAAGAAACAGACAAAGCTTCTTGGAAGCATCCTCCCTCGAGTCAAGGGTTATAAACTACAGTGTCTTGGTGGTCTAGCGTGGCGATGACAGAAAGATGACTTTAGCAACACAGAAATGTGCTCTCGCACAGTCAGGAGGCTTGTGCACGGAGAAATATTTTTCCCTGTCAGCTCTAGGGACAGGTTGTTGGCTCTTCACCTTCTATTACCTATTAGCATCTTTGCTGATCTTCATGTAGCATGTCCCTGTCTCTGCTGCCTTCTCGGTCTGAATCTGCCCTTTCAGTATCTCAAAAGTGTTTGGTTTAAAACATATCCTACACCAGTGTGTCCCAAACTGGGTGTCACCTCCCTCTGATGGCCGCTGGAACGATCCAGGGGGAATGGCAAAAGCCGATTTTTGCATGTTATCCTGGATAATGGGCTACAGTACAAACGTTTTTAACTGCCAGGGGAATGCTGGGTAATTTTTTTTTTTCTGGAAAAGGGGACAATAGACCGGATAATTTTTGAAAACCTATGCCATTCCTAAATGGGCTCATAACCACAGGTATAGAACTCAATCCAAACTCAGTACCATTCAGTGGATTTCACAGCAACACTACAGGACAGAGTAGGACTTCTCTGAAGTTTTTCCGAGAGAGTAGATCTTGATGGGAGCAGTCTCCTATTTCCCCGTTGGAGCAGCTGGTGAGTTTGAACTTGATGCTGCGTTGCTCTCCGTGGGGCCCATCTTCTCATGTTATTATACAGATGGAATAAGCATGAAGAGTGCGACCTTGACACACATCTTTTTTGATCTTGAACCACGCACAGGTTCCTTGTGCTGTTTGCATGACTGCCTCTTAATCTCTGTAGAAGTCCCGCATGAGTACGGTGAAGTGTTCTGGAATTCCCATTCTTTGCAATATTACACACAATTTGCTTGATCCACGTAGTCCAAGGCCTTTGCATAGTAATGAAACTCCAGGAAACATCTTCCCGCTGTCCTCTGCTTTCTGCCAAGATCCATAGCATTGGTGATTGCAGCCCTTGTTCCACATCCTCCTTTTGATCCAGTTTGATGAAAGGCTGGCACATCCCGGTCTCTGTACTGCTGTGACCGCTTTTGAATTGTTTCCAGCAACATTTTACTTATGTGTGGTGTTAATAACATTGTTTGATTTTCTTTTTCCCTCTGTGGGGTCACCTTTTTTTTTTTTTTTTCAGAATAGACACAAATATGGACCTCTTCCATTCCGTTGGCCAGGTAACCGTCTTTCAGATTTCTTGGCAGAGTCAAGTGAGTGCGTAGGCTTGTTGAAACATTTCGATTGGGATTCTGTCAATTCCCGAAGCCTTCCTTTTTGCCAGTGCCTTTAAGCAGCTTGCACTTCGTCCTTCAATAGCATCCATTTTGAATCACATATTACCTACGGAAATGGTGGAACATCAACTCATCCTTTTTGGTACAGTGACTTTGGATACTCCTTCCATGTTGTGATGCTTCTAGCCTCGTCCAGTATTTTGTTTATAGAATCTCTCAAAGTTGTGATTCAAAGATGGAATTTTCTCTTCAGTTCTTTCAGCTAAAACTGCTGGACATGCTCTTCCCTTCCAGTTTTCTCACTCCAGGCAGTCACCCATTTCGTTAGAATGCTTTGCTCTGTCTTCCTGAGCCTTCCTTTGAGATGGTCTGTTCGTCTCTGTTACTTCTTCATTCTTCAGTGCACTCTGCTTCTTTATGCTCTAGAGCAAATTTCAGACGCTCTGCTGGCATCCTTTTTGGTCTGTTCTTATTTTAAAATGACCCTTTCTTTCTTTCTCTCTCTCTCTCTCTCTCTCTCTCTCTCTCTCTCTCTCTCTCTCTCTCTCTCTCTCTCTCTCTCTCTCTTTCTTTTCTTTCTTTCTTTCTGGCACCCAGCAGTGTGGTGGATTAAACATTGGGCTTACACCACAAGGCCAGCTGTTGGAATTTACTAGCTGCCCTGCGGGAGAAAAAGGAGGCAGTCTGCTTCTTAAAAGGTCCTAGAAATCCTTTGGAATAGTTTGTGTCCTACAGGCTCACTGGGAGCTGTAATTGACTAGATCAGTGGTTCTCAACCTGTGGGACACAACCCCTTTGGGGGTCGAACGGCCCTTTCACAGGGGTCCCCTAAGACCATCGGAAAACACACAAATATTTCACAATATATAATTACATGTTATGTTCAATTTGTAACCATGAAAATACATTCTGCATGTCAGACATTTACATTATGATTCTTTTAACAGCAGCAAAATTACAGTTATGAAGTAGAACAAAAATAATGCTATGGTTGGGGGCCACCACATGAGGAACTGTGTGAAAGGGTCGCGGCACGAGGAAGGTTGAGGACCGCTGGACTAGATGGATGGTAGTGGGTTGGGGTTCTTTGCTTTCTTCATATTCTACGTACTTGATGTCATCACACAGCCCGGCTAGTCTTTGGTTATTAGTGTTCAGTGCATCCTGTCTACCCGTGAGTTGGTCTCTAAATTCAGGTGGGGTGTCCTTGAGATTGTAGTTTGGCTCTTGTGAACTTGTTTACATTTTCTTCAGCTTCAACTTGCAATTTCGTATGAGTAATTGATGATCCGTTACACAAGCATCCTCTGGTCTTGTTCCAGCTGATGAATATTAAGCTTTTCTACTCTCTATTTCCACAGAGATCATTGACTGGATTCCTATGGATTCCATCTGATGAATTGTTCATGCTGTTGAAAAAAGGTCTTTACAATGAATAAGTCATTGGCTTTGCCAGTTTCTAACAGGCTCTGCTTCTGTCATCAAAGCCATATTTTCCAACTACCAATCCTTCTTCCTTGTTTCAAACATCCTCATTCCAATCACCAGTAATTATGTCTCTCGACTGAGTGCTAATTGGTTTCAGATTTTGTCAGAAACTTTTTAATGTCTCGATTGAATGTTTATTGCTAGTCTTCCGGCCCCTCAGAGAACTCAAAGACGAGTGACTATAAATATATTAACCACTGCTCGGTGATTAATCCTGGGTGATATGCTTTGGCATCGTAGCCTTGTCGCTCATTAAACATTTCCTCAGCTGGTCCACAGCTGCTAACAGAGAGTCCATGTTATCCCTTTTTAAAAATCCTGATTTTTATACAAGGGGGATTTAAAAACTTTGTGTGGAAAGTTTTTTTTTCTTTTTGTTTCTTTTACCTATACAGTTTTTGTGTGTCCTCTATATCTACATGTGAAATACATATATAGGCGCATGATTTGTATTATTTATATATTTCTTTCCCTCTGATTCTTTCAGCCTCAACTCCATCCGGCTCTGCTGGTTTCCATTTCTAGATCTAATTATGTGTGACCCACCTTGGGTGATGCCTGATGGAGCCAGACTTCTCCATGGTGAATTTGAAAGTGATCCTTCTCCAGCCCCCCAAAAGCCCCCCTCCCCTGAAAGTCATCTCAGTGCAGATTCTCCCAATGTGAATTAGAATCACAAATACCTGCACTCACTCCAAGACATCCCTCTCATGCCTGAGAGAAGCCTTCTAGTAGCGTCTGGTTCCGTTAAATGCCAACCTGTCCAATTTCTTGAGTAAGTTGTGATTCCTTCCAAATTAGAACCTTAAACATAACAAATGCCAAACTCTTAGAACTTCTCAAAAAGAACAAGCTGGATCCAGCTCTAGTTGCTAACTCTAGAAACTTAGGGGCAGGCAGCTCAAGAAAGAAACAAAATGTTTGAAATAAGTTTTGGAAAGGGAGGAAAGAAAAAGGAAAGTGGGACCAAATTCAGTCTCATAGAGACGGGAGGACCCCCTGAGACTGGATGCCCCTCATACTTTCAAACCATCAACATGCCGCCAAACGATGGCTAAATCTATGAAGGAATGTCCTTCCCAATACAAGTAACTGTGCCTGCCTGAACGACAACATTTGTACAAACAGAATACTCTGAAGGCAGGAAGGGGCAGGAAAGAGGAATAAATGGGAAGGAGAAACCAGGGAGGAAGTAGGGAAAGTGCTATTACATGGAAGGGACTGCAGCTTCAGTTGCAAAATGTGTCTAAACGGCTGATTGGAAAACGAATTTGCTCTGTAAACTTTCACCCAAATGACCAAAGGGGAAAAGCCCCAAAGGCACATTGAGAGCTTCTGGTGGACTGTGAATTGATTATGTCTCTCGCTTTATGACGGTTGGTTCGCTTGGTAGCCAGTTTGCAGTCAGGACTGCCTCTTTGTCTGCATATCCTCCTCTAGCTGTGTGACCTTGGGCAATCACTTTTTCCATGCCTCAATTTTCTCATTTAAAAGATGAGGAGGTGTGATTAGGCCCAAAATTTTATTTCAAAACTGGCGTAAAGAAAGAACGATCGAATCAGCAGAGAGCAAGGCAGGAAAATGAAAGCGACCCCTTGTGTGCTAGTGATGTCCCATCAGAAATTCTGCACCATAACTTGCCGCCGTCTAGAGAAGACTGCGTTGCTTTTTACACGGTTTCCCGCATGAAAATCCTATCAGAAACTGGCCAAACCTGTAATCCGATTCATCTTTTGGCAAGGTCTCCCTTCTCCTTTAGAAAGAAGAGTGGAGGTCTACCCTTTGAACGATGCATTCCCACACTTGTGTTCGCTATAGTTCTTTGTGCTACACTGCACCTTCAACAGTTCTTCTAGTCCATACATATGTATTTTGTTTTGAAAATAGAAACTTTTTTATTTATATAAGGTACACTTTCAAAACACAAATCATAGATAGTATGAAAACACAGCGGACAAAAAGCATAAATATAAGTGGCCATATAAGCACCGTGTCACTGAAGGCAGTTGCCTTTTTTTCTGAGTCCTGAAGTCAAGACGATCCATTGGGCAGCACTCTTCCACCAGGCGAGGACTCCCTTTCCTTGTACTGTGGATGGAGCACCTCGCTGGAGGTGGTTTTTAGGAGCTGAAATGTGGGTGTCGTCTCTTAAGATATCACCAAGCCTTTGAATTGACTTAGAGCTTCAGGCACACGTTGATTTGTTACACTACGAGTCAGGGTGTGAAAGGGAAAGAGCGACTGATAAACTGTCCCAAATCAATGTTATGAGAGAATGAAAGCTCTGATGAGGAAGACGGGAAGCCTTCAACCTCTCCCTGGGAAGTCCCACCAGCTCTGGCTTTGGGAACCTGGTCTGGACAGCAGCAGAATGGCCTGGCAGTCAGCTAGGTTCCATCCTGCTGCTGGAGAATAGGTGTCCTCCTACAGCTCAGGAGCATCGGCTGAGCACCACTGTTGGTAGAGTAATACCCGAGAAGTTGTGTTACTCAAGTAGACTTTTCCCTGATACCTCATCTGGAGACGGTTTGGTGTTCTCTTTGGTGAAGCAGGGGGGGCTCCTACGTTTCAGTCTTGCTGGGCTCAGTGTTTTCTTCCCTGAGCCTCACAACTTGCACTAGTTGTCTTCTGTAATTTCCTCTCTGTTGCTAGTATCCCCCGTCATTGGCATATCTTCCATTTCAGTATTCCGTGTTGGCGGCTGTTGCCTATAAAACAGATAATGTACAGGTTTTGAAAAGAGGAGAGGGCTACTCTTAAATAAGTAAACAGTACCATTAAATTACCTAAACATATTCATTTTTATAGCTCGTGTGTCTGTCTGGCACTTTATGGATTGCACTAGCAGAAAAAGAATGATAAAATATCATCATTTATCTGTGTTACCCAAAGAAAGCGAAAACCTGATTGCCTGAACTTAGAGATCTAAGTTCAAAAATAAAATTCAAACCCCATTTTGGTATTTTTCGACTTCCACATCCTCAAAAGATTGACCAATCTTTTTATTAATAATTTTATTTGGGGCTCATACAATCCATCCATCCATGTGTCAAGCACATTTGTACACATGTTGCCATCATCATTTTAAAAACATTTTCTTTCTGCTTGAGCCCTTGGTATCAGCTTATTTTCCCCCTCCCACCCCCCTTCCCTCCCTTGATAATTTATAAAAAATTATTTTTCATGAGAGTGAGCAATCTTATTGAAGCAACTCAGCCTGGTTAAATCAGACTTGGTAATCTTGGTTAGACTGATCTAACATTTATCAATCTATAAAACATTTATAAAGTTAATATAAATTAAACATTATAAATCAGTTCCCTGGCACTTTAAGTGCTAGAAAAACAAACAAATCAATATATTAATCAGTCCTTAGATAACCAAGGATAGGGGGAAATAGATCATTTTAGTGTTAAAGGCTTCCTCATCTGTCACTGGATTATCTGGTTGGTTTGGTTTTTTTAAATCATTTTATTGGGGGCTCTTACAGGTCTTATAACATTCCACACATCAATGGTATCAAGCATATCTGTACATATGTTGCCATCATCGTGGATATTTTTTAAGGTCCTACTTATGTGGATCAGTTCTTTCTTCCATGCTTTATATAATCTACATTCTGAAGATAAACAATTTGTCAGAACATTTTAAGGAAGCAACTTGAGCTTCTTGGAGTGAGAGTTAAACGATAAACCAGGACTCTAGGCCAAGTGCAGGAGACATAGTAATGATACAGGTTAACCATTGGACTGCTAACCCCAAAGTGAGCAGTTCAAACCCACTGTCTGCTCTGAGGTAGAAAGATGAGATTATCTGCGTCCACAATGATTCATAGCTTGGAAGTCCTATGTAGCCATTCTACTCTGTCCTATACTGTCTTTATAAATTTGATCAGGTTTTGTTACCTAATAACCAATTTTCAAAAAAACTATTTTATGAAAAGATTAATATACCTGATGACCAACTAATAACATTTACAAAGAATTTTTATTAAACTATAGTTATGAATATTTCTTAATATTATCAGTGACTATATTTTCTCTTATGATTATATTTATTGACCATATAAATCTAATGTACAAATTCTTTATAAGGACACACTTATTTTGAGAATAAATTTTTTTTCAAATCATTTTATTGGGGCTCATACAACTCTTATCACAATCCATACATACATCAATTGTGTAAAGCACACATACAGTCGTTGCCCTCATCATTCTCAAAATTCACCTTCCACTTGGGTTCCTGGAATCAGCTCATTTTCCTTTTTTCTCTCCCCCTTCTTCCCCACTCCCTCCTCCCTCATGAACCCTTAATAATTTATCAATTATTTTACCTTATCTTACACTACCCAACATCTCCCTTCACCCACTTTCCTGTTGCCCATCCCCCAAAGAGGAGGTTATATGTAGATCCCGGAGATCGGTTCCCCCTTTCTACATCCCCTTCCCTCCTGGTATCACCACTCCCACCCTTGGTCCTGAGGGGTTCATCTCTCCTAGATTCCCTGTGTTTCCAGATCCCATCTGCACTGCTGTGCATCCTCTGGTCTAACCAGGTGTGCAAGGTAGAATTGGAATCATGATAGTTGGGGGGAGGAAGCGTTTAAGAACTAGAGGAAGGTTGTGAGTTTCATTATTGCTACACTGAATCCTGAGTGACTGATCTCCTCCCCACTACCTCTCTGCAAGGATGTCTAGTTGTCTACAGATGGGCATTGGGTCCCCATCACACGCTCCCCTCATTCACGATGATATGATTCTCCCCCTCCCCCCCACCGCGCCTTTGGTGCTTAAAACCTGGTCCCCTTGGCCCTTCATGATCACACATATTGGTGTGCTGCTTCCATGTGGGCTTTGTTGCTTCTGGGCTAGATGGCTGCTTGTTTTTAAGAAGACAGTTTTTTAAAGAACACTATCTTTTAAAGGAATTTCTTTAAAATATTCAAAGCATATTCTTTAAAACATATTCAATGAATATAATTAGCCATTTTGTCTTTTGAATATATTTTAATTATATTTCATCGCTATGATCCCTTAAGAATACCAAATTTAGTGTTTTATATGGGAAATTTTCAGTTTTAGCGATATTTTGAAATCCTTAAAAAAAAAGAAATTCTTTGTTTTATCAACTTTAGCATATTTAGGGTGGCTTTACGTGGCCCTCATGGTTCAGTGAGTTAAGTATCGGGCTGCTAAGTGAAAGGCTGGTGATTCAAACCCACCAGCTGCTCCACAAGAGAAAGACGAGGCTGTGTGCCTGTAAAGACTGACAGCCTCAGAAGCACGATGGAGTACTTCTGCTGTGTTCTGCAGGCCTTGTCTGATCTGGAATCCTCCCGAGCAGTCTGAGGACTGACTTGACAAGTGAAGGGCTATCGGGCTGCCGCAGAGACAGTTTGCCTTGATCAAAATAGAATGGGGGGAATATCTGGCCAAGAAAGGGATTCTTTGATAGGGAATTCAAGGAATCCTTACAGAGCGGCTGCCTTCTACAGGGAAGGAGATTGTTCCGCATTATCCTAGGCACTCACCTTGTTCTTTTGCAAAATAGCAGAAGAAATGCACCTCCTAAAAGCAGGATGACACACATGGTGACTGCCACTGTAAAAGAACAGAACTAAGCTGGTATCATGCCAAAAGTCCCCGTTATGGATTCATTTTTTAAAGTCATTTCATTGGGGCCTCGTACAGCTCTTATCACCATCCATCCATCCATCCACTGTGTCAAGCACATCTGTACATTTGTTGCCGCCATCATTCTCAAAACGTTTGCTCTCCACTTGAGCCCTTTGTATCAGCTCCTCATTTCCCCCTCCCTCCCCGGCCCTCCCTCATGAACCCTTGATAATTTATAAATTATTAGTATTTTTTTCATGTCTTACACTGCCCAATGTCTCCCTTTATCCACTTTTCTGTTGTTGTCCCCCTGGAGGAGGTTATATGTAGATCATTGTGATCAGTTCTCCCTTTCTCCCCCCACCTTTCCCTTACCCTCCTGGTATCGCTACTATCGTTATTGGTCCTGAGGGGTTTATCTGTCCTGGATTCCCTGTGTTTCCAGCTCTTTTTTTAAAAAAGATTATTTTATTGGAGGCTCATACAATCCATATCAACAATCCATACATCCATCCATTGTCAAGCACATTTGTACATTGGTTGCCCTCATTCTCAAAACATTTGCTTTCTACTTGGGCTCTTGGTATCAGCTTCTCATTTTTCCCCTTCCCTACCTGCCCCTGCCCCATGAACCCTTGATCATTTATCAAGTATTATTATTTTGTCATTTCTTACTCTGTCTGGCATCTCCCTTCACCCAGTTTTCTGTAGTCCATCCCCCCAGGGAGGGGGTTACATGTAGGTCCTTGTAATCAGTTCCCCCTTTCTACCCCACCTTCCCTCCACCCTCCCAGTATCACCACTCTCACCTCTGGTCCTGAAGGGTTCATCTGTATTGGATTACCTGTGTTTCCAGTTCATATCTGTGCCCATGTACATGGTCTGGTCTAGCCAGATTTGTAAGGTAGAATTGGGGTCATGACAGTTGGGGGAGGAGGCATTAAAGAACTAGAGGGAAGTTATATGTTTCAACAGTGCTATATTGCACTCTGACTGACCCATCTCTTTCTTGTGACTCTTCTGTAAGGGGATGACTAATTGTCTCCAGATGGGCTTTGGGTCTCCACTCTGCACTCCTCCACATTCACACTGATATGATTTTTTGTTCTGGGTCTTTGATGCCTGCTACTTGATCCCATCGACACCTAATGATCTGGTGTGCTTCTTCCATTGTGGACTTTGTTGCTTCTCAGCTAGATGGCTGCTTGTTTATCTTCAAGCCTTTAAGACCCCAGAAGCTATATCTTTTGATAGCTGGGCCCCATCAGCTTTCTTCACCACATTTGCTTATGCACCCATTTTGTCTTCAGTGATGGTGTTGGGAAGCTGAGTATCACAGAATGCCAGGTTATTAGAACAAAGGGTTCTTGCATTGAGGGAGTACTTGAGTGGAGGCCCAATGTCCATCTGCTACCTTAATACTTAGCCTATAAATATATGCACATAGATCTATTTCCCCATTGTCATATATAAATATATTTACATATGTACATACCTGTATTTAGACCTCTATAAATACCCATTTGCCTCCTAGTTCTTTCCTCTATTTCCTTTTACTTTCCTCTTGTCCCACTATCATGTTCAGGTACATTGCCCTTGATCAAGCGGTACTAGGCATCCTATGCCCTCCTCACCATCTATTTTAGATCCCTTGTCCCTCGGTTTGTTAACATCTACTTCCTTTCCCCACCTCCCCTCTCCCATGTCCCTCGGAACCATCGGTCCCTTTGTTTTTTCTCCAGATTGTTTATCCTGCCTATCTTATCTCGATATACACGCAGAGACAACAATAAGCACACAAAAAAAGAACAAAACAAAGCAACAACAAACAAGTAAAAAATCCAAACTAAAACAACAACAAGAATGAAAAGCCTATAAATAGTTCAAGGTCTATTTGTTGACCTTTAGGAGTGTTTTCCATTCCCCAAAGTCTGTTTTCCGTATTCCTCGGGAACTTCATTGCTTTGCTCCCCTTGCTGCTCTGTTGCACGCCCTTAGCATTTCGCTCTGGTGTGATGGGGTCAGATGGGGCACAGTTCCCACACTATGCCTCCAGTGTTGACCTTCGCAGCGCTGCAGGTCAGTGAGGGAAGTCGTGTCTCGTGGTGAGGTTGGCCCTATGGTCCCCTGTGCATTGACTGCTCTGAGTAGGCATATCGTCCTCGGGCCTTGGTGGGCCAGATTCATTTTTTTAAGAACCTAAAAATTCCTAACACTTTACATTCTTGGCGGAGCGCACCAAATGCCTTCTCAACCTCCTTCTTGTTATTAGTGTTTCTTCAGGGTCTGTGTGATTCAGTTTATTCCACATCAACCAACACGGAGAGTGGAAACTGCATTCAGTTCTGTCTTCACAGCCCCTGCCCCTAATCCTCATCTTGCTCCAGTAAGGAACAGGAGTGATGAGGTCAGGGTGGGGTTAAATTAGGAGGAGAGAAGAGGAATTGAGCCAAGATCGGGGCATGAGGCGGCAATCCGGGAAGCGATCCCTAGCGGGGAGTCGCTGAAGCCCAGCCACGATGTTTCAGATCGAGGGTCTCACGCCGAAGCTGGACCCTGAGGAAATGAAACTGAAGATGCGCGAGAACGGGACTTTCTTATGTACGTGGCCCTGCTGCAGTCACTCCATTTATCTTAAAGAAATTGGAAAGGACATGAAGATGTGGCATGGCCTGAGAATGCATGATGTGAAGAACCTGGTTCCAGGCTTCCCATCTGCAAACGAATAGACCCAGGAAGATATACCAGACTCTGAGTGGACTTGAAAACTCTGCTTGACAAGAACAAGTTTTGTTTTGTTTATTTTCTGGTGACTGACTGACTATATAAAGTTAATTGGGAAATGTGAAAAGGTTTCTTGTGGCGATATCACACCCTTTTGCCTCTGATACTCAGCCTCCGTGAATGTTGATGTAATTACAAATCACGTCAGACTTCATTTTCAGCAAGTGTTCATCACAAGTAGGTCTGTCCTGACCACCATCTCTGTGGACCTTTTATGTTTGTCCAGAATGTAGTTGTGAAGAGTCCGTGACAGTTAAGTTACATTTTGTGGAAGTCAGCACAGAACCCCAATGATATTTGAGCACAGGGCCATTGGTGTGTGTGTGTGTGTGTGTGTGTGTGTGTGTGTGTATAAATGTATCAGTGTGAAAAAAAATTAGGAGGAGAGTAAGAACCTCAAAGGTCCAAACCTGGGGTAAGAGGATGAAAAGATAAGGTGTCCAACACTTTGGGAGGAGAAATACCTCCTGCCACCTGCCAAGTTGAGAAGAAAGAGTCAAGCGGAGCTTGAGCTGTGCCCTGGCGTGACTTCCCCTTTTGCTTCAACTTTACAGAGCCTTGATGTTGCAACAAGCGTGTGCAGTGTCATTTTTCATCCACATTTCATCATCACCATTATGCAATTTATTGGCAGTGTTTGATGGCAGAGGAAGAATATTAGAGAGATAGGGGAGCAGTCAGGGGAATGACTTAAAGAAAGGGAAATGCATGTTTTGATGGAGCAGCAAGGGCAGCCTGGACTAAGTGGGGGACTTAGGAGTAGAAGACCAGAAGTCAGAGCAATGCTTGCGACTTAGGATAGGATGGTGGAACCATACATGGGAACAGAACAATAAGCTCAAGCAAATTGGGCCAATTTGCCCGACTATGGTGAAATCTTGCTGTCAAAATCAAACCATCTGGTCTATGACAATCTGGCAAGATGATGACTTGGAACATCTGGAGAAGCCAGTGTCTTCACTAGGGACCATGGATCACATAGGCCTTGTCGACTGCTATAAGTACAAAACTAGTGCACACCCTAGCATACAAAGATAGCTTTTGATGGTTTGGCCTTTCAAATGAAACTCTTGAAAATCAACTACATATAAGGATATAGAGCAGGAACGATCCGATCGTGTGCTTGGTAAATAAATTAGTATAGTTTTTCCCAAGGGTAATTGCTACGTATAAGAAAAGGGTTAGAGAAGAGCATACACTTTAATGCTCTCAATTTCCTCTCGGGGAATTTATTTCAAGAGATTGTTGGGCAATATTTGCTGAAGCATTATGATCAGTAATTTTAAAATGTTAATAAAAATCTCCTATCAATAAAAAATCTACCTACTTACCAATACAACCATAAAATGGGATACTATTCAGCTATTAAAATTATTAAATAGAACTACAGTTATTAGCATGGAAAGATGCCCATACGACCTTTAGTGAGAAAAGCTAGTTGAGATAAAGATCAAACAAATTTAATCTCCAGCAAGCATGTGTGTGTCCATTTGTACACTAAAAGCCCTAGAAAGAATCCATACCAAAATCTGCAGTAACAACAGCATTCTAGATCATCCCAATTTGCTTTAAAAGTGTTTCTGTTTCATTCTCTACATTTTGTCTTGTGTTCAGAAGAAGCACCAGCAAAACAAGCGAACAACTCCGTGTTTCTGTTGCTAGCTGCCCTGGGATCGGTTCACAGTGACCCTGAGTGCAACAGAAGGAAAACACTCCCTAGTAAGCAAACATAAACATAGAAAAGTTGTTCCCAAAGAGAGAGCCGAAAACCTGGGCAATAACTAAACCATTTGAATTTTAAAATTTAACATTTAGCACTAATTATTGTTTTAGGGGAAATATTGTGCCTTGTGGTAGACTATTTTTTCCTTCTCTTTGCTAATAGGCTTGGCATGCATTTATTGTAGATGGAGAGGTTTACTAGAAAATGAAAGCGGATACGAATTAAAGTTTTACTTTCAGAACGTTTCTTCCTGTTTTTTTTTTTTTTAATGAAAACAAAACCTGCAGGATGAAAAGAAGAGGCAATGATCAAACAAAGTGAAGTCAGTGACTTACACTGAGTCTCTTAGCCATGTCCTCAGTTACATCCAGGAGAACTTTATGGGGAGATTGAAACCAGGATCCCTGAGATAATGACCTAACATATTAGCTGCCAAGTTTTCTACCTTGTCATGATTTTTAGGGAGGTGTGCGGATTGGGGCAAAGGGAAGAGGAAGAGACTTGGTGAGACAGAGGAGAAGAGAGGAAGAAGCAGGGAGCTTCTGGGAAAGAGGGAAGACGGAACGCTGATCATCATTCTCTGTTCTCGGTGGTGGGCCATTGAGTCGATTCTGAGTTATAGTGACCCAATGTAACAGATCTGCTCCATAGATTGGCGTCTTTAAGAATCGTGAGGTCTTTCCCCATATGGGGCCACTGGTGGGTCTGAACCATCACCTTTTCAGTTGGAAGTAGAGTGCTTAACCATTGCACAGAGTCCAGAAAAGCTAGTAGGCTCTTGACTTCTAGAGGAACGTAGAAGACACGTACTGGGCTTAAGATGAAGAAGGCAGCTGGAGGCCAGCATTTGGTATGGGTGATGAAAATGTCCTCTGTGTATCCACTTATCTTCTTGGAGAGTTTTAGCTCAGAACAAATGGAGCCTAACGCTTTTTGACTCATAGATATGTGGATAGAATAAGTCCTCAGCAATTTGAGAACACCGTGAAAGGAGAATATGATACAAGCATAAGATCAGAAAAGATATGAATAAATAAAGGAATATTCATTCCTTAGCAATGCTGTGACAAACTCGGCCGATAAGACTATTATTGATGTCATTGTGATCAGAACTGCTTGTAGGAGGGCATCTCATGGCCATTTTTTTAAAGATCATTTTATTGGGGGCTCTTACAACAATCCATACATCAATTGTATCAAGTACATTTGTACATATGTTGCTGTCATCGTTTTCTAAACATTTACTTTCTGTTTGAGCCTTTGGTACCAGCTTCTCTTTTTTCCCCCTCCCTCCCCACCTCCTGCCCTCGTGACCCCTTGATAAATGATAAATTATTCTTGTTTTCATATCTTACACTGACTGCTGTCTCCCTTCACCCATGGTTTCTGCTGTTCATCCTCCCCACTGAGGGAAGGGAGGTTTTGTTATTATGCATCGATCATTGTAATTGTTTTCCCCTCCCCCCCTCCTAGTACTGCTACTCCCATTTCTGCTTCTGAGAGGTTTATCTGACCTGGATTCCATGTATCATGAGCATGTAACTGTACCAGTGTACATGCACCGGTCTAGCCAGAATTGAAAGGCAGGACTGGGGTCTTGATGTTTGGGGTGAGGAAGCTTCAAAGCACCAGAGGACATTGTGTGTGCTATATTTTGCCCTGGTTGACTCATCCCTTCCTTGTGACCCTTCTGTGAGAGGATGTCCCATTATCTACAGATGAGTTTTTGGTCTCTGCTCCGACCCCCCCCTTATTCTCAGCAATATGTTGTTTTGGGTCTTCTGATGCCTGTTACCTGATCCTAGACACCTCATGATTGCACAGACTGGTGTTCTTCTTCCATGTGAGCTTGGTGATTCTCTGCTAGATGGCCATTTGTTTAACTGAAGTCCTTAAGACCCCAGATGCTATATCTTTTGATAGGCAGGCACCACCCACTTTCTTCACCACGTTTGCTTGTGCACCCATTTTTGTTTTCAGCGATTGTGATGGGAGGGTGAGCATCACAGAATGCCAGGTTGTTAGAACAAAGTGTCCTTGTGTTGAGGGAGGGCTTGAACAGAGGCCCCAAATCCATCCACTACCTCATTGTACTGCCATGTAAATATATGTACATAGGCCAATACCTCTATTTTTATGCATTAATATATTTACATATGTATACACCTATGTTTATACCTCTTATCCATAGCTTTGCTTCTTAGATCTTTCCTCTGTTTCAAAAGGCAATTTTTTGAAGGGTATCAATGTGCAATTTTTGAAGAGTATCAATTCACTTGGGTAGTGGCTTTTTTGTGTGTGTGTCTTTTCTAAAAACATGTTAGATGTTGGGCACCCATAAATAAGTGGCATAGGTACTCAATAAAATACCTAACTGATCAAACTAAATCTTTAATAGCCCACAAAATATAGTAATATTGACCTTTTAATGACTTTGCTAATACTTAAAAGATCAATGCACAAAGAGGAAGACCCTCTACACGGTGATTCACACAGTGGCTGCAACAATGGACTCAAACAGATTGATGATTGTGAACAGCCCCAGTGCTTTAGAATAGACTTGAGGACACCTCACAACAGTTCAATTCTGTCTTATAATTAGTTATAAATCTCTATATTTTTCTTTGTATTTAAGCAGTCTGTAGGGAAAAAAATCTAACTTATATAAGATTTAAAGTTTTTCCCCCCCTTTTAATCTCTGAATCTCTACAGTTGTGGGTAGCTGTCTTTGCCCATCATCAGTGAATTGTTAATGTTTATTAAATTTTATTTCACAAGTTGGGATAGATTTTTGATACTTCAATCAAATGAAATCACGAACTGGAAAAATTGCCTTTCGTGCATAATAAAATAGTTCTTTGAAAAGGTATGTAGAATGAATGGAAGCATATACCATGCTCATGGAGAGGAAGATTTAACGTAAAAATGTCAATACTACCCACAGTGTCTACAAATACAATGCAATCTTGATACAGAAAAAGAATTTTAAAAAATTTTAAATAGATGGAAAAACAAATCACCAACTTTATATGCCAAAGGAAGAGACCTCAGAGAAGCAAAGAAGAGGAATGAAACAGGAGGCCTTTCACTTCTTGATCTCAAAACCTACCGCACAGCAATGACAGTCAAAACAGCCTGGGGAAGGTACAGTACATGCATAGAAGGAATTGAGAACCCTGACATAAACCCATCCACCTACAGACAGCCAATCTTTGCAAAATAAACTGATACACATTAAATGGGGAAGAAGTAGCCTCTTTAACAAATGGTGCTGGCAACACTGGAGGTCTATTTGCTGAAGAATGAAACAGGACCCATATCTCACACCATATACAAAAAACGAACTTAAGATGGATCAAAGACCTAAATAGAAAACCTAGAACTAGAAAGATCATCAATGGAAAAATAGGGGCAAATTTAAGGGCCCTAATACACAACACAAGCATGTTCTCAGATAGAATGAAAAACACACAAACTAGATCAGGGGGAATGCCTAAAAAATCAGACACTTTTCAAAAGATTTCACCAAAAGACCGGGAAAAACGTTTTGGCAATGACATTTGAAAACAGGACCGATCTCTAAAATTTAGAGAAAACTTCAACACCTCAACAAGAAAAAGACAAGTAATCCAGTTAACAAATGGATGGAGGATACAAACAAACACTTCCCTCAAAGGACCCCCAGGCAACCAATGAGTCCACTACAGCAATACATAATGTCCACAACCATGTTCATCATAAGGACTCCTGGGAGCTTAGTGCTTACATGTTGGGCTGTTAACTGCAAGGTCTGCAGTTCAAAACCACCAGAAGCTGCACGAGAGAAAGATAAGCCTTTCTACTCCTGTGAAGAGTTTTATGCTTATAAACACTACTCAAGGGTAGTTCCAATTTGTCTTACAGGGCCACAATGAGCCAGAATTCAACTTGAGTTATGGTTATCATAACACGATTCACAATAGCAAAAAGATGGAAACCATCTAAATGCCCGTCAGATAAAAATTCTTGACTACATATGCACAGCGGAGAACTATGCAATATGAAAGAATAAGGATGAATCTGAGTCTGTGAAACACCTCCCAACCGGATGAACATGGAGGGTATGTCGAGGGAAATTAGTCAATCACAAAATGACAAATCTTATATAAGACCACCCTTGTAAAAGTCAAGAAAAGGATGATGCCCGGCTATCAAAAGAGATAGCATCTGGGGTCTTAAAGGCTTGAAGGTGAACAAGCGGCCATCTAGCTCAGAAGCAAAAAAGCCCACAGGGAAGCACACCAGCCAGTGCGATCACGAGGTGCCAAAGGGACCAGGTATAAGGCATCATGCAAAAAAAAAAAAGATATGTGTGTGTATATGTATATATATGTGTGTGTGTATGTATGTATGTGTGTGTATATATATACATACATACCATAGTGTGTGTATATATATATATATACATACATACCATAGTGAATGAAGGGGGAAGTGCAGAGTGGAGACCCAAGGCCCAAGTGTCGGCCAATGGAGATCCCCTCATAGAGGAGTTTAGGAGAGGAGATGGGTTAATTAGGGTGCGAGGTAGTACCGATGAAGAACACAGCTTTCCCCCAGATCCTGGATGCTTCCTCCCCCCAACTACCATGATCTGTATTCTACCTTGCAGGGCTGGATAGGGCAGAGGTTGTACACTGGTGCATATGGGAGCTGGAGGCACAGGGAATCCAGGGTGGATGATACCTTCAGGACCAAGGGTGTGAGGGGCGATGCTGGGAGAGTGGAGGGTGAGTGGGTTGGAAAGGGGGAACTGATTACAAGGATCCACATGTGACCTCCTCCCTGGGAGATGGACGGCAGAGAAGGGGGGGAAGGGAGACTCTGGATAGGGCAATGTATGACAAAATAACGATGTATAAATTACCAAGGGCACATGAGGGAGGGGGGAGCGGGGAGGGAGAGGAAAAAAAAAGAGGACCTGATGCAAAGGGCTTAAGTGGAGAGCAAATGCCTTGAGAATGATTGGGGCAGGGAATGTATGGATGTGCTTTATACAATTGATGTATGTATATGTATGGATTGTGATAAGAATTGTATGAGCCCCTAATAAAATGTAAAAAGAAAAAGAAAAAAAAGAGCCCCCAATAAAATGATCTTTTAATTAAAAAAAAGTCAAGAAAAGGCTTTCATACCAAGAGAGACATTTTTTTTATGGTTAATGAGGGTAGGAGAGAAAAGGGGGAGGGAGAGTCACAAGCTAGATGGTAGACAAGTGTTACCTTGGGTGACAAGGAAGGCAATATATAATAAGGGAGGGTTGAGGGGGGGGTGATGGAGAAAAGTAAGGCAGATTTTGTAACACTTAAAGGCAACATAGGAAAAAATTGTTATATACACTGTCCTGTATACTGGTGGTCTTCATATAGGTGCCTATATGGACATGCAGACTGAACAGGTGTGGGATGGACAGTGGGCGGATACTCACAAATATATGTGTGTGTGTGTGTGTGTGTGTGTTTGACAGGATATTTGTATATATGCCTGTGGGACCATAGAGGGGGAAACATAATGAAAACTTCATAGACTTAACCAAACACCTTGAGGGAACAGGTCACTGGACCTGAGGAACACCAAGGTCAACTGCCATCAGATAGTCTGAAAAGTAGCTACTTCGGTGAGTAGCTACTGAAGTCTTAAAAGCTTATGAGCAGCCATCGAAAGTCTGTCTACTGGCTTCTCCCCATCTGCAGGAGAAAGGACTGATGCAAACCAAAAGACATATGGAAACACGCACCAAGGGACCACACAAACGCCTGTCTCTACATCCCTGAGACCATAGGAACTAGATGGTGCCTGGCTGTCACTACCAACTCTTCTGAAAAGGATCACATTAGAAGGTGCTGGATAAAGTGAGAGGAAAATGTGGAACAGAACTCAAAATCATGAATGCGATCAAGTTTATTAGTCAGGTGGGGACGGGTAGCACCCCTAAGACTGTACCCCTCAGTCACCCTTCAGGCCTGGAGATGAACTCACAAGGTAGAATATCCATTTAAGATTAAAAGAGAAACGTTAAGCCAAGGACAAGGGTAGGAAAGAAGTTGGAACGGACATAGGAAACACTGGGAGAAAGTAGGATAAACAATGGTATATTGAAGGGACTGAAGTGTATAAGTTAAACAAAAGGTGCATGTGATATTGGTAATCTGCTCTGTACACCTTCACCTAAGTCACAAAGTTCTCAAAAAGAAAATATAAATGGGGGAATAAATAGACCTCAAATTTCACATTTGGGAATATAAACAAATATACTTGCACATAGGCAAGATGATCATTTTTCAATTAATCAATGTTTTCAACATCGTCAAAGAATGTAAAAGGCAACTCTCTAATCGGGGTTGGCTAAACCCGTGACGCTTCAGTACACAGTTCGTCGCTGTAATATTTTCGATGAATGGATACAGAGCATCTCCAAGACCAACGGATACATCATTGAATGGAAGCAAGGGGTAGGACAGGAAAAATAAGGTATCTAACTGCTTACCAGAAGCAATTACTGCCAAGTCTACTCAGTCCAATGTGTGAATAGTGCTCCCAAGGTGTTCAGTGGCTGGTATTTTGGAAGTAGATTGCCAGGCCTTTTTCGGGGGACCCAAACCTCCAGCCTTCAGTGAACAATCAAGCTTATTAACCATTTAAACTGCTCAGAGACTACACTTAACTGTCTCAGTCGTTTCTCCTTTATTTGCTTCTTTGCATATTGACGCTGTCTGGAAGGCTGAAATCCGTTTACTGAGGAGCGCACTGGCGGCATGGCTGGGTAGGCCTTGAACTCTGGAGAAAGATGAAGTTTATCTGCTCCCATAAAGATTTATAGCCTCAGAAATCCAAATAGAGTATCTACGAGCAGGAATGGACTCCCAGAACTGTGAACAGCTAAACAAGAAGGTTCTCTTTCTTTCTTACAGTTTATCAAGTCTCTGGTTTCCCCATGAGTAGCCTGACAGAAACTGCCAATGTTAAGATACATAGTCATGTCAAATAAAGAGTAATACATTGGGGGAGCATGTAGCTCATTATCTCAATGGAAACACTTTAAAGAGTAGAGAGGCATGCTATTAATGATCATGCTGGGAGGGACAACAGGCCTTGTCTTCAAACTAGGACTATGGCCACCCTGCTCATAAACATGCTCAGACACATGAAACTACTTACCAGTGATGACAGTTCTGGGATCACCAGCGACAGTTGTGGAATTGACTAAAGAAGCATCTGCCAAAAAAAAAAAAAAAAAAAAGAAGATTACAGCTCAGTAGGGGCCATTGTCCATCAGGCAGTCATTTCCTACTAAGCCAAAAATATTTCAGGTCACCTTGACTCCCATCTTAAACTTGTTTTTAGCCAAGAAGAACCCTTCGGATGCTGGGCCAACTTGCTGAAACAGATCAGCCCTGGCAGATGACCGAGCATTCCTCTGTTCCTAGGTCATGCCTCCAACCTATAGAGAGCTTTCCCATCTCTAATTTGAGGCCACGGGCATTGTACGGACTCTAAGCATCGATTCTGAGCACACGGGCTATGAAGGTTGGCCTTGTTAATACCTCAGTGATGGACTTATTTTCTAGAAATTCCAGCTGGACTGAGGCCCGGTAGAACAGAGAGTAGAGAGCGGAGCAAAGAGAGCCGGAGCCCCCAGGGTAGGTTGGTCAGTATTGACTTTGAGTTGAATGGCACAGTGGTATAACAGTGATTCAGCCCTCGAGCTCAACCCCCAATCTCAGCGGGGGCACATTTAGGGAGCTGGCCTCTCCTGAAGCATCCCAAATTAGTGCTAACCTGGAGTCATGTGGAAAGCAGAGACGGTTTGTTCCAGAGTCTTTGTGGCTGTCTGAGATGGGCTTGGAGAGGACTCATTCCTGACTAGCTCTGTGGTTCCTGATGGCATCAGCCCGGAGACCGTTAAAATAGCTGTTTCTTTGGTCAATATGGTGTCTGAGGTGGGGGTGGAAGAATCTGGGTCTGTAGGGAATTCCAAGACATGGGGAACATAAATATTTTGAAGGAAATCTCCAGAAGAGGGTGTACTTAAGGACCTGCTCTGGTGAATCCGGCCTTGGCCCAGCCTGTCCCTTCCCCGCCTCCCCCATCTTTCCCCCCTGCCCCACCATTCCAACCATTCTTTGGGGATATCCTTGGGTAATGTATAAGGGGGCGGTTAAAAGTTCATAGGAAAATGAAATTAAAATGCAATGGAATTTTTTCCCAACATCTTTGAAGCTCCCTTGTATTTCTCAAAGACATCTGGTATGCTAATTTTATTTGATTAAAAAAAATACCTTTGCACACCCAAAGATGTAGAGACAAAGAGAAGCCTGGCCAGAATGTTAGAGGATGCATTTAAAGAATGTGTCTTGATGGTGCTGTGAGGTAGGCACTGGACTGCTGAGCCAGGTTGGCAGTTCATACTGTGGGATACAATCTTGGAAATTCCGTACAGGGTCTCCATGAGTCAGAATTGACTTGATGGCAACAGGTTTGGTTTGGGAGGTTTATGTTGATCTTGCACCACTCCCACGCATGGATCTCTGCTTTGTGTTCAGGTACCCATCTTCCTTGGCAGATTGACCAACCATTCGTAAACTCTAAGGCATGGCATAACTTTTTGCAATTCCTTTTTCCCATGAAAACTGGGTCTTCAGTTTTGACACGAATCCAGCACCCTTGAGAAGACATGAGCTGAGGTTTGTGGGGATGCAGGGCATCTTTACCTCCTTAGCCATACTGTTTTGAGCCACTGTCCCATGCTCTCCCACATCCATTGTGAGGCGTCTTCTGGGCCTTCACTCCTGCGTCACTGCCTCCATGTGGTGTTTCCTACCCACGTTACCAACACTCCAGTGTATTTGCATCTAAGTGTGGTGGTCAGGGCCTGCTGTATGAAAGCTGATGCTGTCACGCCTGAGGGTTGGACATGTCCAAATAAGGATGTGCGATGAGATAGCAGGGCTCTTTTGTCAATTGTGTCAGTTGGGTGAACCGGGTGAAACGCAGATCAATGGAATTGGTCCAAATGCAAATCTAACTAGTACCTCAACAACCCTCTCTATTTCTTGTTTGTAGCCAACCAACGAGGAGGAATCCTTTTCCGCCTCGGTTCTTAGTCTTGGGAGCTCTTAAGAACCCCTTCCGGATAAGTTATCAGGCATCAAAGAACAAAAAAATCATATCATTGGGTGCACACCTCCATGACAGGATCACTGAAGACAAACGAGTGCATAAGCAAATGTGGCGAAGGAAGCTGATGGTGCCTGGCTATCAAAAGAGATAGTGTCTGGGGTCTTAAAGGCTTGAAGGTAAACAAGCAGCCATCTAGCTCAGAAACAGCAAAGCCCACATAAAAGAAGCACATCAGCCTGTGTGATCACGAGGTGTTGAAGGGATCAGGTATAAGGCATTATCAGAAAAAAAAAATCGTACCATAGTGAATGAAAGGGCAAGTGCAGAGTGGAGACCCAAAGCTCATTTGTTGGCCATTGGAGATCCCTTGGAGAGGGGTCTAGGGGAGGAGATGAGTCAGTCAGGGTGCGATGTAGCACCAATGAAGAATACAGCTTTCCTCCAGTTCCTAAATGCTTCCTCCCCCCCAACTATCATGATCCGAATTCTACCTTGCAAGTCTGGCTAGACCAGAGGATGTACACTGGTACAGATAGGAGCTGAAGGCACAGGGAATCCAGGGCGGATGATACCTTCAGGACCAGGGGTGTGAGGGGCAATACTGGGAGGGTAGAGGGTGAGTGGGTTGGAAAGAGGGAACCGATTACAACGATGTACATGTGACCTGCTCCCTGGGGGATGGACAACAGAAAAGTGGGTGAAGGGAGACATTGGACAGGGCAAGATATGACAAAATAATAATTTATAAATTATCAAGGGCTCATGAGGGATGGAGAGCAGGTAGGGAGGGGAAAAAAAGAGGACCTGATGCCAAGGGCTTAAGTGGAGAGCAAATGCTTTGAAAATGATGAGGGCAAAGAATGTACGGATGTGCTTTATACAATTGATGTATATATATATATATATATATATATATATATATATATATATATGTATGAATTGTGATAAGAATTGTGTGAGCCCCTAATAAAATTAAAATGTAAAAAAAAATGAAAATGATGACGGCAAAGAATGTACAGATGTGCTTTGCACAATTGATGTCTGTATGGATTGTGATAAGAGTTGTATGAGTCCCTAATAAAATGTTTATGTATAAAAAAAGAATCCCTTCCAGGATGCTGTGCAGACCAGTTAGAGCCCCCGGTGTTAAGAAGCGCAGCTCCAGGGAGAGTGTGAATGAGCAGTGCGGTAAGTGAAAACAGATGATTCGTCTCGGAAGGAAGAGAGGAGGCAGGACCAGAATATGTCGCAAACTGGATAAGGTTATAAAATTTGTTTTCAATTAAATCAAAAGTAAAGGTTAACATACGATCTAAGACAGCTCACCTCAAGATACTGAGCATTCCAGATTTAGAATTAACATTGAGATAGATAGTGCTGAGGGTATTGGGATAGACACTTCGCAAAGGCCCAGAACGTTGGCAGTGTCACACAACGTTTCCCCAAGAGAGCAGTCCGAGTTGATTTGCTGATGCTTAGCATCTTTGGGAAATAATTCTCCACAGGTCGCTCATGCTTCAGGATACAATACTAACAAAGATACCGAGTGTCCCTTCTCTGGAAGGTTTTTCAAGGATATCTGTATAGCAGAAGTCTTGCAAGGAAAAGATAAGGCTTTTCTCTGGAACGAAGGGCAGACATTGGGTTATTGCCAGTTGGAACATACTCAGCCTTCTTAAACGCAGGACTCCTTTCCTCAGCTGCAGCTCCTTGAATGTTCGGGAACCCAGTTGGACTCTGCACACGTCCCAGTGGGACTTGGGGACAGGGGAAATAGTGGTAAATAAGCTGCTTGTACAGTGTGATGTTGTTGTTGTTCAGTGCCATCAAGTCAATTCCGACCCATACTGACCTTATGTCCAACAGGATAAAACACTGCCCAGGCCTGTGCCATCCTCACAATGGTTTTATGTTGTAGCCCTGTGTCAATCGTCTCATCAGTAGGGCCTTCCTCTTTTTCGCTGCCCCTTTTCTTTACTAAACATGATGCCCTTCTCCAGGAAATAGTCTCTCCTGACAGCATGTCCCAAGTGTGCAAGAGGATGCCTTGCCATCCTTGCCTCCAAAGAGCACTTCAGCCGTACGTTTTCCCAAGACATATTGGTTTGTCTTTTTAGCAGTCCATGGTACCTTCAATGTTCTTCTCTAGCACCATAATTCAGATGCATAGATTCTTCTTCAGTCTTTTTAATTTAATGTCCAACTTTCATATGCATTTGAGGCTATTGAAAATAACACAGCTTGGGTCAGGTGCACCTTAGTCCTCAAAGTAAGATCCTTGCTTTTCACTACTCTAAGGGGATCTTGTGCAGCAGATTACCTAATGCAACTCATCTTTTGATCTCTTGCCTGGTGCTTCCTGAACATTGACTGTAGATCCAAGTGAGACAAAATCCTCGATAACTTCAGCCTTTTTTTCATTTATCATGATGTCGCCTATAGGTCTAGTTGTGAGGATTTTGGTCTTCTTTATATATTGAGTTGTAATCCATACTTAAAGCTGCTCTCTTTGATTTCATCTGCAAGTGCTTCAAGGCTTCCCCACTTTGAGGAAGTAAGCTCGTGCCATCTGCATATTGCAGCTTGTCAGTTAAGTCTCCCTCCAATCCTGATACTACATTCTTCTTCCTATGATCCAGCTTCTCTGGTGATGTGTTCAGCATACAGATTGAATAAGTGTGGTGAGAGGATACACTCATGATGCACACTTTTTCTTGATCCTAAACCATGTCCTATTGCCTTGTTCCATTCACACAATTGCCTCTTGATTCACGTACAAGTTCTGCATGAGTATAATAAAGTGTTCAGGAAGTCACCTTCTTCTGTATGTTATACATAGTTTTCTTTATGATACACCAACTTGAATGCCTTGACATAGTTGATAAAACACAAGTAAACATCTCTCTGGGATGTTCTGCTTTCAGTCAAGATCCATCTGACATCAGCCATGGCAGCCCTTGTGTGCTGATGGCTCTGTGTGCTGTACTGCACCATAAAGTCCCATGTCTCTGATGTGGAAGTGTTAGGTCTTCTGCTGGCATTCCTGAAACTGGGGCAGGTCAACATTGCAAGAAAGGTATAATATCACACTCTTCATGATTCTTGACAGGATAAATGCCTATATTGGATCAAATATAACTACATCAAATCATACATAGCAATACACTTCAAATCACTACTAATTATGCATTTGTGAAACCTGGAGATCATGCCGTCTTGATTTACAAAAGACCATCAACCCAATGTAAACTATTCTTCTTGAGTTTAATAAAATATTTCTTCTATTCTATTTGCGTTTGCAGTGGAATGCCAGTTGTGGTTAATGAATTTGAGACTCGTGGGAACTTTGGTGGCAATAGGGGATGGGTGTCTTGGGAAGTTTTCGACATGCCTACCTTTTCTAGAAGGGGTGAGGCTCTCTGGCTGTGGGATCACCCTTGCTGGCACTACCGTGGAGGGTGACACAGGAATTTGTCCAGCCAGGGAGGGATCTCCTAGAGAGAGCATAACCACATGGCATTGATGATCCTGAGGCTGACCCTGGCATGGCTTCAGAACTGGGTGAATACACGAATCATTAAAAATATAGATAACTGGTTTACTAGGCACATGAATTAAGAAAGAATTAATATCCTCCAACCTGTAATTCCCACACAGATGCAAAGATAGACTGCAAAATATTTTTTCCTGGCATTTTAACAAGACTAAAGCAAAACAAACCCAATGCGATTGAGCCGACTTCCACTCTTAGTGATAACCAGGACCGGACAGAGCTGCACCACAAAGTTTCCAAGGCTGGAATCTTTATGAACGCAGACTGCCGCATCTTTCTCTCATGGAGCAAGTGATGTGTTTGAACCACCAACCTTTTGATGAGCAGGCAAGCACTTCAGCCACTACACCACCAGGGCTTCGTCAACAAGACGGCAATGTTAAATATAAACTGTCTTCAATTTTTGCTTGGAATGATATCAACTCAGTTCTATAATATTGTTCTTTAAGCTTGTTATGGGGGGGCGGGGGATCATCCAAAACCCAAACTCAGAAAACCAGAATACCTCACTTCCATCGTGCCAATTCCAATTCAGAGCGACTCTCTAGGACACAGCAGAATTGCCCCTGGGGGTTTCTGAGACTATAACCATTGACCGGAGTAGAAAGCCACATCTCTCTTTTGCAGAGTGGCTGGTAGATGCAAACTGCTGACCTTGGGGTTAGCAGCCCAACGTGTGATCCACTAGCCACCAGGACGCCTTCAAAACACAGAAGTTTGGGAAATATGAGTTAAGGGAGTGCTAGATGTCAAAAGGCTGGGGATCTTTGAGCCAAATGATAGCTAAAGATTTTTCCCAGTCTTTAGGTTCTAAAATTTTATGATTCCAAGTCTATCCCTCTTCTTTTTTCCTTTGCTTCTCGATCCCAGATTTCCTTTCCTCAAAGGACATGGAGATTTGAGGAAATATGGTCTTGTGTTGTATAATGTTCAAAATCATATGTTCTGTGAAATAGGGCATTATGTGATTGGGCGTTGTGCACACTCCATATTAGATGTAGGCAGCCTCAGATTAGGAATGAGCTCTGTTCCTAACGTCTGTCTTAACGTCAGATTTGTCCTATCAGTCAGAATGGCTGAGTGCGTATCTCGTGACCGTTATTTTGAACATTGTCTTAGTGTGTGAGGTACCTTTCAATGCCTCAAAGCATTCACGAAACGCCTGCAGATACACTAAACTACCTTTAACCGAATGGTTGCACAGTGAGAGTAATAGTAACGATGATTATAATGAGGGTAATGGTTTGATGTTCATCACAGAGGGGTGCCCACCTGCGACGGTGAGTCATGATACTGCCTCCCAGTTTTCAGACACGAGACTTGCTGAGGAGGACAGATGGTGCCTGAACAGGGGCTATGCCATGCCTGGTTGTGTTTGCTTTCTCTATTGCAGAAAAGTCCTTAGTTTTGCCCTTTGCTGTCGAGTCCAGTGAGTCCCAGGGCAGGACAGAGCAAAAACATCTCCCCTTGATCTCTCCACAGTGCGCCTGTTCATGCCCAGCAGAACACGTCAGTTACACCGTGGTGAACCAGGAGCTCTGTTCTCCAACCACACAATCCCTCTGCATCCAGCAGAAGGCCTTCTTCCTTCTCTTTTCTTTTTGGGTTGTCTCACTGCCACTTATTGGGAGGAGGAGTGGACACAAGGGTAAGTTAAGCATGACATAGTCAGCTAGAAACTCTGGCTCTTCAGTGAGTCAGCCAGCAGATGAGTTTTCTATATGGTCATCCCTTTGTATCTCACCCACTTGGAGAAGGCTTGAGACTCTTCAGAAATATTACCCGAGTAAGTATCTGGCTTGCTGCTGAACCTACAAGCAATGCTCAATAGATGCTTACTAAATCAAAAGTCTCTTGTAAGAGCAGTGGTTAATTTTTATTTGTCAAGAGTAAGGAAGGGGGAGATCAGAAGTGGGGCATAGAAGTCCTAGACATGCTACAAAGTGGTATTCACCCAAGATGGGTTTGGCTTTGTTTGAAATGATTATCTAATGGTGGGTGTGTGTTTAAAAAAAAAGAAGAGTGGATTCTCTTTCCCTTCCCCCATACTTTCTGCTGTGTGACGGCTGGAGACACACTCAATAGTTGACCAAGCTAAGGGACTCTCTGCCGCATGAGTCTATCCAGTCTCCTGGGTTGGGTACCCGTGGAGAAGGAAAGCAATGTTTTCCATGCAGTCTGTGTCCCAGTGAGAAATCAGGAAAGTCTCTGGGAAGTATTCATACTCATGAACACACACCCTTGTTTGTAGTCAAATTTGCTACCGTAATCTTGAAACAAAGCACTGATGTTAGTAGTTATTATTGACCAGGTTTCACTTAATCCTCTTATAGGCTATAAGACTAACATCAGGCCCATTTTCTACATCAGCAACAAGGAGTTCTAACATGCTAAGGTTCTTGCCCAAGTTCCAACGGCTGGCACATGGCCACGCCAGATATTGAACCCAGATTGTGCAACCCCCGGATTTCGTGAAATGTCCAACCCAAGAGGGTGTTGTTGAAAATCTCAATGGTTTATTTGTTCTCAGACCTCAGTACAGGTCTCTGTTTGAACCTTGGGAGCCAACTCACTGAGGTGTACACACTGCAGCATCACTCTCTGGACTTCCTCGGAAAGGGTGGAGTACAGACTTGGCGACTTACGAATGCATTTGAGGTTGGGCGTTGTCCAGTGGGCGGTGCTTGTGGTTTTGTTCAGCACACACTCAGTCAGGCTGGATGTCCCAGCTTTACGCTTGAAGCCAAAGTTGCAAGTATACCGCTCCCTGGAACTCAAATTGTAGCTCTTGACTCGGATGTCTGCGTGCTCAACCGATGTGGGTGTAGAGCATGTGATGTCACCTGCAAACGGGTAGATCGAAGGAGAGAGATGAATGGATTTCCAGTTTTCTCCAGGGAATACTGGTTTCATACCCAGGATCAAACTTATCCCAGAAACGCATCAGGGCAAAATTTGGATTCTGGGCCCGTCGTCTGTTGTTGTTTTGGCTGCCATTAAGTTGATTCCAACTCCTCGTGACCCTCTGCCCCAACAGAACAAAATGATGTCTGGACCCGTGCCATGCTCACGACTGTTGCTATGTGTGAGCCATTGCCATTGTTTCATCCATCTCGTTGATGGCCTTCCTCTCTGGGGCTGACATTAGTGGTCTAGAAACCTTAACATGCTGGCCATCCAGCATAACTAGAGATCTCGGAGTCTTGGGTGAAAATCCCTCCCTTGTAGGGGGTTATGACTTGGGCTTCTAGCGACAAAGTTAGCAGTTCAGACCCATCAGCTGCTCCTGGAAGAAAGATGAGTCTTTCTATTCCCATAAAGATGTACAGCCTCAGAAACCCACAAGGGCAGTTTTACTCTGGCTTGTAGGGTCGCTGTGAGTTGAAATCGACTCAACAGAGTGAGTCTGAGTTTATGAGCATCCCCCATTTCCATCCATCGCCAGTCCTCGATAATCAATCTCGCATACAGATCCTTCTTTCGCTAGCTCCTCTGTCCCATCTGCCTTGGCGCTCTCTTACCTGACTTGACTTTCCCTACATGTAGGACTCCCTCCCATCCTTTCACCCACTATCCTCAGAATCTTTAAAAATGCACTTCACTCTTCCCGGCTTCCCACTAGACTTCGAAGAGAAATCAGATTCCTTAAGAAACTGTCCAGGCTGCTAGATCTCTTCCTGCCCCGCTCTCCAGCTGCCCCTCCCCCGGCAACACTGGCCTTGGTTCCCTTTAAACCGGCCTCTCTGCCCCTCTTCCTCCAGCCCGCCTACACTGCAGGCAGCTCTCCTACTATCCTGCTTAGCTTACTTCAGTGTCCCCTCTCAGATTTCCCTTATCCCCACAGCGCACCAGGACCCATAGTTCTGTGTTCCGTCACTTTGTCATTTCATTTGCTAGTTTATATTTAATAAATGTAAATGGGGGTGTCCATCCATTGTGTCAAGCGCATTTGTACATTGGTTGCCATCATCATTTTCAAGACATTTGCTTTCTACTTGAGACCTTGCTATCTGCTCCTCAGTTTTTCCCTCCTTTCTCCACCTTCCCTCCCTCCCTCTCTCCCTCCCTCCCTCCCTCATGACCTCTTGATAATTTATCAATTATTATTATTTTTTCATGTCTTACACTGTCCAATGTCTCCCTTTACCCACTTTTCTGTTGTCTGCCCCCCAGGGAGGAGGTTATAGGTAGATCATTGTGATCCGTTCCCCCTTTCTTCCCACCTCCTGTTATCTCTACTCTCATTATTGGTCCTGAGGGGTTTATCTGTCCTGGATTCCTCTTGTTTCCAGCTCTGATCTGTACCCATGTACATATTTAATATTGAAAAACACAAGCTTTTATGGTGAATTGTTTGAAGATTTACAGTGCTGACGATCGGTTTTGCATTCAACGGTTCATGTACATTTGTTTCACTGCGTCTGTTACAGCCCCGTTCACTGTACCATCACTTATTTCCTCTCTCTGTTTCCTCCTCCTTTACTCCTTCTTTCTTAACCCTTCTGAACTTTGTCCTTGGGCTAATGCTGCCCTGTGATCTCAAATGGTTGATTATCTTAAGGTGTGCATACCTTTCTAGTATGATTGTTCCCCTTAGAGACTGGTCTATTGTTGGCTGGAAATTGAGCCATGGGGATGAGTTCCTTTCCAGACCCCAAGGGTGTCTATGGGCCATGCTCTTGGGGGATGTATTCAAGATTTTTGAGACCACATAATTCATGTATTTCTCACCCTCTGGACTATGAGCTATATGAGGGGACTTAAAAAATGTTTATGGTAAAATGGAATCAAACTAATGGGATTTTTCTGTGAACTTTTTGAAGCCCCCTTGTATGAAGGTAGAAATCATGTCTGTCAAGGGACATTAAACCCTGCTAACAAAGACAATGAAACCTTGTTTCTTTTGCTCAACATCATATCTGCAAAACCCACACCAAGGCAGGTGCTCTGGATTGAATTCCAAGTCATGGCGGCCCAGCCTGTGTCAAAGTAGGGCTATGCGCCATAAGGCTTTCAGTGGTTGTTATCTTTTGGAAGTTGATAGCCAGGCCTTTCTTTTGAGTGTCTGGGCGGATGTGTATCACTAACCTTTTGGTTAGTAGTCGAGCATTTAACTGTTTATGCCACCAGGGACTCAGGTTAATCCAGTACCTAACAAATGCTAAGGGCTCAATAAACACCTTGAAAGACTGAATGCCAAACTCCCTCCAAAGGAACAGGCTAGGCCTAACCAAATATAAACGAATTCAGTGTATTCCAGGTGTAGCCAGCTGATCAGAGTATATCCTGACTGGGGGTGGGAGGTGGGTGGGAAGGTGGTTCTACTTCGGTAATAGCTGGAATTGAACCTACACTCTACAACTTCAGCTGTGGCTGTCAGTATCCTATGGAACCAAGAGGGTTAATATCCAAGGGTTAATATGTAGATCCTTGTAATCGGTTCCCTCTTTCCAACCCACTTTCCCTCTACCCTCCCAGTATTGCCATTCACGTCCCTGGTCCTGAAGGGATCATCTGCCTTGGATTCCTGTGCCTCCAGCTCCTATCTGCACCAGGGTACATCCTCAGGTCTAGCCAGACTTGAAAGGTAGAATTTGGATCATGATAGGGGGGGGGGGGGAAGGGGGAAGCATTTAGGAACTAGAGGAAAGCTGTATTCTTCATCGGTGCTACATCGCACCCTGACTGACTCATCTCTTTCCCTAGATCCCTCTGCAAGGGGATCTCCAGTGGCCGACAAACGGGCTTTGGGTCTCTACTCTGCACTTCCCCCTTCATTCACTATGGTAGGATTTTTTTCGTTCTGATGATGCCTTATACCTGATCCCTTCGACACCTCGTGATCGCATAGGCTGGTGTGTTCTTCCATGTGGGCTTTGTTGCTTCTGAGCTAGATGTCTACTTGTTTATCTTCAATCCTTTAAGACCTCAGACACTATGTCTTTTGATAGCTGGGCACCATCAGCTTTCTTCACCACATTTGCTTATTCACCCACTTTGTCTTCAGCAGTTGTGTTGGGAGGGTGAGCATCATAGAATGCCAATTTAATAGAAGAAAGTATTCTTGCATTGAGGGAGTACTTGAGTGGAGGCTCAATGTCTTTCCACCACCTTAATACTAAACCTATAAATATAGGCACATAGATCTATTTCCATATATATATATATATATATATATATATCAGACTACCTTCAGCATTCCCTGGGGACCTTGCCGCTCCATTCCCTTGCTGTTCCGCTGCACTCCCCCAGTGCTTCGCCTTGGTGAAAAGTATGCTTTTGATATCCTTTAGCCTGTTGGACTAGTATGTGAGTCTTAGGTTTCTTGTGTGTGGAAGAGATGAGTAAGAACTGGTTTCTTGGGCCAAGCCTAGCCTTGGGCATTGGAGGAGGCTGAGAGTGGCTATGTTGGAGGGAAATTCCAATGGAGGGAAATTCCTCCATAGCATGTTCTATTGCCCACTGCTTGTAGAGACATGCTGAGAAATTTACCCCCAGTACTTAAGTGCGTATAAAGGCTGAACAGTTCATTGGCTGAGATGATGGTAAGGGCAGCAACTAAGATGATCAAGTCAGCTATACAAGATAAAAATCCATGGGCTGCCGACAGTTGCCTGGGTAGGCTTGCTTTTCGGTTCCAGATAGGGAAACGCTAAATGTATGTCTGCTAATCAGCTTCAATGTCTTAGGTGAGAGGCGTGGGATTCGGACAAGATAACCGAGTGGAAATATCACTACCATCTAAACGATTCCGACTGATAGTGACCATGTGGGACAGAGTCGACCTGCCCCTTTGGGTATCTGGCACTTCAAATCTTTATGCGAGCAGCCAGCTTCCTTTTTTCCCCAAGGAGCTTCTGGTCGGTTTGAACCCTGATCCTGTGCCTAGCGGCTTGATGCTTAACCCACTGTACCACCAGGGCAAGTGAAGTCACCTCTATTTGCGGGAGGCAGACTGAGGGGAGGCTGATCACAGTGCCCTGAGGGTCAAAGGCTGCTGGAGAAAGGTCCCCAATTAATCATCAAGCGATGTCCCAAGAACTGAGTCTTCCCCCCTTTGTCTCTTTTTGTACATAAAGTTTTATTTGAACACAGCCTCAAACAGTGATAGGTGCCCTCTCTAGAGCTGCTTTCTGGAGTTCCTGGGTGGCAGGAACGAAGCACTCCTCCACTAGCTGAATGGTTGTGAATGGGACCCCTCCAGAGGGGTCCGTGGAAGACAGGTTTGGCAGTCTGTGGAATTAACTGGATGGCAATGAGCAACAGCAACATAGCTACTTTCCCCCTGTAAGGCAGTAATTGAGACAGTGACCCCCGTGACCCTCGGTATTTAGCACTGGACCCTTGATAGAACATGTTTGTCAACTGCTGCTCCACGTAGCCTTGACACAGACCATTGCACTTGTCAGTCAGGGATCAGCACAGAAGCTGATAAGTAAGCAGGGTAAATGAGGTTGTCTAAGGCAATAAAGCCCATATTAAAAAAAACATTCTGCATTGCAAAACCCAGCGCAAGTCAAAAGGCAAGTAACAAATGGGAAACAAAAAGCCTTCCTAGTTCAAAGGGCTAATTTATTTCATACGCTAAATACGAGCTCATGAAAAATTAGCACGAAGACATAGAAAAACAGAAAGAAGGTATTAACAGGTAGTTCCCAGTAAAGGAAATACAAAGGGCTCTCAAATAAAAATATAAAGATGCTCAACTTTGTTCCTAATGAAAGAAATGTAAAATAAGATTACATGAGAATGGCCAACATTATTTTCAACAGAGAGGAATGGAAAACATTCACCTTGTAAATGGGAGCAAGGCAAGGCTGCGCATTATCACCACTCCTGTTTAATGTTATCCTGGAAGTCACAGCAGAGCAATAAGGCAGGCTAGGGAAGCAAGACACCCAAACTGGTAAATAAGAAGTAAAATATTTCTATTGGCAGATGTTAGGATCTTATTTCTTAAAAATCCCAGAGATCCAACAAGAAAACTACTGAACTCAGTGAAGTGGCAGGGGACAAGATCAACCTACTAAGTCAATTGGTCTCTTCTACAGTAACAAAGAGAAACCATGAAAAGAAAATCAGGCCATTTACACTGCCCACCCAAAAGATGTAGTACTTAGGAGTATATCCAGCCAAAGATATGAAAACCTATACAAAGAAAACTACAAACATTACTACAAGAAGCCAAAAAAGGACCTACATAAATGGAAGAATATATCAGGCTCCTAGATAGGAAGACCTAATAGTTGAAAATAACACTATCACTCCAAATTATCTACAGATAAAATGCAATCTCGATCCAGGCTCCAACTTCATTCTTTTTTTAAATTTTAAAAATTTTTTTCCATCTTCATTCTTTAAAGAGTAAGAAAAGCTAATCACCACGTTTTATATGAAAAGTAAGAGACGTAAATACCCCAGATCATCACACTCTGTTCTCTCTTACTGCTCTTGGGCTGCTCTTAGTTCGCTCTCTTGCTGTTCTTTGCTCTAGCCCTGTGGGCCTTCTGAAATCTCTCTCTCTCTCACTTACTGACAAATGAGCAAGACAAACTCCATTTTATTTTGTTTTACTTTAAACATTTAAATACCTTTGTTTTAAACATTGCTTTGAATGTGAGCAAGTGCCCCCCAAAAAGTACAAGGTTAAGAAAAAAAACCCAAAAAATTTACTCTGTAAAATTTCACTCAAATTACCATTTTGAGTGAAGTTAAAAGGAAAAGCAGTCAACCACAAAAGAGCAACTATGAGGGCCTTCAAACAGTTCTATTATCTTTTAATTCTACCATCCCCTCCCCCACCCACTACCAATTTTGAAAGCCCCTTTGGAGGAGATCACTGCTGTAAAACTCAAGGAAGATTTACACACATAGAAATAGATATTCTTTGAAGGCTACTAGAGATGGGAGGGTCTAATGAGAAGGCAGACCCTTACTAACTTGGGCGAAGAGAAAAGCAATATAAAATAAGGGACAGGTCAACACAAAATGATCAAAGCAAAGGAAGATACTGAGAAGAATACTAGAATTTAAGGCAACAATGGAAACACTATAAAATGATTTTTTAAAAGAAATATTTCATTATGGGTTCCATGCTTCTATCACTAGAATGTACACTGAAATAACAATATAATAATCTACAAGTGTATATATAGATAGACATGCAAACTGAGCAGATGTGAGGAGGTGCATGGGACTAACCCATGAATAACTTCAGGTTTGAATAAGATATTACCATACATGTATTTCTATGTGCTGAAAATATATCTAGGAATCAGGTAAATTTATGAAAGCTTCTTAGCCATAACCAAGCCCTTTGAAGGAATGAGTAACGAGCCCCGGAGACTGAGGACCTTAGTCTCAAAGACATGTGATTGAAATGTTATAACATGGTCCTCCTGAAACAATGCTCTCCTTTTACTTTGGAGAGTAGTGACTGGAGTTTTAAAAACTCGTGAAGGGCAGGGAATCCAGGGTGGATGATACCTTCAGCACCAGGGGTGTGAGGGTCGATACTGGGAGGGTAGAGGGTGAGTGGGTTGGAAAGGGAGAACCGATTACAAGGATCTGCATGTGACCTCCTCCCTGGGGGATGGACAGCAGGCGGGGGGGGGAGGGTGGTGGTGAAGGGAGACGCCGGATAGGGCAAGATATGACAAAATAATATTTTATAAATGATCAATTTATAAATTATCAACTCTTATCACAATCCATACATACATACATTGTGTCAGGCATATTTATACATTTGTTGCCATCATCATTCTCAAAACATTTGCTTTCTGCTTGAGCCTTTGGTATCAGCTCCTCATTTTTCTCCTCCCTCCCTCCTCCCCCCTCCCTCATGAACCCTTGATAATTTATAAATTATTATTATTTTGTCATATCTTACACTGTCTGATGTCTCCCTTTTCTGTTGTCCATCCCCCAGGGAGGAGGTCATATGTAGATCCTTGTAATCGATTCCCTCTTTCCACCCCACTCTCCCAGTATCGCCATTCTCAGCACTGGTCCTGAAGGGATCCTCCGCCCTGGATACCCTGTGATAAAGCTATTTCTTATTCACATATGAATGTCTCTCTATTTGTTTCTCTAGTCAACCCAGATTAACACAATTCGTCTGTCTCCATCTGAAGCAAAGCAAAGAAAGTAAAATAAGTACATGAAAACAATTCATCCAAAAGACTAGCAGATCATTAAACCCTGGAACTAGAAGAACTAGACTGTGCCCAGCCACCATGGCCTGGGTGCTTTGAAAGCGATCATGGTACCTGGGTAGAGCGTGACAGAATGTGAAACGAATCTCAGAATCATAAAAACAAGCAGCCTTATGGGTAGACAGAGAATTGTGGAACTTCCAAGTTTACAGTCCTGAGTCAGTCACACCCTCCAAGCCGGAATTGAACTCATCCACGTGGCTCAAAGGTCAGCCACGCAGCAGACAAATTCGTAAGGCGTGCACCCCTGAGGTATGCACCCTCTAGAACAAGCCGCCACAGGAGACCAAAAGGGCAGCATTTGCTCAGGGATAAAGCTGAAGACACAGGGAAGTAGAGGAAACACGGATGAAAAGAAATAATAAACCTGGAGGAAGTGGGATGTGTCCCGTGATACTGCGGAGAGTTGCCATCGAGCTCTTTCATCCAAATGACAATAATTTTTTAACAAGGTGCCTGAAGGGCCACTCTTCAGGTGCTGAATTGGTAAAGAGCCAGAAGAAGCATAATGCACTGTGTTGGTGAAAGCAGGCACTTTCATGTTGCTCCTAGAACCCCCCATGAAGGCGTCCTTGCAATTGCTCTGGAGATGACAAATGCACAGATCTTTTACCCCACCGTTCTATTTCTAGATTTGTCTGATAGATATTCAGAAACATATGTGAGTGAGTTTCATTTTTTGAAGCTGTTTTCGACTCTGAAACATTTGTGGCAACTCTGGTAACATAGGCAGTCTGGAAAAAGTCAAGGAAAAGATGCCAAACCTTAATTCATCCATTAGCAGCCATGTTTCTGGCTAAGGATTTCATTATCAGGGCTTGTGGAAACTACAGAACCATCTTCAAATACCACAACCCGTGTAAGGTGGAAATCTGTCAGAGAAGGAAACCACAAATGATTTTTCCACTAAACTGAGTAGACATGTGGTGAATGCACCCTGTCAAAGGAGGACCAGTTGTGAGACCCAGAAAAAAGTCAGTCATCGCAGGGAGTTTGGCTCTCACAGGCTTTACTGTTTCTGTGATACCCATGAAATATTCTTCCTACCCTGACACGCATAGTCTGAGCCAGCGACTTCACGGCTCAGCATTTATCTCATATCTCGGCACCCTGGTGAAGTGAGCATGTACAAAACTATTGTTCATAAGAGCCAGTATCTGCAAACAACCTTGTTATGTGTAAACCTTCACCAAAAGACGGTATTATTTTAAGCCAAAAAAAAAAAATCCAGTTGTGAGTCGTGCTTGGCACCCTTTGAGAATTTCTTCGAAGGAACCTCTGAGAGCCCTTGGCAACTGGGGCTGAAATGACCTTTCCGATCAGCAAGCGCTTCGTCAGTTATTTTCCTAGTTGTGATTTTCCTGTTGGTAGCTTTTCTTCTCTTGCTTGTGAGTCATATCTTAGAGTTCCTGCTCCTGTTTCTTGACGCCGTCTGTCCTGGATCCACTCTTCTTACATTTGCGATTTGAATTGTCGATTTGGTTTGCTGTCCAGGTTCTCCACTGTCATGTTCAAGTTCCTGTCCTGCTACATCACCCCTGCTCCTTACTCCCTTCATCATAGCGGGTCCTCTGTGTCAGTGTCCTTAGGGAACACCAGAATCACGTAGAGGGCACTCTAAAAGCCAGCTTGAGGCTCTCGTTCTCAGACCTCCTAATTCAGGAGGTCTGAGGTGTGGCCCGAGAATCTTCACTTCTACCAAATCCCCAGGAGATGGTTACACTGCTGGTCCAAGAACTGCATGTGAGACTCACTGCTTTATCATATTTACAAGTAGAGTTTCTGAGCATCCCAGCAAGTTATTTTTTTAGCCATCATTTAAAGTTTATCTTAACCTTATCAATCATAGATCATGCTTCGGCCTGCTAA